>NW_010972787.1:1192751-1274820 GCF_000737465.1 Haliaeetus leucocephalus
TTCCAGCAGCTTCTCACAGAAGCCACCCCTGTAACCTCCCTGCTACCAAAACCTTGCCATGCAAACCCAACACAATCACCCATGCTCACATGCGTTTCCCTTCCACAATAAGCCATGTGCCATGGTACGGATGTTGCAGAAGGCTTCACCCAAAGCTGCCTCTGTAGGAACAACAGTTCTGGGACACGAGTCCTCTCACCAAATGTCCTCCTTCCCTTTAGGCACAGACAGGCTGAGATGTGCTCAATGTTTGGTTACAGCAATTTAACACTGGTGCAGCCAGGGCTGGCTAGCTGCGGCTCCTCAGCTTTGGTACCTGAGCAAGTGGGTGATAACTTGGGAAGCCCCCATAAATCATATGCTCACAGCCTACCTGAACTGAACAGCCTCCAAGTGCCCACAGGTAGGGAAAAGGAGAAAGCCTTGGCCTAAACTGCAGTTAAGCAAGTTTGTTTATAGATGTGGCCTAAGAAATAAATGCTGGAAAGTGCTGGTAAGAGGGGGTAATAAAAAATGTAGGGTGAGCAGAACCATTGTGGCACAGCATATATCTTGTTGTTTCTTACATTTCTCCTGTTGCTTCTTCTCATCATGTGCAATCATAATAGGCCATGCTCTTCCCACTTGAATTAATCAACGTTTGCACTGGGTAACTGACTGCGAGTGGAGCTCAGGATAAGCAGACACTCTAAAATATGTCCTTATTAACCTCTGTAATCCTCTCTGTGCTTGTTAAAGGCGATGGCAATTTACTATTCATTATTCCATTCCATTTAGTGTTTTTCTTTACACAAAATTTCATTTTCATTTTCTGTCTGCTCTACCAGCAGAAAGGGGAAAATATGACACCAACTCTATCTTTCACTCTGTGGGGAAAAGGATAAAAGCCAGAGGTCTGTGGGAACAGCAAAAAGCCTTATTTATAAAAGAGTCACCTCCATTCCCTTGATTTGTACTAAATGTATTTATTAGAAATACAACTGAGTACTCACAAGGGCACTGTCAATTTAAAAATTACTGCATCTCTGCCTGGAAATTACTCGCTGTCCCTTGCTACAAATAAAACCGTAGCTCAGTATAAATGAAAACAAGGCAGAAGTAAAAGTCTCTGTTATTCTTTGGTTTTGCTCCCCCCCCCCCCCCCAGTTTGTGCATTCACACAGCCGTCTATCTCTTGGCAGCCATCTATTGCCTCTTTGTATTTACAATCACTCTCCCTCTTCAGAGGTTTTTTTGTACAGTTGCAGCAGAGGGACAAAAATTTTCATTAAAAAAAAAGGTACCAGGAGGTGGGAAGAAGACAGAGACCCTTGCCGCACTTGTAAGCCAACTGAATGTAAACTGAAAGGTAAAATGTAAATTAAATGAGCTTAATTTTTTGCCTTGCTATGATTTCCAGTAGTGAGTTCATTGCTTGCTTTTCTGTTGTTTGTTGCCGTGCACCTTAATCACCTTATTTTTACTAATTATGAATGAGTGTGCACTTCTGGAAAGGGAGAGGGAGAGGCGGCTATTGCTGTGGGGCAGAAGTCTCCTGAGGCAGGGGGTGACGGGGGGTCCCAGGGGTGCGAGCTGTCCCGCTCCCCGCTCCCAGCCCCAGCTGTACAAACACTGCAGGTGTGCCGCCCAACCATGGGCTGGCTCTAAATATCATAAAAGTTATGAATAACGGGTTCTTGTTCCCTGCCTTCTAGTGTTTGACCCTTCATGGGTCACGTTTTCCAGATAATTGTTAGAGTTGGAAATTTGCTGTTTATAAGAAGTGAAATGAAAACTGCCCTTCTCCTGGCTGTGGCCAGCAAACGCATGGCACATCCCAGCCCAGGGCCAGCAGCAGTCCCCTCTGGGCCACCACAGCCACCCTTCATGCTTCCAGTGTTCCCGGCCAAGGCATCTTCTGCTGTGTGCTACCCCCCTTTCTGGTTATTAGCCCCCAGGGAACTCGTTTTGTGGGCAATGCCAGGATGATTGTCTCCACCTTGGCTTCCCCCACAGCCCCACAATACAGCTGCGTATGCTATTTATTTAACTCTACAGATAAGCACGTCCCTCAAACCCACATAAAGGTCCTATCCAAGCAGAGCCTGGCTTCACACAGGGTTCTCCTGCCCACCACTACAGAATCAGGTACTCCTTGTCCTCTAGCCACACACAGAGAGAGCAGAAGTGTCTGCAAAATCCCAGCAAGGTGATTCAAGATGAAATCAAACATTTTTTCTGGCATTAAATTTTAGCTCGAACCACACTTTTGCCCAGGTCCGCTCGCCATCCATTGCCCTGTTGGAAACACACTGTCTACCTGGTGTGAGGATGTTGTGCTGCAGAGGCTACGCAGCTCTGTTCACTGGAAAGCTCCCTCAAAGCTTTCCCACCTTCCCCTTTGGAGCGAAAACCGGCATGGGAGTGCCATGGCTGTGACAGCTCTGCCAGGTCTCTGCCGTGAGGTCCCTAGCTGGAGCACCCTGCCCTTCTTGCCATCTTCCAGTGGGCACACACACATTGTCCGTACCGCTCTTTGGTGACTAGGAGCGCCGGAGGGGAGTTGTTCCCTTCCATGGCTTGTGGCAGGGGATCGATAGAGATCTTGAAGGAGTAAAGTAAACCCTAATTCATCCTGTCTCCCAAGTGCTCTGCTATTTCTATTTGTCTTCTCTGAGTCTGGGGAATGGTCCTTCACAGGTAAAGCATAAAAATCAGGAAACAGTTATTACTACAACATATTGCTTCCAGCATACAGGTTATTACAGAAATGCTGGAAGAGTCCCCTTCACTACTCTTAGGAGCACTTTTTAAGTGCCTTATAGTAAGTATGCTCTGCAAATCTTCCATGAGCTTAGCATCCAGTTATGCTATAATACTTGTCTGAATTAATATCCTTTCTACATTCAGAAAAAAAGGGCAAATATTTGATGAACCCATAATAAATTAAGGATGGATGGATACTAAGAGCAGAATAGTCTATTCTTAGAATTATGTAAATGGCATTTAAATAGGGTATCTCACAGAGGTTGTACAGAGAGATAATGGGAGGATCACATTTCTAATATACCAAGCTATTTTGGAGTCTGGATGAGTTCTTTCTCTGAAAATTAAATTTTTTCCAATGCCACAAAAAAAAAAAAAAGAAAAATTGGTGAACCTTATTTTAATCAAATGCTAAGCTTATTCAGGTTAGTTTTCAAATATCTAGAAGTTGCTTTGGAGGGGGATTGCACTGGGGGGTGATTCCAGCAAACCAAACCACAACTTTCAACTTGTGCATGTTTCCTGGGCTTTTGGTGAGACCTGGGCTTTTGGTGAAGCCCTGTCCTCCAGCAGGTACCACAGGTGCTGCCTTTTGAGACAGGCTGAGCAGCCTCTCCATGCTCTGAAGGATGCTCTGGGGAAGGGGTGGCAAACAGGCGCTTTCACACACTTCCACATGTACTGGCAGGTCAGCGGTGCGATGCTGAACAGCAACGCATTCCTGCAGGATTTCAAGCCAAATGACTTTGCTCTTTATATTACTTTTGTTCCTGCTACTGGCTTCTTGGCCTTTGTCCCCTCCCATGGCCCTTGTGCTGGACGCACACCCTTACCCCAGTGCTCTGATGCAAAAAGGCTCCCTCTTACAGCCTCCCAGGCAAACCTGCAAGCGCTGTGGAGTCAGCTCCTTGTGGGTTATTCAAAGTGGGCTGTATGTACAGCCCTCGTATTGCTTAAAAGCCTTTTACAAAGCAGTAGACCCCAGGGAGCATTGTTGGCCAGCAATCCACCTCTCATTTCTTTTGCCCCACCAGCCTGATTATTTATGAGGTGGCATGTGATTTGATGGTATCTGGTTCCACGTGTAATGCTGATGTCATGTGTTTTAGATTTAAAATGCCAGTTTCATTTTGTAGTGCATAATAATTTGTTTCTTTGGCAGTCCATAAAGAATTGCACTGAATCTTGGCATGCCTGCCTGCAACGATGTGGAAGGGGAAGCAGGAGGACTTAATGTACACTAGGGGTTGTACCAAGAGTGGTGCAGTTTACGTTCTCTGCCTAAAACATCGGCCGACACAAGACATGAATATGCATGCCTGGAGCATTTTCTGCTCCAAGTACTTTGCCAGCAATGATGAACGAAGTCTTGCAGTATCTGGGCAATGCAAGTTTGATGTTAAGACCCACCCAGCAACATCTGATGTAAAGATGGGGAAACTGAGGCAAAGCATCCTGCTAAGGTTACAAAAACTACGTACAAGAGGAAAGTGAACCCACATTGCACACCTCCCACAGCTTCACTAGAACCATCCTTCCTCTCCCAGATACAGGCACCATCAGAATTTGGCCATATCTCCTCTAAACACTGTTTTGATTATAGGCAGCCCACACCTTCAAGCCTCCACTCAAATTTTTTCTGAAATTAGAGTCCTAGATGTAATCCATCTATCAAACCTCCTACCTAGTTTTGAGCCAGTTCCCAGTGCAGAACAAGAGCGGGACATTTGGGAAACAGATGCTTAAAGAAATAGACAAACTGGATAAAGAAATAGAAAAACAAATGTTTTTCTGGCCTAAAACACTGATGAACAAAACTTAGACCTCTAAGGGAATAATAACAGGAACTAATGAGGGATGCAATACCCACTGCAGTAAATAAAGGTTTTGCCATCAGATACACACATGTATGAAATTTCAAGTGCATTTACATAGGAAACAGAGTCCTTCCAGTAACTTCTGCTGCTCACAGAGGTGTCTGTGCTGTGGCAGAGCTTCCCAAACCCTTTGGGCTGGATGCTGCTCCCCAGGCGATGGGTGCTAGCACAGTCCCACAGGCATTTCTCTGTCATTGCACCTGGTGCATGTGAGCTCAGAACAGTATTTCTGGAAGAACTGTAACTTTGTAGTGCTGCAAGCAAATTCATTCAAAGAGGGATCACTTTCTGGCCAGGCCAGTGTAAAAAGCACTCTGCTAGTGCACTGCTAGCAGTATATATGCTGGACCTACAGCAGGTGGGTCTAGACTCTGTCCTGTCTTTGCTCTCTGTTCTGCCCAGATAAAAACAATCTATCCTTGTGAAAGTACCACCCTGCCTGCACAGGCTGTATATGAATTGTCATTACTATCATCTCAGCTCCATCAGTCTGGGGTAAGACTTTCTTATACAGCTGTGCTGGCAGAGACTAGTTGTGGCTGAAGGATTAGGTGGCATCTACTTTGTATGGTAGTATAACTGCACTACACTGCTGTGGTTTATTATTACATTTGCATGAATACAGCTGTATCAAAATGAAAGCTCCTGCTGATCCCCTAGTAGCTCGTCCTAGCATCCATGTCTGAATCAGTAAGAAAAATTGTGCAGATAAAGTCTAAGGAACAGGTGAGAGAGAAAAAATAAACACCCTGAAAACTAACAAGAAGAAGAGGAATTCTTAGAGGAATTACTTGCACAACCTGGTTACTGAAATAAATCCATCTATTACTCCCAGTGCAAGCTCCCATGGATCTGTGTGCCCGGTGGGATGACTCATGGAGACACTCAGCTGTCCCTGCTGCCCGCAAACAGGAGCCAGCTCCCCCGGGGACAGGTGGGATGGGACGGGACAGGACGGGACGGGACATCTGTGCCCTTCCCACCCCTCCAGGAAGGCACCAGGCAGCCAACACATCCTGCAGCCCACACGGGGCTGCTCCCCACCCGGGAGCATGCCGGTGCGTGGCAGGGTTTGACTCCAGACCCATGCACGCTCTGGAGCCACCTCTGCAGCGTGGGCTGATGAACCCAGTGAGACCCTGCTTGGGCTGCATCGAGGTTAACCTCTCCCAGGTTGTAAAGAGCTGCCTGCTGTTATCTGCAAGGTCAAGAGCTGTGCAAGTAGAGGCAGGGGACAAAATCACAGCATACCAGGTCAAGCCATTGAATAGAATATTGCTGTATATTGTGACTAATCTCCTGTTCATCTCTATGCCCTGGTTTACTCTCTGGCCTGGACTGGCTTTCCCCACTGAAGAAAATTTAGGGAGAGCTGATACTGTCTTTAGATGGATGGGCATAGTTGAAGAAAACAAGCCTTGAGGAAACCAGAGGTTTCTTTAGGACTGGCAAAGCAAAAGGAGGCAATGCATGTCCAGAACAACTGGTCTGGGTTTAGTCTGACTATATGAATCTGTCGGACAGGCAGAAAAAAGTACCTAGGAGAGCAGAGGATGTCACCAAGAGAAGAGATGGGAAGACCCCACCCACTTTTCAGCTCCAAGGAAGGGGTAGTCTGTCCACATTTCTTTTCATCAGCTCTGTCTGTTTCTCTTATAAAAGGTATTATTTCTTCCAATATATCCTGCCCTGCACTCCGAGGCTCTCCTGGTAACACCACCACAATTATTTTCTCAGCCGAAGCACTTTAATACCAGGGTAATAAGCACAGCACACATGCCCTAGCAGGTTGACTAGATAAGGTTATATACAGTATGACAGAGATTTTATATTATTACCGACCTGGCCAAAAACTCGGTAAGAACTGAACAGCTTGTTCTCATGACATGTCAAACCTCTTTTCCAGACCAGAGACCTCTGAATAAATTTCAGCAGGCAGCAATCACTTTGATGCACTTTGGACTCCCCACTCTGCCACTGTTCCTTAGAAGCGACCCAGGGGATGCATTTTAGATTTTAGATTTCCCCTGTCAGAAAGCATTTATCAAAACAGAGAAGTGAAAGATCTGTAGCACCCAACAATGGAGATGTCAAGTCTGCTACAGGGTGGTCAGGACACAACTAACTCACAACACATGCCTTTGTTTCTGTTAATGAACTGCAAGCAAGAGGTGTTTAGCAAAAATAATTGCTGTTCAAAAGTATTAAAAAATGAGTGTAGATTTTCAACATGCAGCCTGCTTTGGTTTCCCGCTGATGGGAGGAATCGGCTTATGGCAGTACTATGTGTTAGTCTTGCTTGAGCTCCTAATATATTTTGCAGAATTTCGGCTTTCTATTACTTTAAAATAAACGACTCCAGCAGTTATTCCTTGGGAGACAAGCCTTGAGTCATTGAAATGCATGTGACCTGCATATAGACATCTGTGAATCCTGCACAGCCTGGAAAAATAGCTGTGACCAGTAGAACTTCAGAGCAAGAAGTAAAAAGTACCACTCCAAAAGGGTGGAAAAGAAATGTGGTGTCACTGTTGGCAAAGAAACTCAAAGAGCAATAAATAATTTGGCTTTTTTTTTTCCTGTTAACAGCATAAATGTGTTCTGGTTCAATTTAGGGGAAGAGTTAAACTGAAGACACTACAGCCCCTTACGTCTCACATTGTCCTCCCAGTTCTGCAATTCTTAATAAAATCAAACATACTCATTTACCTAGGTAGACATATTTATTACCCACAGCTGCAATGGCCTCAGTGGAGAAGATGTATTAGTGATCCTAGAAACATCGTTTTCTGGACTGCGTGGTGCATTTTATAGAGATACATTTTCTGGGTATCTATGGGCTCTGCTCCCTGCTAGTCCGTCCCACTGCCCTAGGAGAGCAACCACTGCTCCAAATACATTCCTCTGACTTGTTTAATTAAAAATTTCCAGCAATGGACAAGCCAGTGCCTCCCCAGGCAGCCTACTTCACTGCTCACTGCCTGTGCCATTAGAAACGGACCCTGTTGCATCTAGCCCAAACTGTCCCCAATGCCATTCAAGGCATGAGGACTTCTTGTCCTGTCCCGTGTGGACATGGATGCCCTTTCAGCCTGAGAAGCTTCGACCATGCAAAGCGATCATGGCATTTCTCAGCACTGCCCTCTCTGAGAGCAAACAGAGGTGCAAGTTTTGATAGGGTGTCAGCAATATGCCGTGTCTCTCCACGGCAGCCCCTGGAAAACCAGCCAGCCAGTGCTGCCCATTGTCCGCAGTGGTGTCACTGCTCTGTGTCACCCATCACAGCCCCTTCACCATGCCTGTGCAATAGGGGAGTGTAATGAAAAAGGTCATCCTGCTCCTCCTTCTCCACCAGCTGCATCAAACGAGGCTACAAAACCCATCTTCTCTCTAACCCCGGGAAACAGTAGCCATCAGGAGCGAGGGGTGCACAGCACAACTTTGTTTGTACTCATGCAACTTCAAAGAAAAACGTGAAGGAAGAATGTTCAAAGAAATATGTGAACTATTAAGACTTAAAAATTAGAGAAACACCAACTGGTGGGTTAGGTTAAATTCGGGTAGTTCTCCATGTGCCCCAGCAAAGCCCATCAGTAAAACAGGCCTTCCGAGTTGGACAAAAGCAGCAGCTCCTTTCCTCTAAATCTGTGTATGGCATTCAGCCAGGGCAAGCTGCTGGTGATCACGGTTTTATCAACAGCTGGGAATAGTTTGTACGCAGAAGATTCATCACCCCTTCGCCATGACAGCGTATCATAAAATTTGAAGTTAAAAGGAATGTAATCTTGCATCTCATCGAAGAGAAGAAATTTGTTGTGTGTTGGTGTCTCCTTTTTTTTTTAAAGACAAAAAGAAAGATTATCCCTTAAAATCTTTCTAGCCCAAACCAACCTCAAATGGGAAAGTCTGCCACTCTATTTATGGCTCAGTTCCTTTGTGTGACCATGCTTAAAACTTTTGCAGCGATTGTTGTCTTGGAACCCCTCATTCTCAGCTTACTGTACATATTAACTCTTTAGGGCTTGCAGTACCCTTATCTGAGCTAAACACAGCAAGGGAGAGATTTGTCTCGTCTAACGTGAATTGTCAAAAAGTTAGCTGCCTCTTTAGTAAAGGTAACTTCAAGACAATTAATTAATTAATGTTAAGGTAATTAATTTAAAGATACCAAGCTAACCATCTAGTGCCAGACGGAGTGAGGCACCTCCCGAGAGCAACTCTTCTCTGCCTCAGGCAGGTGGGATGTGTGGGAACCTGCAGCACCACACCAACCACAGCAGAGCAGGAGGCATGAGATGTGCTTTTTGGATGGCTAACGTTAGATGAGACACCTTTGTCAGAGACTGGGTGTCTGAAGAAGCTCCTGTTGCTTAGTCCCATTTTACACCACTGTTTCCTGCAAAGCTGCTTGAATACATCCCTGCCTCCCGCTACCCCCTTACCGCTGTCACAGCTGAGCGTCTTTCACATGAAATAAAGCACAAAAGGTGGGCAAACCTCATGGAGTCCTTGGCATATCTTCAGGATATGCTGTCTGCCTGGGATCCCTCTTTTGGCCATAGTCATTTGCTTTGTCATTGTAGACAGGGACTGTTCTGACAGGGCACAGGAAGAATTGGGCCTGGGGCAGATGAGTGGTGTTTGTATGGTAAGGAGGGTGTTGCAGCTTTTCCTAAAGGCAGAACAGTTTTTAATTCACTTAAACTCACTCTACAATGTGTACTGCAGCCAGATCCCTTGGAATAAAATTGCTGTCTCCCACTCCAGTAGGGGCAGCTGGAGGGCCATGCTCAGGATATCACTCTCATCTGAGGAACTTCACCTCTCATGCTAAGTGAGAACGGTATTGTAATTAAACGTTTCTCCATGAAAACACAGCTCAGTCGTGAGCACAGCGGAGCCCTCCCTGCTCCGGCAGGCCAGGGTCCCTCCCCAGGACCCTTGCTTTTGTGTAGGAGCGAGGGTGGAGAGTGCAGCCAGGGCTGGAGGTGCGGGTGTGCATGGGGACCGCGCCGGCCCCTCTGGGGAAGGTGTGCAGACAGCGCTGACAAAGCATCATCACTTAGAACTGAATTACCAGCACAGGATTTATGACTAGACTGAATTTAGTGCTACCCGTATTACTGAAATAAAGCCCATGAAAGAGAATTAGCTTGAGTCAGTGGCCGTAAATCAACTGATCCCCAAACCTCCAGGATATCGGGGGATGAGAAGCGCGTGTACTTGTAAGCGTTCTTAGACTTACACAGTGGGCTCCTTGGAAAGCTGGTCTGCATTTCATTTGATTTGTCCAATTAATGAGTACAACTATATCTACTCTACTGTTTCCATTTTTGCTTTGTTAAAGATGCCATATCTCCACTCTATCCCTCACTCCCTGTTTTCTCTTTTCCTATTCATAATGTTTGTTTAAAAAATGCTCCTAGCATTTCAGTTCCATATTAATAGCAAATAACATTTAGCGCCCCCCCCCGTCAAAGTGACTCAAAAATTAAAATGAAATACATGACATTGCTCAGATGTAGCTACATTGGGAAAGAAAGCTGGCAAAGGCTGAAAAGGAGAATTCTCCACAATGGATTAGATCAGAAAACTTAGATTTTCATAACTTGGGTGCCAAGAATTAGACCTTTAAATTCACACTGATTTCATAATTCATACTAACAGCACTTAAATCTGTTTTTTGGGGATGCTGAGTAACAGGCAGCTCCAAAAGAACTTTGCTAGGTCATGTATTCAGATGTTTAAATATGAAATTGGAAGTTTGGCTTTAGGTCCCTGTTTTTCCCTTGCCAGGAGTGGGTCACTGCTAGCTACCAGCTGCATGGGCAGTTGACCCTGCACCACCATTTCTACCAGGGTACACAATGTACGTCACCTCCCCAGTGCCCTCTGACTTTGGCCTTGCATCAACCCCCCATCTAAAAATTAACAACCCCTTCCCATTCCCCACAGCAGTGCCCCTGTCTGGGCAGTGGGCTGAGAGGGGTCCTGCAGAGCCAGGTCACTGCCCCCAGCCCCCCCGAGCTCAAGGCCAGGCTATTTCAGCCATCCCTTTTATAGACTGGTGCCACTGCTACCCCACATCTCCCTTCTGGGATGCGCCTACAGCTCCAGCTGCGGAGTTAAAAATACTTCCCTGCCCCTCATTATTCACCTCAGCAGGTCAAGGCAGGACTTTGATCTAAACGGAAAGGCATTCCCGGGGATATGGTTACATGAAACACATGCTAAAAGGGCTCCTCATCATCAGGGTTTATCTTTGCTCGGTAAGTTTTAATGACATGCACATGATGATGTTGCTGTGGGAACGAAGACAGCCTGTAGTAGGACCCTGTTTGATTTAATAAACCTAAAAATCATAACCAAAATGGGGCTGTTCCTTGGCATTCTGTACTTCCTTCCTTGGCTGTTTTTTGGTGAGAACACGTGTACCTTCATGTTTGTTTTCACTCAAAGCGGCTTACGGGTCATCCAGCGCACAGAAAATGTGTGGTCTGGGACAATTTCTCTGCTCCTAGAACCCCATGTGCTCCTGTTTATGTTATAACATGGGAGAAATGAGCTCTTTTACTGTTTGGCATTTTGGCAACTACCCATCCCTGTGGACTCCAGGTGAAGGATGCTGCTGGATCCCCACGTCTTCCTTTGTTCAACATGGGTGATGTGTTTGTGGCCAACTGTGAGTGACTTCATCACCTCTACCCTGTTTCTGTGTGTTGTTTTTTATCAGACAAAAATATAATAGGCCATCTTTCAGTAATTATTGTAGCAGCCAGCTTTATAGCTCGTCATCTTTGCAAAACAAGGAAAGGGAACATTTTTTAAACTGCTTATGAAAAGTTTATGTGGTTATTAGAGCTGGAGCTTTGTTTCTTTTGGGCGGGTTCCTCAGGGGTTTATACCACTTGCTTAGATCAGTTCTGCGTGAGGGTTTTGCTGAAGGTGTTTTGTTTAAAGCCCTCTCTTTTGGTGGTGGCAGCTGTGAGTGAGCCAAAGCTCTTGGAAGAGCTGGTATTCATTAATTTTTTTTGGCTTGTATCTTTTTCTGCCATTCCAACACCTTTGGTTTTATATTTTCTTGAGTATTTTTGGAACAGAGTAGGGAGTTGAGGGGCTAAAATCAGCTTCCATAGAAAGAGTTACATCAACTGATACTGCTGGTCATCACCAGCACTGAGCTGCAGTTTATCTCAGCCTAAGGTTTTGCTGCACTGACTTCAGTGGCTAGGACTGATTACACCCGGAGCAAACCAAAGGGAAGAAATAAAGACATACTAGCCCTGATTCTTGTTCCACCGACACAGCTATAAATCCGAAGGCTCTCCATTAAAGTCAGCAGTGTCACACAGGTGTGAGAAGTGACTCGCTGCAGCCAGCCACACTTGCCTTGCTGTAATCCCAGCGGCTATTTTTCATGCGGGTGTCATTGCTTTGCCCATTAAACCCTGCCGGGTGAATGGAGAGCAGTTTTCCTCTGAGAAGGGTGCTAACAAAGTGCAGCTCTGCCGGCTTTCCCCATGCGTCCCAGGTGAGCAGGACACTGTGTGGCTGCCCCGTGCCCCCAGTGCAGCTTTGTGCAGGGAGCTCAGCTGTGTGGGGCACTGGCAAGGGGGCAGAGAAATAAGGTACAGGAGGTACCAAACAGGCTGTCTGGAGCCCACCCTCTGCCAGAGCCACTACCTGCCCCTGAGCTGCTGTCAGGAATTAAATAAAGGAGCCCTGCCACATGTGTAAGTAGGAGAAAACTTCTTTAAACTCAAGACCAGTAGTGACATCCCACCTGTCCATCACTTGTCACGCACTGAGGGTTTAAGGGCCACCAGTGGTGTTCCTCTAATCCTCACTGCTTGTGTTTGTAGGGCCCTTCCCGCCTTGGTTAAAGATGCATCTTCTCCCGCCTCTGCCTCTCCTGCCTGGGCTGCTCAAGAGTAACGCTCTGGTTGCAGCGAGTTAACTCTGAAACTCCTCTACTGCGCAGCCGGCTGGCAGAGGCAAGGTAGGGTTCTGCAAATAACGTGTTCAGAGAGACAAACATCTTGCCGAGTGCGGCAGCTCCTCTCTCAGGATTCGAGGTTATGGCTTGAAGCGAAGGGCTCCCACCCCTCACAAGGACCCACGGCCACAGGATACCCGAGTGGGCAGAGCTCTCCATCCCACTATTCAGCCTTGGAGCTCCTGAGTGCCTCCGTGCCGGAGCAGGACACTCAGACGAGAGATGGGCTTTTGCTCTTCTACTCCTAGCACTGGTCAAGTACGGTCCACACCAAGAGCAAACACATCATCTCAGGTCACCCCTGAATGCTCCCTACCTTACACTTTGCAGACAGCTGCCTTTGGGCAGCATTCAATCTCTCAGGCTGCAGGGGGTCACTAAATATAGACTTTACATATTTTGGAGGAATGCGGTGAGCCCTAGGACGCAGGAGGCATGGTGGCATCTTGCCCTCTGATTACAGAAATCCTAACCAGAAAAATATTTTTCCAAGTGAAACTCTCTAGTGAATTCAGTTTAACTTTATGCTTAATTACTGGATGACATGGGGGTATACTTTTTGGCAAATTTACAGTTTGCCAGAACTCTGTTTTTAAAATAACCTATTATGGACAAGACTGGACAGATTGAAAGAAAAAAAGGAAAAAAAAAAACCAAAATCAGGGTCTCTCATTGCCCCTCATTATTGACTTCCCAAGGGGCAGGACTGGGGGAGAATGAGTTTGTAACATGCTACAGAAATCAAGAGGTTTTGGTCTGTATCAGGCAAATGATGGTGTGGTGAAGACGCAGCCAGCACCCCTTCTCCAGGACCTGCTTGCCTCCTTCCTACAGGCCCCAGCAGCAGCAGGGTGGATGCAGGAATCAGAATCAGTACCTTTTTTCCAAAGCCAGAGAAAACTCACTGATAACATGGAAATGCAAAATCAAATGGTACGTGGAGCTTCCAAGGCTGATGTGCATCTTGGCGAGGGTATCTGCACAGTCAGGAGATATAAACATCCTTTTATTTCATTGCAGTTTTCACATGGGGAAATAATATACCTACTGAAGCTGATGTCAACAAAAATTATTTCAGGTAACTTCATGGGACTGCATGTGAAAGATGACATTTCTCAACAAGCATAAAAGCACAAGAGCCTGCTGTTAAGTTAACGTGCCATGCAAAATGAGCTGGAAGTCATCAAGACTGTGAAAGAGTCTTTCAGTCTGGACATGGGACCCCTGACCAGCAAAGATCTACAGACAGCCCAGCTCACTACTCTGGCGCTCAGCTGCAGCACAGGAAAGTGTTGCTTCTGATGGGGTTTATTGTCAAAATGTTCTTTATATCTGCCAGCAAAATATGGATAACTCCCTGTGTTTTGCAAGAAGGATACCCTTGCCCAGAGTCATCTCACATACGTTTAAGGACTTAATTTGGACATCTGAATTTAGGTGTTTGATCACTTTAGACTTCCTCTGTAGATGTCCTCCCTACCCCTCTTTGCTGTTGGTGGGGCAGCCAGGGTGGGAACCATTGCTGGTGGTGTCCCAGCAGGTCCCTGAACACCTGCTTTTTCAGGTTTTCAGGAAGATCCATCTTGTATCTCTGCCTCCCCAGAGCATTCCCACGCCTTGCAGCTTTTAGGACTAAATGGTGCATAGAGCGATTTTGTGAATTGCTGCCAGCCATGAGGCTAAGTAGTGTTAAGTAGTGTGTTGGCAAGGTCCAGAAAACTCTGGCCCCATCATTAGCTGTGGTCTTACCTGCTCCATCTCATGAAGCAACATCTGAGGGCCCATTACAAACTGGAGGACGTTGAACAACTCCTGGGAGTTACCCTAAGCTGTGAGAATGCTGCAGCATCCTTCTGCAGCCCTGGGAGAGAACACACAGCAGGAATGACAGTCACTTCTGCACAGAAGTCAGCCAGACCCAAATACGTTTTCTTTAAAGGCACTTTCTGCTTTTTATTTTGTTAGCAGCCTGCTATCAGGCTGCTTGCTGAGGATATCTGAAATGCACAGTTGTGGTCTTTAAGTACATGCCGTCATTTACAAGACACATCGTCCTTCTCTCTAGAAAACATCACAGTAACTCCTCTGCAATCTGGAGGCTTCGCGCCTCTGTCATACTGGTATGTGGCACCGCAAGACATAAACCACAGCTACTGGAGAGCCTGGGTGGATTCCTTACAATAAGTGTAATGGAAACAGGTGAAATTTAAACAGTACACTTAAGTACTTGTCTAGTCCCCATTAGGGTTTTGTAGCTGTCCTTTATTTAAAGAATAAATTTCTGACACTTAAAAGAAGTTAAAGAACTGTGTTTGAAAGCTTTAACATAAAACAGCCTCACCACTGTTCTTTCTCTTGAAAAAATTGTTCAAATCACTATTAAAATAATATTAAGAATATGGAAATGTTTGGATTAAACAGTATATTTACTTTCTAAAAATGGATGCAAAGTACAAAATAGGATCCAAATATATAAACACACAGAAAATGCACACGTACACTAAAGCAGTTAAGAAACAACCAATGCCGTGAGTGTCTGAAAAGAAGTTAGTACCAGGGGCATCCAGGAAAGAACGCTCCCCAAAATACTGAGCTTCAGCCACTTTAGCTAATGTGGCACTATCAGCACAGAATAATGCATGTTAACAAAAACAAGTGAAATCAAGATTATTTTAAGGTTATGTTGTGTGATGGCCTTTGCTTAAAGTGGTATCCTATAAGAAGAGAATTGAAATAGTTATGAATCCCCTTGGATCCATTACAAATCCCGAAAAGAAAACTGCAGTCATTTCGTACACCGTTGTTTTGTTAAGTAAGGGGACAGCTCCTGGGTGACTACTAAGACTAATGATGTTGGACAGAAATTATTTTGTCTATGAGATTTTTGCTGGTATTCCTGTATTCCTTACTGTGTGCTTGGAGACTGCAAGGAGGAGGCAGGTATTCCATCATTTTGTGCAAGGGGTATGCAGTGTTAGCAAATCTCTGTCTTTGGTTATTTATTTCCCCCTTTTAAACACCACTACAGCCTCATCCTTCTGGCCATATGCTGGAACCTGCCTTAGTAACCAAGATTTATTAAAGGGTAACATCTGCTCTCCCAGTGCCAGTGCACCTCAAACAATCTTTTCGATATAAGCTATACTGATCAGTGATTTTTAATTTGTTAGCAGTTACTGTTTAACACCTCTTTCAGTTACTGCTGAATAGAAAATAACTCCTTATCACTACATAGTGAATAAATATCATCTAAATGAAGCAGAGAAGTGTTTATTAAGCATGTCCACCCTGTCTGCATTGTTATTGACCATGTGTTCCAGTTGTCTAGCTCTGCACTGAGGTCCTCCCCAAAGTGTTTTTAATTTTAAGATCATAGGATGACAGGACCACTCAGGTGGGAAGGGACCTCAGGAGGGCATCCTCCTTGTTGTCCTTACTGGGCACCAATTCTTCACTGGTTCCTTTTGCTTCTCTTTTTGTTCTCCTTGCTGCTTATATCTTCACTGCTATAATCTCCCTCTTAACCCTTTACTGTTTTTCCAGTGGTGAGAGCCAGCTGGGTGCCAGGCTGGGACCCTTAGTTTGCAGTGAATAAACAAACCCTCCTGAAGAAGGTGCCTAAGTGTCTTCCCCAGTCAGCAGTGAGAAATAGATTGATTCAAGGGTTTCACAAGGGAAGCTTTGCTGTTATTTGCCTACAGTCAGGTGTCTAAATTAGGCAGATTGCCTTCCATCCGTCCTTGTTTATTCTCTCTTTCTCGTCCTTTCTACGCCACATTGCTTTTTTAACCTGCCTCTATAGGTGTATAAAGTGTTTGTGGGATCATGGGTTTAGGACACATAGTAACATGGTCTTAACTTCCAAACATTGCTCACATTTGTCTGGGTCAGTTTTCCTTACAGTCAATTTCTCTCATAAATATTTTCAGCTTTTGGAAATTGGCCCTTCTTGAAAGTTGATTGTCCCCTCTGCTTTGGCCAGGGTACAATAAGAAACCAAGACTGTGTTCAGGTGTTACTCAAATAAAAGGATGTATTGGGTTAACTGATGGCCCAGAGTCCAGCCCTGCTCAAGCTCCTGTTCAGCCCTATGGGTTAGAGTCCAGCACCGCCACACTCAGCCCAAAGGTCCCCAGGAAATTCTCATCTGCAGGAGACGGACTTACAGACGCCCCCGGACACGAGAGAGTTAATGCACTCCTTCATCCAGAAGCTTAATTATTTCCATACAAGCAAGTCAGGCTGCACATGTTTAGTTTTGGTGATTTGTCAATTTAATTTTGGAGGTGAAGGCAGGCGGCAGGGGGGTGACAGCTGAGAGCATGCTGGCAGCAAGCCCCAGTAGCGCAGAAACGTTGCTGCAGCAGCAGCAAAGGAGGTTCTCACTCCCCAGCTCTGTGTCACACTCTGGGTACACATCTCCGGCTCTGAAGACAGGCTTCATGGTTGCATTCACGCCCCCGTGCTGATGTTGAGCAGACTTGACATCAGTACAACGTGTCCCTGCAATATGGGATTTTTCAAGCTGTACCAGAGCTAGATCCGTATTTTCAAAGCCTGTTTTCAAAGCTAGCATCATCAAGTCGCTCTCTGAATACAAGGGCAAATCTGCCAACCTGGTTGTATCAGACGTGTGTGAAATCACTGGACTGGGTGCATGCATCCTTCTTTCATACGTTAATTGCCCTAACTGCTGAGGAAACCAGAGATGAGCCAAATACAAAGCAGAAACGGCCCTTCCTTTTGTGTTATTTGATTTTTGTCCATGTCACGGTTTCAGCCCAGCTGGTAACCAAGCACCACGCAGCTACTCACTCACTCCCCCCGCCCCGCCAGCCACGGTGGGATGAGGAGAAAATATAAAGGCAGGCTCGTGGGTCAAGACAAGGACAGGCAGGGATCACTCACCACTTATGGTCATGGGCAAAAGACAGGCTCAACTTGCGGAAGAAACAAAATCAATTTAATGTACTATAAATCAAATCAAAAAAAGAATATTAGGAAGTAAAACCAAACCCGAGAACACCTTCCCCCCACCCCTCCCTCCTTCCCGCCTCAGCCCCACTCCTGTTTCTCTCTCCCTCCTCCCCCCGGCGGCGCAGGGGGACAGGGAATGGGGGCTGGGGTCAGCTCATCACTCCTTGTCTCTGCTACTCCTTCCTCCTCAGGCTCCACCACAGGGGCCCTCCCACAGGAGACAGTTCTCCATGAACTTCTCCAGCGTGAGTCCTTTCCACAGGCCGATCTTCTGTCACAAACTGCTCCAGCGCGGGCTTCCCCATGGAGTCACGGCCATCTTGGGGGGCCTCCGCTCCCCTCCACAGGCTGGCGGGGACAGCCTGCCATCTCACCACGGGCTGTGGGGGCATCAACTTCCTCCAGCGCACCTCCTCCCCTCCTTCCTCATTGACCTCGGTATCTGCAGAGGGGTTCCTCTCACATTCCAATCCCCCCACTCACTACCGGTCCCCTTCTTAACTCTGTTCTCCCAGAGGCTCTACCACTGTCACTGATGGGCTCGGCCTTGGCCAGAGGTGAGGTACGTCTGATTTGGAGCCGGGGGAGCTTTGAGCAGCTTCTCACAGGAGCCACCCCTGCAGCCTCTCCCCTGCTACCAAAAAAACCCGCACCACAAAAACAGTCCATTAGTGACAACAGACACCATGTAAAACTCCATAGGAGCCTGTGTCACCCTGCTCAGGTGGGGAAAGAAAAGTAAATAAAGGAACATGTTTTTCAAGAAATGGGATTTGCCTTAAAAACAAAACAGGATTGACAGCTAACCACAAAGCTCCATGTAATGTAGTCACAGCATTATACTCTGCTTTCTGTTGGCAACATTTACCAAGTGAACAACAAACCCTGAACAATTTCTGCATTGCTGAGAAGATGGAGACAGACAATATTGCCAGTGAAATCATTAGCACTCCGGTTGATGAACTATAGCAACCATTTGCCATAGTATCTTCCTGGGTAAAATCTTGAAAGTTTTTTTCCCCTTTGCTGGAAGAACTCTCACCTTTGTTCACCACCACACGCTCAAAGCAAGGTCCACTTCAAAGTTACAGCAGGTTGCCTAGATGAGTTTTGAAACCCTGTGAAGATGGAGATGTCACTGCTTCTCTGGGCCCCTGTTCTCTTCTTCATCCTTGCTCAGAAGATTTTCTCCTTATGCAGGAGAAATTACCTGTGTTGCAACTTGTCTCCATTGCCTCTTGCCTTTCTCTGTTCACCTTCAAGAAAAGTCCAGCTCCATCTTCTCTGTAACCCCCATTAGGTAGCTAACGGTGCAGTTAGGTGCCCCTCAAGCTTCTCTTCTGATGGCTGAACAAGACCAACTCCCTCAGTATCTCTTCATAGCCATGTGCTCCTGTCCCCCACCAGCCCGGTAGCCCCTTTCTGGACTCACTCATATGTGTGCAAGTCTCTCTTGTACTGGGGAGCCCAGAACTGGACCCAGCACTCCAGATGTGTCTCATCAGGGCTGCCTAATGCAGCGTAGGATGCCATTGGACTTTGCTGCAAGGGCACACTGCTGCCTCATGTTCAACTTTTTGTCCACAGGATCCCCAGGTCCTCCTTTGCAAATCTACTTTCCAGCCAGTGGACCCCCAGCGTGCACTGTGACAGAGGGTTATTCCCTCCCAGCTACAGACTTTGCATTTGTCTTTACTGAATTTTATGAGGGCTCTGCTACTCCGTGTCTCCAGGCTGTTGAGATCTCTCTGAAATCTCCGACAACTCCCTCTTGACCACAGAGATCTCACTGTAGAAAGCAATCAGTTTGGTCAGGCACAATTTGCTCTTGGTAAGCCCAGTGGGGCTGGATCCCCTTCACCTTCTTCTCCTTCACATGCTGGATGTGGCTTCCAGGGGATTTGCTCCATAACCTTCCTGGGATCTGCAGCGAAGCTGAGCAGCCTGCAGTCCCCTGCAGCCTCCTCCTTGCACTTCGTGAAGAGGGGAGTGACATTTGCCTTTTTCCAGTCCGTTTCTGGCTCTATCCATCTCATGAAGCCCACAGCCACTGCACTGTGCTCTCTTTTTCTGATTAAGGATTCAGCTCTGCTAAAAATAGTCACATCCTTATGCTCTTAGAGGGCATCAGAGACATCTGCTATGACATATTCAACGATAAAACACAGGGGCAGGGTGGCCATTGTGGTGGGATTTTGGTTCTAATTCATTTTGCTTTGCCAAGGGAAGAACTGTCTTAGGGAAAAAAAATCAGCTGTTGTGAATGTAGCTGCTATCTCTCTGTGAAGGAGTGTCCGTTGTTACTTTTAAGGAGCAGGTAGTCTGTGCTCACACTCTGAGTCCACCTGCAGCAATCTTTGTAATCCCAGTTTTCACATTGACATAGCTGTCACTTCAGACACCAACTTTCTCTCCCATTTTAGCATGGTTTTAAGCCTCAAGAGAACTACACCTGCATGTGTAAATATGAAACATTTTTTGTTTCAATATTAAAAAACAAATTTACCTTTTTGAGTGTTAAATCAGAACTAGATCCAGGTAGAAACTGCTTTGAAGTGTTACACTGGGATTGCCCCCATTGCACTGGCTACAAATGCTGTGACTTGTCAGCAGGAGACGTTACCAGCTGTAATTAAAACATATATGTGCAAGTATCTCCCACAGTCAGAGTCTCCCTATGAAGGATGAACCTCTGTGTATCCTGCCCCATTGCCTTTCACCCATGGCATCCTCAGAGGCAGTGGAGAGTGAGTCCACCTCTGGGCTGGCCCTGAGTCACCAGCTGCGGGGCATGGGGACAGCCTCCAGAAAACGAGTCTTTGTTCAGACCAAAATCCTCACTTTGTTACCACATTATGAATTGGTTGGATGGTCATATCCAGATGGTAGTGGTCAATGGCTCAATGCCTAGATGGAGACTGGTGACAAGTGGTGTCCCTCAGGGGTCCATACTGGGACCAGTGCTGTTTAACATCTTCATCAATGACATAGACCGTGGGATCAAGTGCATCCTCAGCAAGCCTGCAGGTGACACCAAGCTGAGTGTTGCAGCTGACATATCTGAGGGACAGGATGCCATCCAGAGGGACCTGGACAAGCTTGAGAAGTAGGCCCATGAGGTTCAACAAGGCCAAGTGCAAGGTCCTGCACCTGGGTCAGGGCAACCCTTGGTATCAATACTGACTGGGAGATGAAGGGATTGAGAGCAGCCCTGCCGAGAAGGACTTGGGGTACCGGTGGATGAAAAGCTGCACATGAGCCAGCAATGTGCACTCGCAGCCCAGAAAGCCAACCGTATCCTGGGCCGCATCAAAAGCAGCATGGCCAGCAGGTCGAGGGAGGGGATTCTGCCCCTCTACTCCGCTCTGGTGAGACCCCACCTGCACTACTGCATCCAGCTCTGGGGTCCTCAGCACAGGAAAGACATGGACCTGGTGGATCGAGTCCAGAGGAGGGCCACAAAAATGATCAGAGGGATGGAACACATCTCCTGTGAGGAAAGGCTGAGAGAGTTGGGGTTGTTCAGCCTGGAGAAGAGAAGGCTCCAGGGAGACCTTATTGCAGCCTTTCAGTACTTAAAGGGATCTTATAAGAAAGATGGGGACAGACTTTTTAGCAGGCCCTGTTGTGATAGGACAAGGATTAATGGTTTTAAACTAAAAGGGGGTAGATTTAGGCTAGATATAAGGAAGAAATTTTTTACAATGAAGGTGGTGAAACACCGGAACAGGTTGCCCAGAGAGGTGGTAGATGCCCCATCCCTGGGAACATTCAAGGCAAGGTTGGACAGGGCTTTGAGCAACCTAATCTAGTTGAAGATGTCCCTGCTCTTGCAGGGGGTTGGACTAGATGTCCTTTAAAGGTCCCTTCCAACCCAAACTATTCCATGCTTCTGTGATTTTATGATTACCCCGTGACTCGGCCAAGGGGATTAGGAAATAACCTTCCCCACATGCCAAGGGAGACGCAGTGAGGAGGGAAGGATGCTAACAGGGCTTTACTCACACATGAGTATGCACGTAAAAGCACAGGGTTAAATGCATCTCACTTGGATATGGACGTGTGTGTCTGTGCACACCTCCATACAGTTGTATGGATAGGTAAAATGACTGACTGATAACGTTAATTACCATATGCAGTGCCAAATCAAGAAACAGATGCCACATTTTCAAAAATGAATGGGCAGCTTTTCTCTCATTAAAGCTGAAGTAAATTCAGGTTGAACCACTGAATCCAACAGAGTTGCTCTAGTATAAAACTGCATAAAGAGAAAGCCAGTATTGCTTACTAGGATGATATACTCTGTAGAGCCAGCATCAAGAAGGGAGTTAATTTTTGAGCTCAAATTGTGAAGGGAGATAAGATCTTGCCTTCAGGGCACATACTGGAGTTGAATCTGACTGTGAAGATGTACAGCGGGGTTTGTTAAAAGGAATGATTCCAAGATACTCCATGTATTTGCTTGCTGAGAAGTTGTTATACCACCATGGATGCTGGACAGCTTATGGGAGAGAGAAATCCCTGCTCCAAGAGCTTTCCAAGCAAGTAAAAGCTATGAAGCACCTTAATCTTCTTACATCTTGTGATGCCTTTTAAGGGCTATTCAAAGCCCACAATCAAGGAGCTGATTTTTATCTGAGGAGTTGGCATGATGCTAGCTGGCTAGAGTGACATGAGCTTTCTCTGGCCTTGTGAGCTTCAGGAGAAAATAGCTTTTCCCACCAGCCCTGTCTATCATCTGCCCAGTCCTGCTGTGATGCAAGGCAGTACATGCAGAACCATCTTTGTAGTGCCAGAAAAGTCATTGCTTGTTTCCCTGCTGACATTTCAGGACGTGACACCTTCACAGGGCGTATCGTGCTGGGGGTCTCCCTGGAGCTGCAGGAGGTACTTTCCCTCAGCCAAGGCACCACTGGAGCAAAGTAACAAATCCAGCCTCCAGCAGGGCTGGGCAAGGCTTTAATCAACCATTCATCCAGCTTATTAAGGCATCTATGAGTAGCAGCAGATTTGCAGGATCCCTCCATGTGAGCAATGTGCATTTCCCAAGCCCCCAAGAGCACATGCTTGGCAGACTCACCAGGGCTCCCCTGCAATGGGGCATGGGAAACCGGAGAGCCAGTACAGAGCCTGTGCATCAGTTTAGTAGCATTTAAACAGTTTTTTAAGGAGAAATACAACACATAGCACTTGTTCTGGCACGCAGCTGTGCTGAAATACTTTAAGGCTGGAGAGAAGCTCTGGGTACACTGGATGTAGGGAGTGAGAGAAGGTGGGATATAGCATTCATTTAAATGGAGAAAGCTAGCCTGCCTGAAGGTTGCCTTTGCAAAATCTGTGTGCTTATTTGCATTCCCCTGATATTTCCTGTCCTTCTCCAAGCACAGGGTAAATTAGTCATTCAGATTATGAGTTATTTGAGCAAGATAAAAAATAAATGATAGCTCACCTTCTTCTAGAAGGTTAAGTTATTTGAGAAGTAGTGCTGTTTGTGTCTGGCATAAGCCTTGCTGTGGGAAATGATGGAGGGGGAGAGAGGAGAAATTATTGACCAAAATGGAAAAATTCCTAAGCTCATCACTGCTGAGCTGGAGCTTCCCAGGGGTGTCTTGGGTCTTCCAGCATGTGGAGAGCAGATGACCTTCACAATCTGAAAATCAGGAATGACAAGACTAAGTGTCACCTAAAGCCAGCAACTAGATCTTTATTTTGGGTGACCCGTCTTTCCAATCCCTCTGATCAACAGCAAAAACGGAAAAGTGCAGATTTCTGGGGTCACTAATGAAACATCAGTTTGAGCCACCTCAAAATCTGGGAAAGTTTGACTCAGCTTTCTCATGCTCAGGCCTAGTTTTCCTCACTTACAAGCACAAATCCTCTGGCTTAAAGAGGAGAAAGGAAAAAACCATCAAGTAGATAGTTAAACAGGGTGATAATAACTTTAAAGCAACTATTTCACTGTCTTCTCAACTACAGCAAAACAAGGGCTTGGACCAGATGCTGTAAACAGTTATGCATTACTCAGACTTTGACCCAGGCTGTACAAACCTCCCTTCACACTTGCCCCAATAACTCCCTCTGAGACCCCCCAGTACGCCTCAGAGACAAAAAGCATAGGTGGCATGGCACACAGTGCACAAGCGTGTGCCTCGGCAGACACCTTCCAAAATTCAGTGATGCTGTGCTCACCGCTGCTGAGGCGTCAGGAGTTCATGCAAACAGACACTGTAATCCAGCACAAGGCAAATATTGGCACAAGCTTGGAGAATCTCTTCATGTTTATTTATTATGAACTGTAGTGAAACCTTTCCCAGTGGCCTCTGCTAGCTCTGGGTGACAGAGCCGGTGTGCACTGGATGGGTTGCTGGGCTTGTACTTTGAGTTGCCAGAGGTTTGCACTTGCACAACCCTCCATCTCCTCAGTCTCACAGCTTCTAGCTGAGCTGCTTCTCAAGGAACACAGGATGAGCATGTCCCAGGTGCTTACCAGGATCTGCCAAACATTGCTGGGGACAGCTCTAGTGTCGCAGGTTAGTACCATGCCAGGGTGTGCGCTCAGTATGGGCTGCTGCTCAGCCCTTTTCCCTGGCCTCTTCCTTTTCATAGCGTATGTACAGGTTTAGGCACTATCAATCCACCTTGGGAATGATGTTCTGGAGCACTTAGTTAAGAAATATGCTTACCCTGGAGGTGCAAGCGCCATTCGTCATGCCAGCCACGATTGTGTCATTGCCAGGATCCTTCCCGCTTTCTGTGGCTAGCTACCCTGGTCACCTCCTTTTCCACATTTGTGAGTTTTCTGAGGCATGGAACATCTTCTTACATGCCTTATGTGTCTTCTTGCATGGTCTTCCCAAGTCTTCTGAATGCAAAATTAATGAGTAATAATCTTTTCCAAACTCTAGGCACGCTTTGACTGTAAAGCTGGTCAGAAAAAAAGAGGAGTGCCTCATTTTGTGGGAGCAGCTCGCTTTCTCTGACCTGTCAGAAGGAAACTGCATTTCACACACCTACATATTCTTTGACACGGAATTATCGTTCTTTGCTTTGCTTTTATTTGCTTGCCATACAACTTGCTTCAGATTCAGACAGGACTCTTTTGGGAAAAGAACATTTTCAGATGTAGAAAAAAAATCTGTACACTTTTAAAAAGTAGTTTAAGTATCTCTTCTTCTGCCAACTTATTTTTAATAGTATAGCAAAAATGTATTCCAAATATGCTCATCCCACTTTGCAAATCTTATGCAGTCAAATAACTGGCAGCTGTTGGACCAACTGTTTCCCATTTCAAAAAACCCCAAAATTTATTTATAAAAGAAAATGTCCGGTCAGACATTCTCTCCTTTCTGTTCCACAGATGCCTCTTTAAATAAAACCTCCTTGCATTACTCATCTGTGGAGTCCTCTGCTCTGCTCAAGGTTTAATTACAGCTTTGTCAGGACTGAGACATAGTAAATAACAACACATAGTGGATCTGGATACTGGGGTTTATTTAAGAGCCAACACGATTCCAGTTCTTGCTCTCTGTCATTATGTCCTGCACTGGCTTCCCTGCTTCCCCCAGGCCTCCACGTCCCTCGTGCAGGCAGGTCGTGGCTGCCCCACAATGCTTGGGCAGAAAGCTGGGTCAGGCCCTGCTGTCCCACTGCTCCCTGCTACCAGCCTTGGGCATCAGCGGCCAAGGTCCCCGGGCACCCCCGGCACTCATCTCCATGCATCTCCTTGATCTCCAGGATCTTCCCCCACCTCCAGGATCTTCCCTGCAATGTTTTTCTTTCTGACATCACTTCTTGACAGGGACCTTTCTTTTTTTGGGACCAGTTCCTCTCTCCAGAACCCCAGTCCCCCAGTTTTCCCAACCTAAATGGTCTATGTGCAGAAGCCTAGCATGTGGTCAGTCTCCTACCTGGTGGCTCTGTCTCATGGCTCTTTATTAACGGGAGTATTCAGGTTGTGCTGCTTTTCTTTAGCTCATGTATTATCAAAACTTGCAAGCAGACCATCCCAGTCACAGCTAGCAAGTAGCAAGTTTCTGCTTCAGTGTTCAGAAGTTCAATTTTGGGCAGTCATGCACCCACACACATGTAGCCAACGATCTGCTGCCTGTTAGTGTTCACAATTTAAGCTATTGTTTCACCTACGACAATCTTCAATAGCATGTTCTCCCAGAGAATGGAAATTAACTACAATTATATTTGCTCACTTTAATTTCATTCCTTCTGATGAAATTTCTGGTCCCAACTGTTGACATTTTCTCTGGATGATACGCACATTGATATGTCAAGTACCAATGTAAGCTTTTTTCTGTGCTAGAAAACATGTTACACAAGTTTCCATTCCAATGTTAATCCACAGCAGATTGTATGAAGAGATAGATGAAGCACTACACTGAAGGAAAATGCATGGAAAAGATGTAGGAAAAAATCATGGGTTTATACCTTTGACATATTTTCCCAAGAGCATCATTCTGCATGAACCTCTTCAGTGCAAGGTTTTAACTTGAGCACAGTTCTGGAGGGCTGAGACATTTCAGACAACTTGAGACAAGACTCTGGAGTTGATGCAAGGCCCTTACCTCCTACTATAGCAGCTATAAGAAATGGAAGGTATTAATAATGCTTGTCTGAGAGAGGCTCAACTTCCATCAGCTGTCTGTGGCACTAGATTTGGAAATGGCATCCACCTCTCAAGTCAAAGGGGAACACCAGGCAGAAGCCAGAGAAACCAGTCATGGCTCCAAGAAACACAGTCAAAGGCTGGGGTGAAAGTCAAGAAACTGGAAAACACGAGGCATGTCAGATTTTGGGTGCAGGACTTGATTGTCAGGCAGATACAGAGAAAAGCTGGCAGCTTGTGCTATCCAAATGAAGGAGCAATTTTCATTTTTTAAATTCAGCTTGTTTCCCAGCAATTGAATACTTTCCCACTCACCCAGTATGAGACTCATTCCCATTCTTTCAGGGATGCCTGTTGCACAGTCCCAGGGATCCTGTTTCACTGCCAAGCCGCTTGTTCAGCTTCGCTGTGGCTGTTACACTGCATGCCCAGACACATGCTAAGACCCAGCACGATGGCACTTGCAAAATGTGTTCATAAAAACAAAGAAATTCATTACAGAACACAGAGGCGTGAGAACAGCAATCCAGTCCTGGGGTGAAAGAGGACCTGCCTGGTCCTGAAAGCATCAGCTAAGCCTTTACCATTTCAGGACAAAGGCAGAGACAGGAGGAGCATCTCCCAGGACAAAAGACAAAATGTAAGACCTTCATCTTTTGTAAGACAAAATGCATCTTGGATCTTCTTGCTGTCTTTTGTGCATATAGACAGATGTAGAGTAATTGCCTTTTTATTAGACCATAGGCTGCTAATGGGTTTTTTTTGCCAGGCAGCCTTGTGAATGACTAGTGGGATGTTTGCAGGATTCAGCCAATGCCTTTTTTTTCTCACACCCCAGTCTTTTCCAAGCACAGCACCTCAGTGCACAACACTAAGGCACAGCAGCTCTGCCCTGAACATGCCATCAGCAATGCCAGTCGTCATATTTCTGTAGAGCAGTGTAAAAAGTGGGAGTGGAGCAGGCTTGCATACACTGGAAGATGTGGATGTGGTCATGTATGCTAGAGGAAGGTGCAAAAACATCCAGAGTTTGAGATAAACAAGCAGATGCTCTGGGCTTGACTTGTAGGCATCCGGACATATTTCTGTTCTGACATGTTCCTGCTGTGCAAAGAAGTATGTCTGGCACAGGAGTGGCACTTGATTGCTCACCACCACATCCAGCCCTAGTGCCAGTATGGAAGCTGTCACCTTCTGTAGCAACTGGGGGAGTTTTCTGGCCAAAAGCTCTGGCAGGGGAAGAGCTCTTTCCTTGTTCCCCCAGGGAAAAACCCACTGCCCCAGGAAAAAGCCTTGCCTCAGACCAACACTGACCAAAGCCAGGTGTCCTTACTGTTATCTTTGTCTGTCATTGCTGCTACCACCATCCCCACCTTCTCCCCACATCCTGAACCACAGCCAGGTCCTCCTCCTTGCTGCTCTTGCTTCCCTTCCTGGCTACCTTTCTAGCTGGTGCTCAGCTTCACCTTGTCTTGCTTATGGTTTAGATTGTACAAGTCTCTTCAGGTGCCACCAAGGAAGGCAGTGGAAGAGCTCTGCAGTGGGGCAATCTCTGCACAGCCCCTCAGTAAAAATGTCAATTTTAGGTAAAATTGGCTAGGCGGCAAAGCTGGGCTGATCATGTGTTGTGTCTGTTCACAAGGTCTCCCCAGTCTGGAGGCTATGGGAACCTGGACACAGCCTGCTGCAGAGGACTGGGCAGGTTCAGGTCCTTCCATTTCAGACCACCTGTCTGAAGCACTGGCAGGTTCTTGGGTCTGGGGAAAAGCTCAGCCGTGGGTTACTTATACCAATTGTAGTTCATGTCAACTACAGAAATCTTGGTCTACTTCTGACCATTGGCTACTTGGTAGCAACGTGGGGATGCTTCATACCATTACGGTAGCCCATCAGCATGGTACTGCTTCAGTGGAAGACTGAAAGGCTCTGTGCCACCACAGGCAGTGTGTACCTTCTCTTGTTTTGTTTTGGTTTTTTTTTTTTTTTAATTGCACAAGCATGGAGTTAGCCATTATGTTGGTTCTTTCGTCTTTCTATATGTTTCTATATTATTTTTCTCCACAGAAATAACTATTCTAATGTCATGTGGGAGCCTAGAGTTAAGGTTATGTTAACATTTAGATATACTGTCTTACTTTCTGAAATTTATAACTAGTAATAATAAAGAAAATAATAAAGAAAAACACTCAAAGAAGAAATTTGGCAAGATTTTCAGCAAGAAATGTATGCAGAGTTTGAAGTTAAGGGAAAATCATTTCATGTTTGAGTTATGCAAGTAAAAACTTTTTACAATTTATTTTATCAGTTTGAAGTAGTTTCACAGAAGCAACAATTGCAATATCCAAAGTTAGAAATAAGGTCATTAATTGATTTTATCATTTAATAACTTCTTATATGAAGAGAGTTCAGTTTAATCTGGCTAGTGAGCGCAGGGTATTTTTCTGTAGATTGTCATGTAGAAGTTGTGCTGGCTAGCATTTACCTGTTGGAATAGTCCTGGTACCACCAGTGAAATTATTTGCATAACTGCTAGAAAAGAGAGGAGGATGGGACATGGTTCCTTGCAACCACAAGTAAACCCAACCTGGTCATTCAAAGTCGAGAGCCACAAGACAGAGAAGACAAAGTGTGTGTATTCCTTCTGCTGCGGGAGAACTGCAGGTAAGTAAGCAATCTCCCAAGAAATCGAATCACTTGTTTCTACTTTCTTAGATTTTGTGGATTTTAATAGTTAATCATAGAAATAAAAAGAAAGAAAGGTAAAGGAAATACATGGATGAAATTCATGACATACACGTTAAGGCTGATGTATTGGTGTACACGTCAAAAAGTTGAAAATTATTTTGATTTAATAACATTTTATATTTCAAGTATAATTCAGCTGAAAACATTCACAACCTTCTATAGTGGTCATTCAGGTAAGAAGTAGTTTTTTACGACTGCAGAAAGATGTAAGTTTTATTACTCTTTTAATGAACTAAAGCGTATGCTGCATGAATTCCCACATACATCACCCTGTCCATGGGCAAAAATGTGAACTTTGAATTCTTATTAGGGAGACTTCTAGGGAAAATTAGAGGCTAAAATTCCTCCAGCTGTCTTTGCAATTCTTCAGTTCGTTGCGGTTTGAAACCTTCTAAAAAACTACAGTCTAGCCAAGGTCAGTTTGTAACGAAACATGTTATGTTTGACCTGTGCAGGGCTCATTGCAAAGTACTTACTTCATTTTATGTTAGTCTTTCCCACGAAACATGTGACGGTGAAAGTCTGCTCTTAATTTTAGTTCTCTTGATGCATGTGTTAAAGAGGCCTGTATAAAACCAGTACTTGTCTGTGTCTGCATTTATGAAGAACAACATTTATGGGCATATAAGGGTAGGGAAGATAGGTTTTAGGCTAAAAATAATTGCTGTTACGTGTTAAATGGCTTCCATGACTTTAAGGGCAGTTGCTTCTATTTAATACTGGTTTACATTTTTATAGCTGGAAGTTACTTGGGGTCTCTGGTTAGAAGAGGGTTATTAGGTAGGAAGATGCCTCCCATAAGCCAGACTGGGTAAACTGAGTGTGCTGATGGCTGTTACAAAGTGGTGAGAGGAAAACTCTGGCTGTGTATGACGAGCTTTAGCCAACCTATAAAGCCCAGGAGCGTTACACTGCCACAAATATTATATGCTGGATGCTTGCAGGCCGTGCTTTACACAGGCACCTTCTGCCCATTCTTACCGGCATTGTAGACACCTTTGGTTTTGTGATGGGCAAAAACTCAGGATGGCCAAGACTAGGAAACCTGGGGCTGGTCTGCTCTGAGAGACCCAGAGCCTTAGCCATACAAAAATTCAGAGGGGCCAGTTACCCCATTACTCAGGGAGGACATTGCACAGCCATCTCTTTCACGTGGCTAGACTGCCTGGTTGATACCTGAGTGCCTGGGAACATCCCCAGGCTGTCTACCCTGTTGATAGTACAATCCCAGCATCATTCCGGAACAGAATCCACCCCAACCAGTTGCTGGACACAATTCGGGAGTCATTCCCGATAAGCCATTTCAGTGCAAGCATCCTGTTGCTTCAGTGCTGAACTCAGTGCCAGCTCTGGGCATGTCCCATGTGCCAGCACAGCCACAGCCCCTGGGCTCACAGGACAACCTGTCTGCTCCATGGCTACCCTTGTAGGGAAAGCTGCCTTTGTGAGGAGGCACTTAGAGGAGCATCTGTGAGGTGTGGGAGCACTGCAGACTGACGGGAGATACGCAACCGCTTTTGGAACTGCTGATGGCACGTGTTCAAGAAGAACATGGAAGCAATGTTTGTGCTTCAGGCAGGGCTGCTGGAAATACGGGCACCAGCGGTTGAGTGGCTGTGGCTGTGGCAGGTGCCTTTCTTAGAGAGGAGCCCTCACCTGCACACCTTGCTCAGAGGCTGGGGGTGGTGGGCTTGTTCTCACTCCATTTAACCGGTGTTCAAATGCATGGTGGAAGCAGGAAGCGTCAGGCACAGCCAGGCCTTGGCATCCCTGGCTTTGGAGCACCATTGGAGTGAGCGAACCCGACTGTCTAGGTCACTGGCTCATAGATTTTCTTTAGGAAACGATGATTTACAAAATGAGAAAAGCATTCCAAAGTGAGTGCTTATTTTGCAGTCAGCAGCACAGGCTGGAGCTCCAGACATGGTGCTATGCCAGGACCTGACAATGCAATAGTAGGAGTCATAAAAATAGCACAAAGCCATGAGCTAACCTGTTCTCAAACCTCTTTTTTTAATGATTAATTTAATTCCTGATAACGCACTTCTCACCTTCATTTCACTGTTTCTGGGATGTCTTGGTACGCAATAAAATGTTGTTTCCTTTGGCTATTTGCTGTAAAAATGACTCTAAAAAACAGATTGCGAATGAAGAACAACATGTGCCAGTTCTGTCAAAAAAAGGAGACTCAGCTCACAGTTTGGCAGAGTCACAGGAGATGCTCGGGACTGTGCCAAGGAGGGGGCCAAGCCCAAAATAGACCCTGGTCTGAATAGATGTGTAGTGATGCCTCTGGGCCAGGCAGCTTGAACATCTCTTTCTGCCTGCAGACCATCTGCTTGTCTTAGACGTGTACGTGTTTGTAGGGAAGGAAGGAGGGAGGGAGGGAAAGAAGGAAGAAAGGAAGGCAGGGATAAACAAATGGCTATGTGTTATTGTAGGGACAGAATAGTTTCTGCAGTAGCACAATGCTATTTCAGATAACTGCTGTTACAGAGAAAGCCTTCCCTCTTCAGCATCATCAGACAAATATTTTCTTGCATCTTCTTATTGTTCCTCAAAATCCTTCTAATGACATCTCACAAAGAAAAGTGAACACCCTGCCTTCCCCCTTCCCTGTATCTGTATCTTCCTTGTATCTTCCAGACCTGTCCCCCTAATGCCTCTACCAGCTCTTTCCTGATACCCTAAATTACTATGTTTGTCAGCATTGTGCAATTGAGGCTGGCCACCTCCAGGGTCTTTGGTGATTTTCACATTCTTGTTCTCACCTCAGTGAGCCTTCAGCATGTTGATGTTTCCTCTGTGTATGCTTTGGTGGCTCTGGGCTCCTCTGAGACTCCTCTCATCTCTCTGAACACACCTTTATGATGGGCTTTGATTATCTCACCCATCATCTTGCAGCCTTTGTCCCTCTGTTTTCCAACTTGACTTCTTCAACCTATTCTAAATGGTAAGATCTAAGTCCTTTGGAGCAGGACTTCTTCTTTGGGCAAATCCCTGAGCCAGTGAGGCATTATTTTGATGCTGCACCTGCTGCACACACACCAGGCAACACTCTGCAAAGGCAGCAAGGACCAGAACTGCTGTGCATGCTCTGATTAGGGCTTTGTTGCCTGCTCTGTGAGACCTGGCTTCACGTTACAAAGATCAACCCCAACCCACATCACGAGAGCTGTGAGATTAGACTCTACGTTGTCTAATGAAGCAGGGCAACACTTTATGCCTCTGCAGGCACTTCAGTCATGCCCAGGACCTCCTGAGATAGCACATGATCTAAAATTCATATACAAAAGGGCTGTACCTGTACTGGTCAATGAAGGCAAGGCGAGCTGGCCCAGAGTGACCTACAGGTAGATCTCTTAGCCTCCAAAACTGTAGCCATTTGCAAACTACCCCAGATAAATAGCTAGGGCTAGTATAGACAGCCAAGTTGCTGTGCTCAGGGATGTTCCCTGGCCTGTTTCTTTTTCTAGGAGAGGTATAGCCAGGCTTTCTTTGGCCAGGCATTACAAAGATATTGAGCCTGTCCGTGCCCTTCCCCAGCTCCCCATTGCTTTCCATAGCAGATGCACGCTCTCTAGTCTTCCAACCCCCTCTCATCTTCATGCTTTTGTCTCCAAACCATTTTTTGTTCTTGTGAATGACAATTGTGTTTTCAATTCTGCATTCTCTCCCTAGTGCTATTCTCCTGTGTCCATCTTCCAAGCCTCTACTATCCCCTTATTTACCATTTCTTCCAGAATATTTATGGCACTGCTCTAAGGGTAGGCTCTAGCATGTGCTCCTACCTGCTGCACAGCCATACATGTGGGCACAGGTGCCAGCATGTGTGAGCAGCTCGGTGGGAACCTTGAAAAGGTGCAAGCTCTGAAGGGTTGTAGAAAGCCTGCACACTACAAGCTTTTCTGGTCAACAGCTCTGTCTTTGTTTATTGCAAATTCAAGGCTCCTTCTGATGCTTGCAGGTGTGAACCTTGCCTTGGTCATGATCTGCTTTTAAATTTCCAACAATATGTGAACATCATTGACCCAACAGTTAGCATTCCCACAGAGATGACAATGCCCTTGGTACATGTGTCATGCCAATGCTTCCGTGACACACATGTGAGCCTCTGTCACTGGTGGGTCCCAATGAACCCCATCACACAGCCTTGCGAACCGGGCATGACCTTCACACTGACCTCCTCTGTTCCACATAGCAATAAGACACTAACCCTTCAGAACAGTTAAGCATCAAATGAATAAACCAGACCTGAGTTATAAGGGCTTCCTTGCAAAAGGAAATTTTATATTTCATCTGTTACAGATGAAATAAAGAGTTACAGCCCCAGGCAGTCTGCAGTGGGTCTCCAGGAGCCACACAGCATGTTGTCAGTCCCAGGCAGTGTGTCTCATACTGGCATTCTCCTGGCTGGAAGACCTGCTGCTCTCCCATGCAATGACTGGGGCAATGTGATTCACAGCAGTTTCTTTAAGGTGTCCAATTAAAATCCTACAACACACAAATGGATTGAGCCTTCTCTTAAAGAATCCTCATTCCAACTGAAAACACTGAACAAGACACAGCGTCTGAAAACGGCTGCAAAAAAATTATGGGTTTCCTTACAGAGTTTAATTTCTCTTTGATGAAAAAGAGAGGGCATAGTGAAAAAGGCTAATGTTTCCATTTTATTGTCTACTATGATCCCAAGACTCAGGAGCAGCTCTATAAATTAGAAGAGAAGTGAGCATCACTAGCAAAATAATTACAGAATAATGAAAATAACTTAAAAGTGAAATGTACTGTATTTGGACAAAATTCTAAGGTAGAAAACAAAATCAGCACTGCTCAAATTTTTAAAATTTGGTTTATACACTGGTATGAAAAAAAGAGGACCATCTGCAACACTTGGCTCATCATCCCAGTTGAAATCTATTGTTCAGAATCCTGTGGGCAGTGGGGCTTGGAATTGGACTTGTCTTGAGGAGACTTCCAAAATATTGCACTAGGTTTGCTTTATCAGGTGTTACTGTCATTTGTGATGGAGTGATTGACTTCTGTGATTGTTGCAGTGCTTCTTCTGGGTTAGTGTCCCTGCACATCCACCTTGTCTAATGGCTAGTTCATTATAGTTATTTCAGCCATTTCTTGTGGATCAGTGTTATGGATGGGGTGCAAACTGCTGACATCCACTCATGATACCATCAAGGAACAGTTATGCTCCATTGTGAACTCAAATAGCTGAAGTAACAGTGGCTTCTGTAGCACAACTCTCTAAACCAAAATGACATGTTAATGAAGAAATGTCACTGTCTATTTTTCCCATGTCAATGTTTATGTCAATGTGAAAAAAAGGTGGAAGGTTGTAAGTCCCCGAACAAGCTAAAAGGGAGTCCTCTAAGGCTGAGGGTTGACTGGCAGAGGCTTGAAATTCAGAGCAAAGAAATGGCTAATTGTTGTTTGATTTCTCTATGTTCAGAGAAACAGAGCTTCATTAGTCTCAATAAGTAAACAGAATGCTTCAACATTAAATCTCATAGTAGGATCATTTTCTCCTCTTAACAGAAATAACCTTTAGCAGACCAGACTTTGTCTAAAAATTTGTGTCATAAGGGGATCATGCTGGTTAGTCCTATTATCTAAACATGCTTCATTCACAACATCCCAAATTCACTGTTCCTTTCATAGGCCACTATTTCACAGGAGAGCAGGCGAAGCATCCAACCTGTGTGCAGAAACCAGCATTTCAACTAACCCTGGGAATGAACCCAGGATGTGCAGCCAGAGCTGACATCTGTGCTTCATATTTGGAAGTTATAGTGGGCTGATTTTCTTGGATCTAGGGTCCCTGGAAAAATCTTGTGATTGAGTTCATTGAATGGGCTTCGTTTGAGGGCACTCAGTGAAAGATGGAAATGCCCATATGGGAGTTTGCTTCACACATGTCTTTGGAGGATTTGAGAGTAATGCATTCACAGTCATGTCCCAGAGTGGAGGACCTACCTTGATTTTTTTTCCTCTCCTCATCTATTTAATCGATCAATGTAGCTTCATAGCTGCATAATATTCTTCAGGTTACATTTCACTTTCTTTGTTCACCTTATGGCCCTCTTGACACAGAGCAAGCTCTTTCTGAGCATAGTCATCATTAAATACAAGCACCATCTATTTTATTGGAGCCTATATTTATTTCACAGCCTCAGAGAATTGCTGAAAAAATTATTGCTAACAGATACAACTGCAGAGAGTGTCCCTGGGGCACCTTTCTGAGCACGGCTCCTCGGAAGGTTCCCGTTAACCACCTGCCGCTCAGGACCAGGTCTGGAACTCATCACCACTCCTATCCACTTTTAAAACTTGTTCTTTTTTTCTCTATAACTTGTTTTTAATAAGGCACAGTTACAAAATTACTTGGTTTATGTTCCTAGGGGCTGCCAAAGATTTGAGCAAATCAGGAGGGGGAGGTTGACTTTACCTCAAGGCAATCTCTCTGTACCCCCCTCCGCAAGCCAGCTCACTCTGACAGCCCACTCCAGGGAGATTTATGTTTTCTCAAAGGATATTAAGAAAAAGATTATAGTGTGAAATGAAGGGCAGCGTGGTCCTCCCACACCCATTCTTTCCTTTCCTCTCAGGCTGTTGAGCACAGGAGAGGAAAGTGGCAAGTAACCTTGGCCATCAGCGATGGACAGTGTTCACACAGGGAAAGCACTGCAGGGATTCTCTCCTCCAGTATAAATACCTCCTCCTCTAGCTTGGTTTCCTCTTGTTTAATATTTCTGAAGAAATAGTTTTGAACAGTAAAAATCTGCTATTGGATCTTAGCCAAAGCTCCTATGTTTTTATGACACAGCACATCAAAGCGCTGATAGGAAAGACATGGAACATTTGGGGATGATTTATCATCCCCAAATAAACCTTCCCATGTAATTGCTTTCCCTATCTATAAGAAGCACTGTGGATGCTGCATTTCAGCAAAAGCACTAGTAGGAGGGATCCCAGGGCTGCTGCTAAGATGGGGCAAACATGTCCCACTGCAACCACTCCCTGGGGGCCTTCCTGTGAGGAAGGTCTCACCTGTGGTTAAGCTATCTTCAGTGGCCTCATGTCTCTTCCTGGACTGTATTACTGCACAGGAAACCTCTAAGCAAACATCTGTCTTTGGTGGTTCTTCAGTGTCAATTCACCGTGGTTACATTTGCCAAGGAAACAAAAAAAATCACAAGAACAGTAAATACTGGAAAAGACAAGCTAATTCCATAGTGGCCTGAAGTAACTGCAGCAACAGGAGTAACAGGGGCAATTCTGGGATGGTGCAGGTAAAGCTTTTGATGGAGCAGTTGTCAGAAAACAGAAAGAGGGTAGACCGAAGAACATGATCCAGCAGCACAGCCATTGCATAGTTTTATTTTAATGCTAAAAGTAATGTGTATTTTAACACTTTGTGATTAGCGCCATCGCAGTAACTATGGGATGTTTTCTCTAACAGCTGCAGCAAAAATCTAAGAGCTGAAGCAAACCTGGGTAGAGAAAAGGAGCTCCTGAAGCAGAAGTTTGTTTCCCGCTATGCACGTATAAAATATCATCCACTAGTATATTGTTATTCTAATTTTTGCAGACTATTTTGTCTCTTCTCTGACTTCTCAGAGCGCTCTCCTTTGCCACTGCAGGGATTATTGTGCTAATAAAAAAGCTTGCAATTCTTGGTGGAGTCCTTGAGTAGGAGATGTCTGTTTCTAATTGTTTTCTTATTGTTGGCTTTGAACTTCATATCTTTTGTGCTGATGTGTGCCTTGAAAGCCCTTCTTGGGGAGTATAGTATTACTAATGTGAGATGTTGATCAGCCCCCATGGCAGGATGTTTATATGTAGAGGAATGTTTTGATCTGTGGCTATAGCCTGAGTCTAGATCTTGCCCGGGTTAATTTGGATGCTGTTTTGTTTGATTCTGACAGACAGCCTTCACTGTGTCTTGGGTTAACTCCATAGGTTTAATTTCTTTGATTTATCAATGGCCAGCCAATCATATTTTTCCTCACTTTTACAGATTGTATGGTAAGTGCTATGTTGTCAGCAATTCCCATTTAATATGTAAAGAGTTTCAAATTTATGAGCAACGCTATTACCCTTGCTCTGTTGAATTAATCGCAGATGCCCCTGAATTTGGTGTGTTTATATAGTATTTGTTACTTTTGATTAAATACAGTGCAGTCCTTGGGACATGTACAGGACTTACATTTGAGTGTTACCAAGCAACATCACATGATTTTTATATCTATGATAGTCAAAAGGGACTGTGAGGTGCTGGCTCAAAAGCAAACTTGCTGCTGCTGTACTGCAAAAAAAAAAAAAAAAAAGTTAAATTGTTCCAGATTGCCATGCTGGCTCAAATCTGTGGTCGGTCTGGTCTGATCCAGTCTCCCTCGTCCGGCACCAGCTGAGAGCTGCAGAGGAAAACTGAAACAAATAAACTAACAAAATCTGAGAGATATGTAGGCAATTTATAGTGCAATTTACAAGATCAGAGCACTCTTTGCTGACTTACAGGGATGGCCTGGGGCAGACAACCATTGTTACCTTTATTAAACTTTTAGGACAGCAGATTGAAAGGAGTTCAAGTGAGATGTATGGCAGTTGGGGGGTTGACACAACCCTGGAAGGAAATGTGGCATTCCCCTCCTTGGCAGAGGAGGAGAGGGAGGGCTGGGAAAGGCCCACTAGGGCAACATCCAACTCCTACCACTGGAAGATGTCAAGGAAGCTGGTGGAGGCTGATCCTCCCCTGGCTTGGCACGTACCTGTCACTGAGGACCTGCTGCTCTCAGAGAGGCAATTGTCCCAGCTAGGGTTAATTAGCACATTCACCATGAAGCAAAAATGTCCCAGTGGATAGGCAGAGGACTTCAATGTACCATGAGAGTTGCTACTACTGCTGGTCTCAGAAAAGGACCAGATGAAAGCTATTCAGATGACTTGTGTTGCTCATCCTGGACATGCAGGAGGATGAAGAATGAGATCAAGGATAGCACTTTGGTACCTAGGTGCATAGCCTGTAAAGAGTGATCAGAAAAAAATGGCCTATATCCCTAGGACCTGCCCCTCTGCCAAGTGCCCTAATCACAAGCTAATTTCTCATGGGCTCCTGGCTGTGGAGGATGTCCCACTAAGGTGATTACTGCCCAGCAACTTGATCTCTCTTGAAAAGAGCTCTCAATTCATTCCCCCCTCAAGCTTAGGAGGACCCAGAATTCACATCCCTCTCATCTCCCTGGCTTGATCCCCCAGATCCCTCCCTGCTCCATCTCTTACAAAATCTCCCCCATATATGCTGGACCAGCAAAAACAACATGCTTTTTATGGGTAGTGATATTTCTTGTAAGATCTTTGGGTGGGGGATGCCCAAAGTAAGGTACCTTGGCTTAGTCCAGAAAAGGGTCTGATTGTGTTAACACTTGAATAATTTTGTCAAAGGAACCAGTTCTGTGCTTACATTCATTGCTGACTCCATCCAGACTGTTCAGTGCCTGGCAGGATCAGCTCTACACATTTTTCACAAGCATCTCAGCAACCCAAAAAAAAGTCTGCCTCCAGACATTTGAGAAGGGAGTCTGAACCGTCCGGGACTCGTCATGGTCGTCTGAGCCATAGTTCCCATAAGTTGCTCAGATATAGAGCCAAGCAGGGTGCAGAGATCTTCTTCAGTCAGCATTTCTGGAGCATCTGCAAGAATCAGCAGGCTCTCATAAAACCATTGTGAAGATGAAGACATGGTCCTGCAAGGCCCTTCATCACAATTTCCATCCCGAAGACAGTGAACTCCATCCTTTACATCAGCAGTGGAGCAACTCCTTCTGAACATGAATTAAAGGGGTTTTTTTCCCCTAGAATATTTGAAACTCCTCTAAGTTGTCTGTATGCTGGTGCTGATAGTGTGATTTTTATAAACAGCCTCTGTTGCTGTGAAGATAAGCCAGGCTCTGCATTAACACTGTTGCTGCATCTTCTAACCCAGCAAACCATCTCCAGCTCGCTCGACCTCCAAAATAGGAACTGTCAAGCACAGTTTTCTGTTCTGTCAAGATTTTAGGAGTCTTCTAGACAAAAGAGGTGTCTCCTATGAGGACAAACACATTCCAACATTTTCTGAGTTGCTAGTGGTTTTCTAGGGATTTTTACCAGGTCTCCCAACGGTGTATGGAGGTTTATAGCAACTAAGCAGTTCATTTTAACGGAATGCCTTCATTCCATTTTCTTTCTCCTTCTTCATCATTAAAGCATTTTCAACACAGAGCCATAATGATAATGTTTGCCATGTAGTGTTTTCTAATAGCAATTTAATAAGTCTCAGATCAAGATATAAAAAAAAAAGAAATTAAAACATATAAATAAAATCAACATATTCAAAGGCACATGTTTATCTGCTGTAAATCCATGTGACCCTGTTTTGCCCAGCAAATGTATATGTGTAGGAATGAACAGCCTCACACACAGAAACACACACACAGACACTGTGGAGGAACTCAGATCAAGCCACTAGTGCCTGCATTTTTCTCTATATGAAAATCATTTAATACCAGTAGTTAGAGGTTTCCCACAGAGCTGAATGACACAGTCCATGCTGAGTCGGGAAGACTGGGAAATGTCTATATGAACAACTTTCATACATTAGTGCTACACATAGAGCATTGAAGTGTGTAAGTGTGTGCAAATAACATCTGGTTCTCAACACCATTACATCAAGTGACACCTTCCTGCGATTAGTCCAAGCGTTAATCCCTCTTCCAGTAGAAATCAGAGAACACCTGGGACAGGAGAAATCCTGTGGGAACAATAAATGGAAAAAACCTTTAACTTCAAGATGTGTTTTAAGGCAAGATTTTCAAACCTAATGGCAGAAGCAAGTGCCAACCACAAAATTTAAAACAACTAGTAGGTAAGTTCGTGGGAGGTAGGTGCCAGGTCAGCTTTGGGATTTGTACAAATGAAGACAAACCATGCCTTGAAGATAGTCCATTGAGATGGATAGGGTGAATGGAGGGAGAGGGGGTCAGACAGGTCTCTAACGCAGGAGCTGCCAGCTCGCAGCCCACAGTAGAGGTCCAGGTGGCGAGAACAATTTCTCTGGCTTAGACCCGGACAAGACGCTTTCCAGTCACAAGCCTGATCTCCACAGGTACTCCCATGAGCTGCCTGGAAGTGCTCTGCCCCGAGGGGTGCCTGGGACGGAGGAGCAGGGGACAGAGCAGGGCATGGGCTCCACAGGATGCAGCAGGGGTGAAGCCAAGCCAGGGAAGGAAGGGACACGGGTGGGACAAAGCCAAGCCTCCTCTTTGGCTGGGTTTCATTTTCGTGTCAGGACAAAGTCCTGGTAGAGAAATGTTTTGTTCAACACAAAACACTGAAAGACATTTTGTTCCACTGGCTGTGTGACAGTGGTAATCACAGCTGGTGTATTACAGGGCCGGCATGCGGTCTGCGTTGCTGTTTTCATGGTGGGCTTCAGGTCTTAGACTTGTACCTGAGGAATAGTTAGATTTGCCCCAGTTTTCCCCCCTTCTTGCTTGTGCTAATTTATATGTGGTTGGCATGCCTCCTTTCATTAAAAAGTAAACTCACCCCCACATAGCCATGAGCACCTTGGTGAGATTAGAAACATGGATATTTTTAACAAGCGGTATTTCGTTTTCAGAACCCTGACTTTTTCTAAGGATGATAAATATTGCTATAAGTTTTATAGTGAGAATAAAACTTAATAAATAAAAAAACCTGTATTTTATACAGGGACATGAATAAGAACAGTACCTGGCCACAACAATGGCAATAGGAGAAGCTATTTCAAGAGCACAGAAACCTGGCCACTTTCTGTGGTCCTTTTCCATCCTACTTCCCCATCATGTGCTATCAATCCCTAATCTAAGTGAGGGGTGTCAAAGTGTACATACCTGTCTTTTCTCTTTAGTACTTCTTTTGGACCTGTTATCTATGAATCTGCCTAATTCCTATTTGAATCTGCTCTGGTTAAGTAGCTCCATAATCTCCTGGGGCAACAAAAGCGAAAAAAATCACTACTTACTTGTAAAGAAGTACTTTCTGTTTTGAAAAATCTTTATATTTAGAATCTAAACCAAGATCTCTTTTAAGCCAATTTCCTACTAGTTCCAATGAGCCCCCCAGTACTTGTGGAATTTGGCTAATAAATTATTCTTATCTGCTGCCTTTACAATACTGTACCCTGACTGCATGTCCCCACAGCCAACTCCTCTCCAAATTGAATAGTCCTAATCTTTTGGTCTCTCTTGCTCTCTTGACTGTTTTAGTTGCCCTTCCCTGTACTTCTTCTAACTCCATCATGTCCTTCTTCAGATGCAGACACCAGAACCACAGATGTTTTTCACAATGATGAGGTTCACAAATGTTTTCTACAGTGGCAAAATGTACATAGTGGCAAAATGGTGTCTTTTTCTCAATACTTCTCTGAGAAGTAGTAGTAGTTTGAGAGTAGTAGTACACTTCCAATTTAGAATAGAATAGACTATTTCAGTTGGAAGGGACCTACAGTGATCATCTAGTCCAACTGCCTGACCAATTCAGGGCTGACCAAAAGTTAAAGCATGTTGGTAAGGGCAGTGTCCAAATGCCTCTTAAACACTGACAGGCTTGGGGCATTGACCACCTCTCTAGGAAGCCTGTTCCAGTGTTTGGCCACCCTCGTGGTAAAGAAATGCTTCCTAAAGTCCAGTCTAAACCTCCCCTGGTGCAGCTTTGAACCATTCCCACGCATCCTGTCACTGGGTGCCAGGGAGAGGAGATCAGCACCTCCCTCTCTGCTTCCCATCCTCAGGAAGCTGTAGAGAGCAAGGAGGTTGTCCCTCAGCCTCCTTTTCTCCAAACTAGACAAGCCCAAAGTCCTTAGCCGCTCCTTATAGGACATTCCTTCCAGCCCTTTCACCATCTTTGTTGCCTTCCTCCAGACGCATTCAAGGACCTTCACATCCTTCTTAAATTGTGCAGCCCAGAACTGCACACAATATTGAAGGTGAGGCCACACCAACACTAAATACGGTGGGATAATCACCTCTTTCAACTGCTGTGTTTGATGCACCCCAGGATGCAGTTTGCCAGGGCACACACTGCTGACTCACATTGAGCCTACTGTCGACCAGCACCCCTAGATCCCTTTCTGCAGGGCTGCTTTCCAGCCACTCCTCTCCCAGTTTATACTCGTGCCCAGTGCTACTCCATCCTAGGTGCAAAATCCAGCATTTTGACTTGTCAGATTTCATCCCATTAATTATAGCCCAATGCTCCAATCTATCTAGATCCCTCTGCAAGGCAACTTGTCCCTCAAGAGAGTCAACAGCACCTCCCAGTTTGGTATCAACAGCAGACTTGTTAATGGTGCATTCAACTCCTGCATCCAAATTGTTGAGAAATATATTGAACAGAACTGGCTCTAGAATTGAACCCTGAAGAACACCGCTGCTGACTGGTTGCCAGCTGGATATAGCCCCATTCACTACAACCCTTTGAGCTCTGCCCTTCAGCCAGTTCTTCACCCAGCTGTGAACCCACTCATCCCACAATTGGACAACTTGTCCAGAAGGATGCTCTGAGGCACAGTATCAAAAGCCTTACTAAAATCCAGAAAAAATACATCCACCACCTTCCCTTCATCCAGTAGGCAGGTGATCTTATCATAGAAGGGTATCAAATTAGTTAAACAGGACTTTTCCTTTGTGACCCCATGTTGACTGTGCCTGATGACTGCATTATTCTTTAAATGCCTTTCAATAGTACACATTATCATCTTCTCCATAATTTTTCCAGGAACTGAGGTTAGACTAACAGGTGTGTAGTTCCCCGGGTCTTCCCTCACACCCTTTTTGTAGATTGGAATACATATGTTGGGCTTTTTTGGGTGTCACTAACCACTGAGCCAATGATTTTGAAGAACTGCCCATGAGGACTCCAAGTTCTTTTGCCCACCTTGTAGCCAGCATTTCCAAGTCCAGCATTGTACATGCATGTTTGAATTATTTCTTCTTAGGTATGTTACCTCAAATTTATGTATACCAAAGCTCTTCTGCCACCTTTTAGTTAACCCAATTTTGTGAGGTCTTTCTAGAATTTTTCACCATCAACTTTTCATTTCACTCAAAAGACTTTCATATCATCTGCAAACTTGGACATTTCACTGCACATTTCTTTCACTAAGTCACAGATGAAGATGCAGAAAAAAAACCTGTCCTAGCAGTGATCCCTGGAGGACCCTACTGCTGACTCTTTTCCATCCTGGAAAGTGACCATTAAGACTTATAGTTTGCTTCCAGTCCTTCAACCAGCTTTCAGTCCAAAATAGGATCTTTCTCCAGTTCCATAGCAACATAACTTCTTTCACAACCTTTGGTGTGGAACTTTATCAGAAGGTTTTTGCAAATCCACATTTGGTATACCCAAGTATGAGTGCACCCTTTATCCACATGCTTCCTACCACCCTCCCAGAACACCAACAGGTGTTCATCTCTTCACAGAGGCTCTGAAGCGTTTCTCCCATGAGCTCATGCTAACCCATTTGTTCAATGATCCTGTTCTGCATTACAGTTTTCCATCTTACCAGGGCTGGAAGTCAGTCACTGGCTGATAGTCCCCTTTTTGCAGCCCTTTTGTGGATAGGAGTTTCACTGGAAATCCACAAGACTTCTGGCACAGCAGCTGTTGGTAATGACAACTCATACACCTTGGCCCACAGCCTCCTAGTTTTGTATAGGAGCTCTTCAGCACCCCCAAATCAATGCCATCCAGTTCTCATGACTTGTTAGCATGTAGCTTACTTGTTTAGACTGCTACACCCTGTATCTTTATCTCAATCTGATCTAGCTCTTCTGACTTATTTGCTGAAGAATCTGCCCAAAGTCTTCTATGGTGAAGAGACTGATGCAAAGAATTCACTGATCTTTGCTACTCTGGCTTCATCTTCTGTGAGTGTCCCTTCACATGTTGGTTATCAAGTGGTCCTACCAGTTTCCTTACTGTATTCCTGCTTTTGAGCTACTTGAAGAGCTTTTTGTTATCCCCCTTTGCAAGGCACACTTCAATTCTTCTCTAGCTCTCTTATTTTTCTGTTTACATGTGACCTGCCATCTTTTATGGGTGCTCCATTCCCTCATTTGGGTAATCTTTCCACAGTGTAAATTCTAGTCTTTTCCCTTTCATAGCCTTCTTACTGTTTCTGTTGAGTCACACACAGTTTTTGCATGGCTCTGTTATCTTTTTGCATGAAGATGTATGTTGGTAGGTTTAGGAATGCAGACAGCACGCAGGACAGACAGGACATTTTTAATAATCATGTTACCTTCTAGAGGCCCCACACCTTCTATATTCTCTGCTATGTCCTCACTAACAGTGTGTTACACCTCCACATACTCAGTCTTGCTCCCTGACTCACTGGGCCACGTGCAGGGTGGTACACTCACACCTGAAGCCCTGCCAAAGCGGCTGGGACTGTTGCTGCCCAGACAAACTGAGACAGGCACAGTTGCTTGAATACTCCCACCTGTGAAATTCCAACAGTTTTTGATGGTTTTCTTTCCCAAAATGTGCTTTTGCATCTGTTTCAGGCACATGGACGGTAAAAGAATTGCAAATCTTACAAACCAGACCACTGAAAAATTATAAAGACTGCAAGATGAGATATTGCATTATCCCTTGGCCCTCCTCAGCACTTTGTACTAGGAAGATGACATCATTGGTTGAAAGAAAAATTGGTTCTCCAGATGTGTGAATGATATTGAAGGTTTTTTTCTTCTCTTATTAATATTCTTTAGCTGTATGATTTTGCCTATTGCAAATATGCGCAGGTAATAAAACACGTGTGACAATGTATGCTTAAACTTTTAGCATTCTAAGGACTTTTTTTACTGCTTTTTAGAAATACAATTACTGTGCTTGATTTGTTGCTGAGTCTCTAAGATTAGAAAAGAATTGCTGGAAAAGGTTGGTGTAATAAGGAAGACATTTTGAGAAACTGGATTCAAAAATACGTATGGTTTACAGGCGAGTTTCAATGAGGAATCTGATTAGTTCATGATTTATTTTATGTTTTTAAAGACGAATAAATTCAAAGTATTTAGAGAGTGTTTTATGTCCCAGAGGTCCTGTTAGGACTTAAAATGGTCTTCTTATTTGCTGGAATAGTCCTAAAGAAATAAGTGATATATCACAACCATAAGTGAAGGAATGCTGGATGTTATAAACAAAGAATTATCAGGAAAACTGGAACGGTGTTACTTGTCTAATAAATTATTTTTTGGCAAACATTTCATAAACATTAATTTTAATGTCTAAAGCCTCTATTTTTTCTTCCTAGTGATACAGTTTTATGACTGTACCCTCAACAATAATCCCCATTGATTGTCACCCACAATTGTTTGGCTCCAGTCTCTAACCCGTCAAAACTAAGCCTGTGCCTGGATGTGGGAGGAATAAGGGGAAAAGCCAGACTGCTTTGTGAGAAGATGTACAAAGAAACAGCCACGACTTTTCACCCCTGACAGAGTACTGAATTGTAAGAGAACGCTATTTCAATTTAATCCCCAGAAGTGAGGTCCAGTGGACCTAGCCCAAGCCATGTCGCTCAGCTGTCAGCCTTAGGTGCTTAGATGCTCTGTAGTGATTTTCCCTTGGGAGTCAGTCAGGAGGAACAAGCAAAAGCCTACAAAACAAGGAGGGTGAGTAACCCTACTAAGGTGCCTATTTCTGTCCCATTACTGTGACGGGAACTCATATAACGAACTTTAGATCCAGCCAACTCTCAGACTTCTAGCTTTACTTGAAATGAATTCCACCCAAAAGTTATCTGGGGTGCACATATACAGACTGGCCACAGTTTGCATCATGAGGCAAGAACCGTATGCCACAGAGAAGACAGAACTACCCAAAAAACATGAATCACACAGTGTAGTGCATGACTGCTTTTTTGCATCCCATGGTAGTGTCTTGGTAGGTGGAGAGATGGATATATGCAGGTGGGCTGCTGGAAAAATACAGAGCTGCCCCTAGTCTCATCTGGCCTTAACAGATAGGTTCAGTATGAATAACATAGACTGTGCAATAGAGCTGGGGGGAAAATCCAGCACCCTCCAAACAAAGCCCATTAGCAAGGTCCATACAAGGTATCAGACACCTCAGTTTTCCTTTCCCATTTCAGTTTTTTTCCTCGGATACTGTAAAGTTTCTCAAAGCTGCCAGCTGGAGTATGCCAAAAAATCCTAATTTTGTTTTAAGAAAATGTCTTTGTTTGTGCCAAGAAAACTGCATTTTCAGCAGCACTGAAGAACTTGGCCCTGGGACCAAATGATGAAAATAACCTTCTTCTTCTTACCACATCTGTCCAAGTTCTAGGAAAGCATTTCAGGGCTCCAAAGGTTTGAATGTTCAAGGATGAGTGATATAGAAATGCTAATTAATACATACATTTAAAACAATTATTTTCAGCCCTCTTTGCAATTGCAGGAGAATTATTTTCTTTCCAAAGACAACTCTGGATCACATTTTTTTGTTATAAGATATAGCATAAAACCCCTATACTTTTAAGAAGTTAATCAGGCTTAGTTGTACAAAACTCACAGACTTTAAAAAGGATTGCTATACAGATATTGTTTAGTGCTTGAATGAAATATGTTTGTTGATCTGCTTATCTTCTGGAAGAAAAGGCAGTCTTAAAACTTTTGCTAATCAGTGGGTTTCACAGTAATACAGCCAGCTCATATATGTCAGCTGTAATCTACACTCAATGCACTTTTGTTTAATTGAGCTCCATTCCCATTCTCCAGGATGTTCTACAGGCTCAGGCATTTGCTGACACTGCCTTTCAGGACCATCCTAACCTAGAAGGCCCTAAGCAGTATCTGCCTCCGTGCACAATCAATATGCACATGCACAGAGTGCTTCTACATCACAAACACAATAAAATCAGATTTTCTGTTGCGTGAGCACTCATACCAGACTCGAGGGTGTCAGTAAATCCTCTGCAGTAAAACCAGTGGGTTAGACTTGTTGCACTTTTTGACAAATTTTGGGCTCCCAGTTAAAGAAGGATATTGCAAAACTGCAGAGGGTCTGTTTGAGTGCTACCAAGATGGTCAAGGGAGCTAGAGCTCATGGCCTACAAAGAAAGGTTGAGGACTTCCGGCTTGCTTTGCCTGTTAGAGAGGAGGCTAAGAGGGGGATCTAACAGCAGCCTACAGTTATTTGAAGGGGAGTTGCAAAGAGGATGGACAAACTCTTCTTGGTAGTGGCAGATGTCTAACAAGGGATAAGGCCACAGATTGTATCTTGGCAAGTTCAGGCTGAGTGCTAGGAAAAACTCATCCACCTGGAGGGTAGTGCAAAACTGGAACCAGATACCGGGAGACTGGGAATCCCCATCTTTAGAGGTTTACCAGACTTTGCTAGACAAAGTCGCAGTCCACTTGATTAAGTGTGGTTGATAGCACAACTTTGAGCGGGAGGCTGGAGTGGAGATTTCCTGGGGTCCCTTCCCACCAGTATGTCTATGAACTGGTAAAATTAACTACACAGCCTGCGTGCAATAGATCTGATACTATTTCAGCCTGGGGGCTCAGGGTCAAGGCTGCAGGGTGTCAGTGCTCTGCTTGCACCTGAGGCTGTCTAGTCTGTCTTCATCCCTTTTTTAACCTTCTTTGGGTTGCAAGGGCAATCACTGAAATCACTACAGAGATTAGCATTCAATCCTTACCTCCTGTGAGCATCTTTGGCAGCATAGGAAAGGTGTGTATGAGTTTACATACGGGCGAGCTCATGGCAAGGATCTGCTGTAATCTCCTGGCAGTTGCTGGCCTGGCTGCGAGGGAGATCTGGCTGTCCCCATTGCTCTTCTATTGCCTGTGTGACAAAGAATACCTTTGGGATGGGGTGTCAGGTTGGGATTTTAGCTTTTCGTTGGACAGGGCTTGCTATTGTGGAATTTGAACCATGCACAGAAACCATTTGCTGTACGTCCTCCATAATTTGGTTATACTTACCAAACCATCTTTGGCTCACACAAGTTTTTCCAGGGAACATCAAGCCTGAAGCAAATTAGGACAATAATTGTGTATTTCTCAGTATTTTATAGCCAGATCTGCTAGTTAGTAAGCATGCTGTCATCTGGAAGCTTGCAGGATTTATGAATGCACATTATCTCCATTAGCATCAGTAAGAACAGTGACCATAAATCCCTTCACACGATTAAAATACCACAGTGTGCTATCTGTAGTTCAGCATGCTCAGCAGAACAGTGAAGGAAGATGAAGATTGGAAGCATTGCTTTCCACTCATCACTGGTGAATTACCATAAATAACTACCCTTACAGCAACAACAAAAAAGCAGATGATTAAGTATTTGCCTGGAGACATATATACAGTCTGAATATTTACCTTGATTATCTCAGAAATGTGATAAGTCAAAAGTATTGTCTCAGCTACAGCTGTTATGAGATTTTCCTTTCTTACAAGAAAGATTCTTACAAGTTTGAATTATTTTCTCTAATATGTTTTAATTGTTTTGAACAAAATATGAAAAGATAAGTAAAAATCTCTTTCAGCATTTAAGTTGATTGTATTTGTTTTACACAGAGGGCTGGAATCCTGACTACATTCCAGTTAAATATTTAACTTCTGCCTACTTAAAATTTACTCTACAGATAGATTCGATGAATGTACCTGTCTTCCTTCCCTGATCTGAGATGTGGTCCCCAGTGCTGCGACCATCTCACAAGCAGCTGCATTTCCCTCTGACTGCAAAAGTGGTCTGTGAACATCTCACACATAACTTTTCAGAAACACAGCAGGGATGAAACAGGCTCTTGTTTTGACAGGCAACACAGATAGCAACAGATGCAGTTTAAAATATCCTCAGATTTGCTGTTTCAAGGCCTTATTTTCAGTTGCTGATGACTTTGTCCAACTTTTTTCACCCAGCTTGAATCTTTCTATCCTTTGGAAACTTCCAGCTAAAACATGATGTTTAAAAAGAGGTTAAGGAACTCTCCCCCCCCCCCATAAAAAATGTTTCATGTCAGTGTTTTAGCAGTCTCCTATCCTGGAGCAGACCCTTGATGTTGGGAAAGGGGGTCACCCTGTGCTGAGACTAAAAAAAACTCCCAAAGTTGATGGAGTCTGGGGCCTCTAAAACCCACCATTCACTCTGGCAGAATTTAAGAGCTAAATTCCCCCAAAGCTCCAGATTTGCCATAACCACAAGTGGGGCTGCCAAGGTTGAGCAGGACATCCTCTGTGATCATCCCAGCACCCACCCCAGGCCAATCTGCCATGGGTGCCACTCAGAAACGGGGAGGGGGGTGAGGTGTGAAAGAGATCATTTCTACCACAGCTGGAGCACAACCTGGCTGATCAGCTCCCCACACTGTGGTGCCGGTGTAAAACCCAGGGTGAAACCTGGGGCTCCTCTCCTTCCAACACCTGGGCTCCTCCTGTGGAGAGGTCAGCAGCAGATTCTGACCCTCCTTGGCTGGTAAACTGTGCAAGAGGCAGGCCCTCAAGGGCAACTCTCAGATCCCCAAAGAATCTATATACCGCAATGAAGCCATTTGACCTCCGGGCATGGGTCCTGGCTGGCTGAAGGTACAACACCCTCCGTAGTCACCAGGACGTTACTGCTCATAGTAAGGAGGGAGGACACAGCTTGTGTTTGTACCTGGGACACTGCAGTCCTCAGCAAGGCGTGCTGACATGGAGGGGGTTAGGCTGGCATGTGAGCTGTCATGCCAGAGGGGTGGACACAGAGAGTATATGTCATTTCCACAAGAGGGGCTGGGAACGCCAGCAGAACAGCAGGGTAGAGAGTATGAAGCAGCTAACTTTAGGTGCAAAGCTAAATCCAACAGGGGCAATGACTTATAGATGTAAGAGAGTTATGCTGACAGTGACAGATGTTTTAGTCAATGTACTTCAGCATCACAAGGTTCCCTGTCGGGCACAGTCCTTCACCAGGACTGAGTCTAACCCATCAAGGGGATTGCTCACTGCAATCCCCTACTACTAGAGAGCTCCATCATATAATGGCATATGGCCATGCTTGTGTGGCTGCCTTGCTTTCAATAACCAAACCATCTCAATCATCATTAGCTGAGGCAGCTCTGCACAGTATTTTGCTGCTCCCTGGAGATGTACCTCAAATTCCACTTAAGTCCAACTGTAGATACCTGACTGCTATATTATTGAGTTAACCTTCTATCTTTAGGCAGCCTTTAGACACTAAGGCAGCCAGGCAATAATGATTTAATAAGCTTTTTAATATATTAATAAAAATGCCTCCAAAGACTGCATATGCTTGTTATTTTGCTGAGACTAAACTAAATTTTCAGCTCCAGAATAAGGGATTTGTTTAAACTAAAGAGCTCTGGTCTTTCCGGTTTGTGATTGTTTTCTTCTAAGATACAAGCCAAGTGAGTATTAAATGAGCCCAGTCTGGGGAGAAGAGGAAAAAGTGAAAATATAATTTATTTACATAGTGAATGCTCCACACAAGGTTCAAAAAAACAAAGCGTATTATAAAAAGTGAATTAAAACCCAGTAACTTCCAGGTTCAGGGAGTCTGATGAGCTAGTTAAGCAATGTTTTCACAAATCCAACCCTTGAAGTCTCCAGAGAAGGTGAATCGCTGAGGGACACACTTTCAGACCACCTGCTCACTATTTCATTCCCCTTCACAGCGTGGCTCTGCAGACCCAGTGGCACAAAAGCAGTAACAGCCACCTTCACCAAAGCTCTCTGAGATCCTCCCAAGAAAGGTAAGCCGCCTTGCAATGGTCTGGTGTGCCTTGCAGTGACCTGGTGTGTGCCGTCACTGTCCGCAGGATGAGGCCAGAGCTGCTCAGCTTTGTGCCATAGGTTTTTTCTAGCTGACAGGCAATGGCACTTCCCCTTCACCTCCTGGGTTAGAGGCTCATGGCAGAAGGAGGATCTGTTCTGACATTCCTGGTGACTGGGATGTGCATCCGTATAGCAAGAGTGAAGTCAGATAACCAAAGACCATTTACGGCATTACGGCAATGCAAGCAGTTATCTGCAGCAGATTAAATCCTCTCAGTGTCCTATGTACAATCTGTAAGATTCTGCTGAATAATATTTGGTGTCTCCTTACTAAAAACATTGTTAAAAAATCCTGCTGACTTCCAACAATACCTACCACAGGAACAAGGTCCTCTGGTAGCACAAGCTGGGACAATTCCCAGGCAAACTTGATTCCAGGACTTCAGAAGTGCCAAGTTTTGGACGCTACATTACTTTACCTGAGACTGTCCCTATCTGTACCCAATGCTGTAAATTTCTTAATAATGTGTGTATATCTAGCCTCATGTTTTTCTTGATCCACATGTCAGATCCTGAGCTACTTAGATTTGTTTGCTTAAGTATTGTACTCCATCAGTTCCAAGCACATGGCAGGAAAAGCCCAGGGCTTTAAAAAGTAGTACCTTCAGCTTAGTCCTCTTCCATTGTTTTTTCCAATTATTTTGTTATACAATCTTTCCTTTTTGGTGGATCAAACAACTTAAATCCTAACTTCATAATTTCTTCAAAGTATAGCTCTGATTTCATCCATGAGCCCTTCGCATGAAGGGATGCACTGTATTTCATTATCTTGGCCAAATTCACACCTAATTTCCAAGCCCTGTTACAAAAAATAAATTCTCTACATTAATTGAAGTAGGTTGTGCTATGGGATGACTTCAGATAAGGGAAAATTTCAGGGTTTGGTCCATTTGTAAGTGATCTTTGGCAATACTTCAGGAAACAATTATCAATAAATTGCAGTAGATTCTGTGTTTTACAGAAATGTAATTTTGAGACTTTCAATGTACAAAACAAAGTTTTGATCATTATACAACATTATGCAGATCTAGCTTTAGCCTGAAAACACTGGAAGGCCACAGTTTCCTTGTACACATACTGTATCCAGCAGCAGAGGGGAGTTTGTGAATTGAGAGCATCCTATGGTCTTCTGAATCAGAAACAACCACACTGGCTCCATCACAATCAGAAATGTTTATAAAGGTCAAGAGTCTCTGTGCCTTCCTTAGGCTACTGTCAAGACTAGTATAATCATTGTTTCAAAGATCTGTAATTCTTATTTGTACTTTAAAAGCAAGAAACATTCCTTAAATGGTAGGGGCAATATAACAGTAATTTTCAAACTTCACATAACACATAGTAACATATTGGTATTTTTATGAATCATGGGCCAAATATGCTTCCAAACAGAGAATGATTTTATATTCCAATGGGTACACTATTCATTCTGTAGTGTGTCAAAAGTAATTGCTCTCTAAGCTCCAAAGCACTCTAACACACTCTCTCAAACCACATGCGAAATGGAATCTCAGAAATTATTGTGAAATTAACTGCTGCAAGAAAAATTATTCTCCAGCTACCCAAGCTCTTCAGATTGCAAATCCAGCCTCATTCTAATACAATTAAATTGATTTCCTTTCATACAGTCTTCTAGGGAAGGAGCTGGTATGTCGGTGGTTCGATATACTCAATTCAATAAATGTAAATATGAAAAGAATTTTTATGCAAAGCTTTTGTTGGCTTGTCGCACTGGTGGATTAAAAATTGGCAGTTTCACCAGTTTCCTCTTTCAGAAACTGAGCTATTTTCTCAATTTAGATGTGATTTTACAGTCTCGTAAGATGCCAGAAAATAAAAGCAACCATTACATCCTTTTCTATCATAACATGGAACTCCCAGTGGAAAATAATTTCTCCTGCCTATACTTTGGTATTAGGAAAAAAATAGGAAGATAATTTAGGCTGAGTTCAGATATGAAAAAAATCTTCTAAAGCTGCAAATCTTCTCCTAAACACCACTGGTTGCCCCAGTGTTGTCCCAGAAACCCCACCAAACAGTTTTTTTCATGAGCTTTCTTGTAATTTCTGCTCTTGGACTGAAAATACAGGAGGAAAAAAAAAAAAATCTGTTCTCCTAATTCTCTACTAAAACTCCTTACGCAAAACTGAACTTCAGCTCTGCCTTTGTAATATGCCACAGAAAAAAACATTTGGGCTTTCTTGTATCTATTCTAACAACACCCAGGAAATTAAGAGAAATGTAGAAATTAAAACCCACCCCCTCATTTTGCAAAGAGAACTCCGTTGCCCTCAGGGGTTTTTAAGATAATTTGGATCTGTTCCTACTTATTCCTCCTATGTAATATCTAGGAGATGTACATTTAAAAAGCCAGGAGGTCCTGCACCTACACAATGTAGTATACACATAGTATACACAACAGTGCCTACAAGTATACCATCTAAAAGGAGATGACTGGCTCAGTGGAAGAGGGGAGAGCAATGGATGTTGTTTATCTTGACTTCAGCAAGGCATTCAGTGCTGTCTCCCATAACATCCTTGTAGACAAACTGATGAATTCTGGACAGCACAAGTAGACTGTGAAGTGGATTGAAAACTGGCTGGACTACTGGACTCCAAGGGTTGTGATCAGAAGCATGAAGTTCAGCTGGAGGCCAGTAACTATCTGTGTACTTCAGGGACTGATACTGGGGCCAACATAATTTAACAGCTTCATTAATGACCTGGATGACGGCACAGAGCACACTCTTAGCAAGTTTGCAGATATGAAACTGGGAGGAGTGACTGATACACAAGATGGTTGTGTTGCCATTCAGAGGGACCTTGACAGGCTGGAGAAATGGGCAAGTGGGAATCTCGTGAAGTTCAACGAAGGGAGAGGCAAAGGAAAGGCAAAGTCCTGCAGCTGGGGAGGAATAACTCCAGGCACCAGTACTGACTGGGAGTCCACTGATTGGGAAGAAACTTGGCAGAGAAGGACCTTGGGGTCTTTGTGGACAAGGACGTGGCAGACAAGTTGTCCACTTTTTTGTGGACTACTAGGGACTGTTTAGCCTGGAAAAGAGAATGTTCAGGAGAAACCATCAGTGTGTACCGAATGGGAGGATGTAAAGAAGATGGAGCCAGTGTCTTGTCAGTAGTGCCCAGTGAAAGAACAGAAGGCAACAAACTGGAATACAGGACATTCTGTTTAAATATAAGAAAACACTTTTTTACTGTGAAGATGATAAAACACTGGCATAGGTTGCCCAGGGAGGTTGTGGAGTCTCCATCCTGGAGATATTCAAAACCCAACTGGACATGGTCCTGGGGAACCTGCTTTAAGCAGGGGGTTGGACTGGGCAATCTCCTGAGGTGTCTTCCAGGCTCAGCTATCCTGTGATTCACCTCTGTGTTGATTTCCTCCTAGAGAGAACCACCCCGTTACTCCAGGCAGTATTCTCAGGCACAAGTTAGCATACAGGCATTTTGGACAAACAGAAGAGCAAAGTTCTGGACAAAAACACAAAGCAAGTCTATTGACAGTGTAGATGTACCATAATTTACATCCATATAAAACAGACAGGACACAGTCCAACAAAGCCCAACACAGTGACCTCTGCACCTTAGACTGCAAAGAAATGAAGAATAAATAAATATATAGGGCTCCTGAAGGCATTTGATTTTCTCTTTTGCATAGCAGAGTTCCCTCTATGCTCAAGTGTAACTTTCTGTGCACATAGTAGGAGAGCATCTGTCTCCCACCAAAGGTCGTCTGCAAATCAGATGCAAGGCAGAGAGGCACCTTATTCCCATCAGATCCCCAGAGCAGTTCACTCCCTTAGGAAGTGTTCAGAAATGTCTGTGTGTCTACCCTGGCTATACAGAGAGCAGAGAATAACCAGCTCTGATAGAGGTGCCCACACTGGAGGTATCCACATAGCTGAACTTCACCAGTACTGACTATAATCTGAGACCACACTCCTCACATAAGTAGCTGCTTAGGCAGCTCCCAGCACAGCTTTCAGTCTCTGCATGCAGGTTTGTACCCACAGGTGAGCTTTGAACTCCAGGAAGCAGCAAGGACCCTAAACCTTAACTGCTTCAGCCTACTTCTGATTGTTCAGAAAATCATTGTAGGGCAGAGAATTTAACTTGGCCTGCCTATGTTACTGTACTCAATATTTTGACAGCAACAGAGCACCCGTTTTTGAATTCCATTCTTTCTAGTAACAACAGTGCCTTTAATCAATGTCTAAAATTAATTATACAAGTGAAAGTGAGGGGAAAAATTCATTTTAATCAATATTTTTTTCAGTCTTGTACAGAATCTGCATTACAGCACTCCGCTCCAGAGCTGTAGCATTTTGTCACACATTTTAAACCACCAAGCTTTTGTGAAAAAACTAAGTAAAAATCAACTGTACTCTCTTTTTCCCCATCTCATTTCAGGTGACTACTGGTTGTACAGTTACTGTTAAACATTTGTCCTATATTTCTCAGTAGACAGAAATTCTCTTAACTGTTAAATAAAAGTGATTTTCAGATGGCGGAAAAGCACCTTTGGGGTATCAGAGATAAGAAAGTACTGAAAGAGAGCACTTTGCCTCATTGAACGTCATGAGGTTTACATGGGCCCACTTCTCAAGTCTGTCATGGTCCCTCTGGGTGGCATCCCTTCCCTCCCAGGTATCAACTGCACCACTCAACTTGGTGTCATCTGCAGACCTGCTGAGGGGGCACTCAACCCCACTGCCTATGTCGTTGATGAAAATATTAAACAGTACTGGTCCCAGTATGGACCCTTGAGGGACACCACTTGTTACTGGTGTCCAGTTGGACATTGAGCCATTGACTAACTCTTTGGATGTGGCCATCCAGTCAATTCCTTATCTATCTAACAGTCCATCTGTCAAACCCGTATCTCTCCAATTTAGCAGCAAAAATGTTGTGGGGGACTCTAGCAAAGGCCTTACAGAAGTCCGGATAGATGACATCCATAGCTCTTCCCTTGTCCACTGCTGCAGTCATTCCATCATAGAAGGCCACTAGATTAGTCAGGCAACTAATCTTTTTACTAAGAGTGATTTTCCTAGTAGCAGACAAGAAAGTATTGCTTGCTTCCAGAATACAGCAGTTCTGTAATTTGGTACCTATGTCTTATTTCTTGTCTGAAGAACTTCCTCAAACCCTCTTTTCCCATTTAAGTCATGCAGTAACTGGCATCTAGGAGAGTCAGGTATGCCCTGGACCATGCAAGAGATGGTCATCTAGAAAGTCCCCTTCTTAGGAAGGGTGTCACTCTGTCTAGGAGGTAGACAAATATACTCTGGTGATAAGGGTGAAGATTTCAAGTTAAATTTTCACTTATAGCCTGACCTAATATTTGATCCACAAAAAGGCTACTCCAGTGTCACAACGTACTGAATCTCCTTCAATTAAAACAATTACTGTAGCATATGGGCTCTCCAGGCTTGCCAATGTTAGATCCTAGAGAGTTAAATCCAACAAAAATGATAAATCAACAAGGCTGTACTAAGACTGTAAAGACAACAAAACCATTGAAGTCTGAAAAAGGCTGAGCAAAATGCAAAACTTTCCCAACTGTCATGATCTTTAAAATATCTCCATTCTGTAACACTCTTGCTTGGCTTTGCGTTTGGGGGGAGAGTCAGCATGAAATCACATTTCATATTGAGACCAGCAAGTGACAGTCCCTCCCATATTCCTGTCAGCAAGGAATAAATTGGATTAATCTGAGCCAACGTATGGTGTTCTGAAGATGTAAACTTATGCCAATAAGAAGTAATATAACTCTCCAATTTAAACAAAGTAATGCACAAAGGAAGCCAGCAAGAGCCATACCAAACTTGAGTTAGTCATAATAGGCAGCTGCAGAACATGGGATGCCAGCAGATTTACCCAACCCCTGGTGACCATTAAAAGTGTTATAAATAAGGAGGGCAAGCTTGTTTTGCTGAACCTATAAATGACACATAACATCATGTGCTAGATCTTGGAAGGAAGATACTGGGGAAGAAAACACAATTTCAAGCCACCACTCTGAATCTGATCTGTAGCGAGTGCAACTTGCTATGATGCGATGACCAGGCAATAACACATGAAAAATTATGTCGTGGCTTCACATTGTTTTTCAGCTCCTACAGGCATGCAGCAGAGAAATGGCCATCCTTGTTACTGGCAGCTGCTATTGTGAACCGGGAAAAGAGGAAAAAACTGGAAAACTGACTCATGCTCTTACCTTTCACAGAGGTCAAAATTGGGTTACACTGGACAATGAGAGGAGGAATAAAATAATCTACTTCTGCTGCTCACAGTGGACTAAAGACCCTGTTTTTCAAGTTCCAAATCCAGCACCAAACACACAATTCTTCCTGCCATCCCTAATCAGGGGTAAGGTTAAAATAGGTGCTACTGAGGTCAATGGAGTTTCTCCAGATTCACACCAGTGTAACTGAGGGTACTGATGCACAACTACTTGTGTGTTACAATACAAAGATTTTTTTTAATCTTGCTACCTACTGCTGTGTCCATTGCAAATGGCCAGGTTTTTCACCCCTTTATGGGTGAGCTTTATGGGAAATAGACTCTGAAGAGACTGAATAATCTGTGGGAGCAGTCCTGGAGGATACAACAGCTGGGAGGTTTTATCTGCTGCTGGCTGTGGACCATACACTGAGCAGAGTCTATGTACACAAACACAATTCCCTCCTCACATTAGCAGCTGAGAAGAAATTGAGTTATACAGAAATGAATCAAGCCTTCATAAATCTGCATGAAATCCCAAATATTCATGTGCCTAGATGACATTCAAGGGAAATTATTTTATATAAAGGCAAAAAAAAATCTGACAGCATAAATGGGCAGAACGTGGTATTTCTATGCCATACTCACTTGTTGCAACCAACTTTTTGATGGCAGAGTGTTCTGTAATGATAATGCAGGGAGATCTAACACATCTGAGTTTGGTCGGCATTACCTATTAAGAAGCTTTCAAGACTATTACAGTGATAGTGCTGTGCCTGTGTGAGCCAGCACGACAGCTATTACGATCTCTGCAATAGCTTGTACCCAGCCTTTTACATTAGAGCAATTTCCTGTGAGGCAGAGAAAATGCTGCCCAGGACAACAGCAGCATCCTTAGACCTTGCGAACAAAAAGCTCCACAGAATGAGCTGCTAAATAAAAGAGCCTCTGTTTTTGTTTAACAAACACTAAGCTGAAAAATACGTTTAGTGCAACAGCAATATCACCAGGTAGGAGGCTGTGTCTACAGCACTACGGTAAATACCCCAGGCTTTTCTAGCCTTTCTTCTCCATCTGTCCTGTTGTTCCTCTGAACAGTGTATATTTTGAAATAAGAAGCTTATAGTAAAATGGATGTGGATTAATGGCCTCTGCAGATCTCTGTCAGATGTTGCAATGCACTTTTCTTTAGCAAACCTGCTCTTTGCCAGCCAGCATCTTCCCCTGACAGCCCAATGGTATTTTAAAACATTGGATGCCACTCTGCTAGGGGTGGTAAACAATAGCCCCAATCAACATAAGCACCTCATAATTATTAACATATAGTGTAAAATTAAAACAAATACCATCCATTTATGTATATGATAGAGAGAAGGAATAGAGCCAAAGAAAAGAAGGATGTATCACAAGTCGTGTTCCCCAGGGCTTAGTATTGGGGCCAGTTCTGTTTAATATCTTTATCAATGATCTGGATGAGGGGATCGAGTGCACCCTCAGCAAGTGTGCAGATGACACCAAGTTGGGCAGGAGTGTTGGTCTGCTTGAGGGTAGGAAGGCTCTACAGAGGGATCTGGACAGGCTGGATCAATGGGCCGAGGCCAATTGTATGAGGTTCAACAAGGCCAAGTGCCCAGTCCTGCACTTGGGTCACAATAACCCCATGCAGCGCTCCAGGCTTGGGGAAGAGTGGCTGGAAAGCTGCCCAGCGGAAAAGGACCTGGGGGTGCTGGTCAACAGCTGCCTGAATATGAGCCAGCAGTGTGCCCAGGTGGCCAAGAAGGCCAACGGCATCCTGGCCTGTATCAGAAATAGTGTGGCCAGCAGGAGCAGGGAAGTGATCGTCCCCTGTACTGGGCACTGGTGAGGCCGCACCTTGAGTCCTGCGTTCAGTCTTGGGCCCCTCACTGCAGGAAAGAGATTGAGGTGCTGGAGTGTGTCCAGAGAAGGGCAACAAAGCTGGTGAAGGGTCTAGAGCAGGGAACTGGGGTTGTTTAGCCTGGAGAAAAGGAGGCTGAGGGGAGACCTTATCGCTCTCTACAACTACCTGAAAGGAGGTTGTAGTGAGGTGGCGGTCGGTCTCTTCTCCCAAGTAACGAGCAATAGGACGAGAGGAAATGGCCTCAAATTGTGCCAGGGGAGGTTTAGATTGGATATTAGAAAAAATTTCTTCACCGAAAGGGTTGTCAATCATTGAAACAGGCTGCCCAGGGAAGTGGTTGAGTCACCACCCCTGGAGGTATTTGAAAGACCTGTAGACATGGTGCTTAGGGACATGGTTTAATGATGGACTTGGCAGAGTTAGGTTTATGGTTGGACTCGATGATCTTAAGGGTCTTTTCTAACCTAAATGGTGTTATGATTCTATGATTCTATGTTTGGAGAGAGGGGCAGGGGGAAGAGAGAAAGAAGAAAAACATCTGTGGATTCCCAGAATAATAAACAGCGGCAGCCGTATCCCAGCTGAGAACAAATGAGGAATTGACAGCAGCTAGTAGAGAACCACAGTACATTTTTCACCTGTTGCTCTGGATAAAATCATACATCAAAGAAAGACATTCTGGTGCTGGCTGATGAAACCTGACAATGGAAATTCCAGTATACCAGTTCTGGCACAGCTATGTTTTGAACTTTTCAGGTAGGATTCAGCTCACAGACTAATATAGTTAAATATAGAAGTCCACATGCGCACTAGGTATCTCTGCTCCCTTTGTTGTCAGTGGAGATATAATCAGGTCAGTTGAGGAGCCCAGAGAAACATTCAGCTCACCATAAAATAGATTGGGACCTACATGGTTATCTGGACTCCATTGACTCAATTGACCAAGGGCTTGACTCTTGCCTACAGAAAAGCATCTTGAGCTGCTTTTAAGCATCCCAACTCCAGCGGCTATTCCAGAAGACAAGGGTCTTTCACAAGTCCTCTGTAATATCTTCCAGCCCCATGCAACTCTCTTGGATACCCCAGGGCACCTAAATCAGCAATAGGCACCCAAGTTTATTCAACTGAATTCCATTCTAGAACTGCATTGCTGAGATTTAAGGGTCAGATCCAGAATCCTGCAGATGGAAAGGTAAATAATGTTCTAAAAACATGAAAAACAAGTGCCTTCGTACTCTTACTCTGCTGCTAGGTATACTCCAGCCCATGTTTCTACGTATCTACCTTCATGTTTTTCAAGCATTCCACAGAGCTTTAATTGTAAGAGTCACATTAAAAGCAACTCCATATATATTAAAGCCTCGCATATCACATATGGAAGAGATTAATAACCAACAAGGCATTTTTATTTCTGCTTCATATATAGTTATATTTGTTCTGTAAATAGGAAAATGCAAATGTACTTTCATGCAAATGTAACCTTTCTACTTGCAAGAGCTGAATTAAAAAGGTGTCAGCATCAGTTGTTTTTATAATAAATTTTATGGCATCTAGAAGTTGTGTAGATGGAAAGCTGAAGAGTTTTGTTCCAAAATTACCAAAGAAAGCAGAAAAATACAAACTCTTTTCCTACCTTTCATCATGCAAGTTCTCAATAAATGCTACGAGGCTTCATAGTGGTGGTGTAGAAACATCTTCAGGTAGCACACTTGTAAGTAGCAGATCTGACAAAGATAGTGACATGTTTTTTCTGTTCTGCTCAGACAAGAAAAAGATTGACAGTTAGCACCTTCTTAATGTCATTTGGAAAGCCAACGCTTAAATCATAGCCTATCTTCCATCAAAAATCTTCAGTTATTTTCAAAGATCTCTGGAACTGGTCCCAAGAACACAAATGTGCCAAAACCAATAGGTGGGATAGGCTACTGAACTTAAATTCAATATGATTAAATCATTGCAATTTTTTATTGCAACTTTATAGTGTTTTATTGCACTTGACATACAATGGATCCTACTCTGAAAATCTTCCTGTCAGTCAGCAGGTAAGCGGAGTCCCATGCATTTTCCACAGGTAAGTGAGCGAGCATCTGTGGATAACCTGGCTATAGCGCTGCTGTGGCTGGAAGGTGAGGAGGAGGAGGGGGCTAGGCTTTTAGCATCTGGTAAACTTGCAGAGTTAAGGGGAAAACACTGGAAAAAAGAGAGAAATGTGTAAGTGGAAGAAAATGAAAGGAAACCTGCATATGGGGACATCAGCCAGTCATTTGAGTTGGTAAGTCCTAGCTGGTTTTTAAGCAGTGCTTACCTTATGGAAAATGCCTATGCAAAGTCACTTCAAAGCTGTGGCTGACTTGGTGCCCCATTACAGGGTATAAGAAGTGAAGAGGATTGAGAGAGTAATTCAATTTTAAGTCTATGTTTGAGTGGCAGCAGAAATCCAGAATAATTCAGCAGAGCAACAGCTACAAGAACCTGCACAAAGGACAGAAGGTCAGCAATATCTGATGAAATGCCAGCTACATATGAAGTGCTTCATTGAATTATGGCCAGAAATAAAATTTACTGTCCAGTCTGATTCAAAATTTCACCAAACAACTTCCACCATGAACAATTATTTACAAAGGTATAGAATTCAATTTATGTGGCCATAGAAAGGCTATTGATAATAACTGAAGTTGTGTGTGCAAATTAGGTCACCTAGGATTATCTTGAACATATACAAGAATGGGCTGAAAATGCAGACCAGAGGTGATTGACAGAAAGCATAAATAAACATTAAAACAATTTAGCAACCTCTTAATCATAGATCTATTATAGTCACAAAGACAGAGTTGTTAGCATCTCTACATCTATAATTTTGGCAAAAAATACCCTTTCGAAAAAATACAGAAGTACATCATGAACTGCAAATTATTTTGTTTACTACCAAGCCTTAAAGAGACAAGGCATTGTTTTTCAAATTACAAGCTCATATGGAAAATGCACTACCAAAAAAGACCAGGAGTTCATCTGGTTCAGCTGCCTGCTTCTGGCATCAGGAGGAGTAAAAACATGCCATGTGATGCACCTGGACTGCTCTGCAAAGCTGTGTCACAGGGAGAAAAGCTCAGCCCCAGCCTGAGCTGGCAAATGTGTTTTGCCTTCAAGTAGGAGTTCAATTTGATTTCTCCAGTGCTTTTTATTCCACTTGATGCCTTACATTTTATTTAAGTCTAGGCTGGAATCTTTTAAAATATCTCTTCTCATTTAATTTCTGTGCCAGTCCAGGTAGGGTTTAAGTTTGCCTCTGGGATCAGAAGCTACTGATCAGGTCTATGAACCTGTTGTTTGTCACTGTGCACAGCGCTTTGTCAGCATTTCACTGCCTAACTCGGAAGACCATCTCCCATCATGGGACTAGACAAACCCCTCACTGTTAGGACAATGTATGTGGTCTCTTATTTCAGTTCTGCATAAGGCCGGACCTTTTCAACAGTAGGTAGCATCTGTCTTTTTAACCCAGGTTGCTAGTGTACATGACAGCAAGGTCCTCTAATATTTCATAAGAAGCTGCTCAAAACATTTTTTATTGTTTTTAGATTGGTTTCTGCTGAAAGCTGTACCTGGAAGTGGGACATTTCAATAAAATATGTCCATTTCCATGAAGTCTTTCAACAGAAAAATGGCTGCAGGTTTTGTTTAGCCAAAAGCAAACACTCCAGTGTGACCACTGTGACTTTTTTCTTCCAAGTGCATTGTTTTGATGAATTTCAGTTTGATTGTTTACTGTAATAAAACAGTGAGCTAACAATGGGTTATACAGTACATAGCATTTAAGGTTAAATAAGATGCACTGTGTTTAGTATTTAATGGCAATATTAAAGGCAAACCAAAATGAATCAAAGTGATGCTATTGAAATAAAATATCTTAATAGTCCCTGAACAGAAATTTTGGCAAATTTTCATTTCAGGGGAAATGCTGAAGCACTGTTCCTTGAAAAAAAAAACCTCAGGAACAGTAGACCTTGTGTAAATCTTCACAGAACATGTGTACAGATATGAGATGATATTCTGAGTTACAGCAGCAAAATTTGTTATCACCAGTTCATCCTAGGATGTTGGAGCACTAGTGATGTGCTCAGCTGGGCTCTGTAGAAAACAGAACAAAACAAAGAGCCAAAGATATTAGAATCTATTAGTAGAAAAAAACACAATTGATGGAGAAAGGGTATACAAAAAATAATTAGACAGTATCATCCAGCATGATGGGAGAATTGCCTTCACTCACCATCACCCTAACAGTTGTCATAGCTACTCTTCATAACACACTGGGTTTGCATCTTTTTGTGCCAAAGTAGCGGTATCGATTTCCATAGTTTTCAGGATAAAGAATTCAGAAAGAACTAAATTTCTTCTCTGTAAACTATGTAACTTTTCTTTCCTCCATTAGCAATGCCTGGCCTGACTTGTGTGTCCTGCTATGGAACACAGTGGCAACGTACAACTGCTGACCCCTCTACACATGAGCCAGGACGTTGCCCACCTCCAGGTATTACCTACAGAAAAAAAGCAACATCTAGAATTTGTGTGAGAGAGTAAGGGCTAAATGGACCCAGGAATTAAAGGGTTTTCTCAGCCAGATCTGTAGGCTCTCTCTGGATGTTAAGTTGAACTGCAGCCTGGTTTTGAGCTCCCACTCAAAAACGCTTTCTGCCACTAATGTACAGCTACTTCTGCCATTAGCCCCATGATCATGCTGACTTCAGACAGGAACATTACTGGTCCTTGGCAGAAAATTAGACTTTGAAAAACAGTGTGCTGGTCCTCCACTGTTCTTGTCCTACAGTTACCTGTTTGATATTTGCCCTGTGTTCTAGCAACAGACTCTAAGAAAACTGCCAAAGTATATGTCAGCCAAGATGTGAGAAAAATGGTCTTTTGTATTATAATCAAATGCAGCAAAATACTACTGAGCTGTTCCAGAAAAGGAACTTCAAGCTCCCCTGGCTTTTCACACTTTACAAAAAAGTGTGTATATTCCTTGCATAGCAGTAAACCTTGAAGGTCAAATCTCCTTCTTCAGGCTTCCTACAGACATGGATATAGAAGCTGAGGATATGGGAGGGAAATTGTCCTCTCAGCAGAAAGATGCCCTGGTAGAAAGGTGTATGATGCAGTTAATCACGCACACGAGAGCATTGCCCTGGCCAGCATGTCTCATGACAATTTGCAGAAGAAGAGGAGCTACAGGCGGCCACAGTCCGTGCAGGGGATGTGTTGATGGGCTAATAACAGCAAATTTTCATGATCGCCCTTAACCTGGGTCATGTCATGTCTCTGAGCTTCCCTAGTGTGGTGGTCAGCATATTTAGAAATACAAGATTAACAAACTTTTATATGAGAGGTTTAATTTCCCTCTCACCAGCTGTGGTGTTACAGAGGAATGAGCCTCAACAGGTCACTGCATCTCCTCAGGGAGAAAGCTGGGGTGGCAGAACACAGGCTTCCCCTAACAGTGTTTGAGGTGTTGGCCATCGCTGCTGCCAGGACTCGCTGCTGGCCCATGTCCTTCTCACTGCCCACCGGGACCCCCAGGGCCTTCCCCACAGAGCTGCTCCCCAGGCAGTCGGTCCTAGCCTGTGTTGTTGCACAGGGCTCTTCCATCCATGGGGCAGGACTCAGCACTAGTTCTTGCTGAATTTCACAAGGCTTCTGTCGGCCCATTCCTCCAGCCTGCCTAGGTCCCTCTGAATTACACCCCTACACGCCAGTGAATCAACAGGTCCCCCAATTTGTGGTCATCTACAAACCTGACAAAAATGCATGCCATCAGCACCTGAACCCAAGTAGATGGACTATACATCGCGTTGCCTGTTCACAACACAACAATAAGGTCCATCTGGCTCCAGTGAGAGCCTTCTCCAGGCTCAGATCCTGCAGGAGTGGCTACCTGCATTCTCAGTCTATGCTTCCCATATGTTTTTGATTTGGGTGCCTGTTCTGTGTTCCATCCAAAATCCTCTTTCACAGTGGAGTATGGTTGTACTCCCACATGTTTCTTTCATATCTGTTTTGTCCCTGGTGTGTTTATTCTAATGTTCTCACCGCGTGATATTTTCTGCCATATGTCATGGTGAAGCGAGAGCTGTGCTTCCTCCGTGCAGGTGCCGGTGGGTGCCAGAGGCACACTTCCACTACATGTTCATGCTCGAGGAGAAGCTCACACACTAGATGTGTCAGAGACAGCTGCCCACAGAGACACAGGAGGCTCCAGAGATCCATACTGCTGGAAGCGCAATGCAAAATGATCCCCTCTCCAGGACCCCTCTCTCTGGCCAGGCTGAGTGTGGTAGGGCCCTGCAGAGCATGCGTGGAGCCAGTGAACAAAGTCTCAACAGTACAAGTGGTGTGTGCCGCAACATGGGATCTGCTGGCCATTCCCAACAGGATCTCTTCCAGCCTCCGATTTGGAGTAGTAGAGTCATTCCAAGCACACACAGCAGTGACCGGACTGAGCAAGAGGACTGCTCACAGGGTGAGGTTTCAGGATAGGACTTGTTTTCTCCAACTCCAGCTGTATGAAGGTTAGGCCTCTAGTCTAAGCTGGACGTTAGGATCCCACTATGGTAATGGCGAGAGAAGACTAGAGAAGGACCCTGAACTTATCCTTCCTCTTCTATTTCAGGATAGGATGGATCATCCCCTGGAAGTGCCTGTCTCTCTCCAGTGATTAGAGGAGGCCAAACGTGCTTAGATTCTCCTTCAAGTGGCTAAATTTGGATAGGGATACTCCTGGCATTCTTCAGTCTGTCTAGGGGTAGCATATATTCAACGAATGAGTGGTTTTTACTATCACTGCAAAAATCAGAGATCTGATGGAATCAAGGGAAACTCTCTGTCTCAACGGCACTGCTGTCTTTCATTCACCTTAATCCCCCTTAGTTCTCAAGCAGGCTATTTAGCTTGCAAACTTTTTGGAGCCAGGACCTGGCTCCTATCTGCTGGTAAAGCAGCTGGCACATGGTTAGTCCTGTACAAACAAGCAATAATAATGCTTTCTAGAAGCAGATGTTTGGAACCTGTTCTCACATGAAAATGGCTCAGTCTAATTTAATGGAATACAAATAATGTGTTGCATGCAATTATCTCCATATGAACGTTGGACTCATTAATTAAAAGGGGACTTAGGGAATTTATTACACACTACGTCAATCTGGCCTCACAGGTAGATGTTTTCCATACAAATGACTATGGGTATCAATCCTGGTCTTACTGACATCTGTTGTGAAAATGTCACTGAATGCAGTGGGAGGCAGATTTGGTTCTCTTCTCACAGGAATGACTGTGAATATTCCCTTCTCCCTTTAATATGAGCGTAACTACAGAAATATTATTAGGCCAGTGAGGATATCTCCAGATACTGATTATTTTCTTTGCAATTTTTAAAATCTTTAAAGATCGTGTATCAGTACTTGAATGCTGATGCTGTTTCTCTCACTTCATAGACAGATTATACAGATCCTGAGCTGCTACACTGATCATCAGTGGGTATCTCTCGGACAGCAGAAAGCAAAGATGTAAGATAGGTGGTATTCATTCTGCCCATCCCATATTTCATCATGGATTTTAAAACGCTGACTAATATGTTAGCTGCTGAACTGGAAATGATTCCCCTTTGCTCACCCATCTGGACCAAACAGGTTTTTATTGTAATCAGACACTCTAGAGACAATGTCAGCAGATTGATTACCCTGCTGGAATTTAGTAAAAAGGGATGAACTATGTGCTTGCAACGTAACAGAAGATATCTCAGAAGAAGATATTATATATTTATATACACATTCTAGAATATATAAATTATAGAAATCCAATGTAACAGAATTTTCATTTCAGCTGAAATTGATTCTTACGCCTCCATCATCCCCAGCAGCCTTTCACAGAGGTAGATACCAGACCTGTGTGTCCTTCATCACCCCAAGCCATGGTCTACCTTCTTTGCTAATTCATTGCTCAGGACATTATTGCACCCTTGTAAGTTAACTCAGCTTCTGGCTTTAAGGACCCAGACGTCACTTCACCAATCACTTCTGTTTATACCTGCATTGATTTCAGTGAAGTTATTACTGATTAACAGCAGTGTAAGTCAGAGAGGCATCAGAGCTAGCTTCAATTTTCTGCTATGATTACCTACAGATTCAGAGCTACAGATAGAAAAATATGTGCAGAAACAGTGTTTCTGAAGTGTCTTCAAATTCACAGTTTCTGCTGAAGAAACCTGGATAATGTTTCTCTGGCCTGCCAGGTTACACTTGCTTTGCTTAGTGGAGAGATCTGAATACTAATTCTGGTTGTGACAAGTTCTGGTCAAAACCTTGTGGGACAGCCCTCTCCCAGAAAAAAAAAATGTTTTGAAGAAACCAAATTTGTTCATGAAATCTCATTCATTTAGCACCATACCTTGTGCTAGGATCAAATATTTTCAATATAGAGGAAAATGTTCCAAGATATCAATACTGAAAACAGTTGCACCTCTTGATATTACACAGTGCTTATTGTTTTTTCTCAGAGTATGGCACTGTTTCATTAAAACATAAAGGGAAAACCATGTCATTTACAGACAAAAAGTAAGATGTTTCAAAACAATACAAAATGAATTTAATATTTTATTTTATGTTGCATATAATAAGGTATGCTCAGAATTTCTGCAGTTCCAAGCTCAGAACAAAGACAAACACCACAGTGAGAAAAAGCCCCACAGACATTTTGACCAGCTCTATTAATAGCCCTGAAGTTCTCAGTGAGCTTGGGTTGTAGGTCTTAAAGCTAGGATTATCACCATATGGATTTGGAAAGAAAAATGGAGCTTGAATATTAGCAAGTATTAACTAATTGGAAAGCTCATTACACTGCAATAGCATGTCGGAGAAACTTATCGAAGATCTTTCTCTTGTAGCAGTGACTATATGGTTGGACAAAAGCACTTAGAAAACTCTGCTACAGACAAGAAGACAATCTGATAGATTAATACACCATAGCAAAACATTTCCATTTCTACTGTCTGTCCCTCTGAGTGAAAGTTAGATACTGACTTTTATCAAGAAGACTGAATTTGATCTAACTGCTGCAGAGCCTTTTGGAGTTTCATCATTTCAGCTTTCAAAACTACTTAAGCTAATTCAAGAAATTTCCCAAACCTGAACGTTGCCTTTCATCTTTCAGAGGAAACAATTCTGCGCAGTATTTTCAGCTCTGAGGTTTCAACTCACTGCAGTAATTTGAAATGTGAAGTCTTTAAAGTGAGCTGAAGTGTGCTGCTTGACACTTTGCAGTATGTTTCCACGTACACTCTTGCAGATACACAGTCTGTGCCAAATTCTCCAATCCTACCAAGCACTGCAAATGTAGTACTTGTACCAAGAAGAATGGCATGGCTGCTGTTCTGGATTTGTGGTTTCTAACGCTTCTTTTAAGCAGTTGTTTACCTCCATCCAAGTAGCAAAGTTATCTGATACACTTAAAATATTTTCATGATGAAATATAAGGATGATTGTTCATTTTTTTTGTTCCATCCAGTTCATATTTTTCCAGTTTCTTTGGTGAAAAACCATTTGATATCAATAGTAAATTCCTTGCTAAAGTTAAAATGTATTCCTCTCTCAATTTTCCAGAAACTCAGTATGATCATATTGTGCTCCAAGAAATGAAAATTTGACTTTCTAAAAACAAGAAAGCATCAGAGGCCCCAGATCACTTGATTTTCTGTGGTTGGTTAGAAGATTCCATTCCCTGCAAGCTATGGTCTGACCATTGGCTTCCACAGCTTTGTTACCTCCTTGTTGGACTGCGATAGTGACAATATTAGCAATATTGTTAATGGGGCATATCCAACAATACATTGAATGTGACTCTTTCAGGACTTGGAAGATTCCAGTTAGCACACAAGTTTCATGTCTCAGATATCCTCAGCCACTTGAGCTCTAAGAAACAAATCAAACTACCCTCACTCTCCCACACTGCCTCTCCTAGGCTTCCCCTGAGTAATAAATCTGAAATCAAGATCCCAGACAGGTCTCTAAGGCACACTGCATCCTGCACCTACTTCTAGATGAAGTCTCCGGCTGACACTTCATGTCTGCAGCACAATAAAACTTACTAAGGTAAGAATAAAAACTTCTCTGTACAGGGAAAAAAATAAAATCAAACTTCCTCAGGAGGCAGCACGAAACATTGAGGTGCCCTTGCATTGAAACTAAAGACAGTCCCCAGCCTCTCTGCCTGCTCCTCCCAGGGCAGAGCACATTTCTCTGACTCTGTCCCCTCTGAAAGTGCCAGACCCATGCATATTGATATATCTTCTTTAGACATTCAAAATTCAACCACCACCTGGAAAATCTTCTTCAACTGAAAGGAACAGAAAAAGCATATAATATGCTCTGTATTAGTCATGTTAAAGAATTCACTCCTAGAAGGTGCTGTGCTGTTGAGAAATTAGTGTAGCATGGCATAGCAAAGAAGGCAAGGCAAGGCTGTTTGGCTGATTTCAAGCTCAAATCAGTGTAATTATGCAGCTCAGATCCTCCCTACGTACACCTACAATCTCCTTATTTTCACTTCCTATCTTAAACTGTGATGCACTAATCACAACAGGAGAGCTCTATCCTTATAGCAGCCTTCCAGTACCTAAAGGGGGCCTACGAGAAAGCTGGAGAGGGACTTTTTACAAGGGCATGTAGTGATAGGGCAAGGCGTAATGACTTGAAACTGAAAGAGGGTAGATTTAGATTAGATGTAAGGAAGAAGTTCTTCACTGTGAGGGTGGTGAGGCACTGGAACAGATTGCCCACAGAGGTTGTGGATGCCCCATCCCTGGCAGTGTTCAAGGCCAGGTTGGATGGGGCTTTGAGCAACCTGGTCTAGTGGAAGGTGTCCCTGCCCGTGGCAGGGGGGTTGGAACTAGATGATCTTTAAGGTCCCTTCCAACCCAAACCTTTGTATGATTCTATGATTCTATGAAAAGTGAATTCATTAAGAAAACAAATTGCTTTTCTTACTATGCCTTGCCTATGTCAGTGGCAATGGCGTGAGTGTTAATGTTATATTTATGACATACTGTCAAATTTTTAAAATCCAAGTACTGGTAAAATACAAATACACCTGCATCAAGAATAGGTTCTTTGTTTATGTTAAGAGAGGTTATTAATTTATCTGTCCAGATGCATCAGCCTTGAATTCTAGGAAAAGAAGGCTTTCAGCTGAAATATTACCACAGTTATAGCTGCAGCTGTTACCTTTGTTAAATGTCATTTTGCACAGGCCAGGTTAGTTTCATACCAGCTGAGGTATTTGCTTAAACAGCTATACCCTTACAGAAATCACAGTACTGAACTTTTTCTCCGTGTGTGGGCTGGTGTAAGAAGCTTGTTATCATAGACAGCTCAGTGGTGTTCCTGACATTTTTCAATAGCTGCTAAGAATAGGACATCTAAAGCCATTTCCTTCAGTTCTCTGTTTGGGAAGGCAGGGAGGTGATGACAATGATCTAGAAAGCCGCAGGAAGTCACTTTCAACTCCATTTTAATTGAACTCCAAAGCAGCACAGGCAGCAGCAAAGAAAAGGTAAGAAAAACCCAGTATTTATGGTAATGTACAAGAAAATGTAAAAAGGTCTGCTAAGATTGCCAGGTAAAGAAAGATGGGCTGCAAGGGAGAGCAATGTGAGCAGGATGCTGGGCTGAGAGCCTAGAGATGTGGGTTTCCTCTGGGACAGCTTGGGGGCTCAGCAAAAGTCACTTCACTCCCCTGTGTCTTGGACTTCTTCTCTGTAAATGGATTTAAGTGACCGTTTCTGTAAAGCACTTTCAACCTAAGAAGAAACAAAACTATGTAAGAACTAGGCATTAGTAAGTTATTACTCATCAACAGCAAATTTGTGATTCAATCTTCACAGGTTTCTTGAGACAATGCTAGCAGTTGCTGTCAAACTGACCATGAAAGCCAGAAAAAAAACTTTCTTTATTGACAAAATGGCTGAATCGGCCATGTAAGTCTGTTCTCAGAAACACCCCAGTTACTAATTTCTCTACATCAAGCTCTGTCATTCCCCACCAGTACAACTTAGTAGATACAAGCAAGCAGAGAAATGAAGGATTTGCCCTCTGGATTTTCCTGCACCGCACAGTGCCACGCTTTTCTTCAGTGCATACACAGTTGCTGAGTGCAACATTTACCTTCTGGGTCCAATCTTATAAGTTACATGCTCACAGCTTAGATGTGTCATCTGCTTCAGCCCCTTCTTGTCCCCCCCTCGACACCATCTCTGCATTGCAGGCACACACCATGGCTCTCCCAGCTCCCTTATGAGTCAGGCTCCTTGCACAAGGCAAGGAGAGGCAGGTATCTGGCTGACCATCGCAGCAAGGGCTCCAGCAGAGAAATTTGGATTATGGAGCAAGAAGGAGATGGAGAGAAGGAAGAAGAAATAAGGCAGCAATTACTGCACAGTGTATGAGGAACATAGTACAAGGATCCAGATCAGGAGAAGCCATCTGGAAATTGAGACTAGGAGCATGGCAGGGGATATGGAGAAATTTTGTGCAGAGGAGGCAATCCTTCATCAATTCAAAGCCACCATGGCCTGCCAAAGGAAGCAAACTTTCCTTCAGCCAGCAGCCCCACTGATTTCAATGGGATATGGAAAGTTGGTATAGCTGTAGGCCCTGAGCTTTTCTTGAATTATTTATTAACTCAAATAGTCTGTAAGGAACAGACTGTACCATCTCATAGTGCTGCTCCACAAAGATCAAAGCCTTTAGAAAGAATCCACCTACAGTGCTGCGGATTTTGGAAGGCAAGTCTAACCCATTTACTGCTCTGGGTGTTACAAGAAAGCCCACTTTGTCAGAGTAGGTGAAAGGAACAAGAGGGATTTTATTGTCTGGTAACAGCCTATATGGGAAGCTGAAATATTACAATTAACCGTAACTTTGTTTTTAACAATTAACAGCAGGGCTTTTTCACGAGACTTGTGTGCTTTGAAGCATGAACACTACAGATAACCATGCAATGCATTGAAAAGCACCATGCACAAAGGGATTAGGAAAAGAAAATGCCCTCTGAGCAAAGGAAAGGCTGGAGTGACTCAGGAAGTAAAAACACTGCCTTGTACCTTTGGATAGCCAATTCAGCAGAAGGAAAGTAATCGGTATGAAAACAAGCACAGTTTTTAATCACACGAAATGGAGCATTGTGTAAAACGTACTGTGTGTCTCTGGGTAGATTTATTAGATTTACTCAGATACAGAGAAGAGAAACTCACTCAAAACCTCTTAATAATAGGAAGTCAAGATACAGATTTTGGGGGCCTTTCAAACCCTGCAATGCTCATCAACTGTTGACTATAAAGCCCATGGAAATGAGTGATCACCTATCTGTTAATCTGAAAGGATTCTGTATCAGTAATACAGATTGCTGACACGTTACATCCACAGTGTTTATGGTAATGTATATTTTTCCTGATGACAGTGACGTCTTGTCACTTGCTAGTGGAGAAAGCAGACACATCCCACCCAGTCCTCTGCTCTGCAAACCAGCTGCACACAGGGACCCTCTGCTAATGAAACAATTATCTTTACCATGGAAGATAATTAGAAGAGGCTAACCCTCTGTCTCAACCTGATTAGCCAATAAAAACTGCAAACTGACTTCTCTTCACAGAAATTTCAGATAGAGTTAGTTAATTAATTCTAGTTAAAACCAGTCCTTTTCCCAGAAAGAAGGGTAGGGGCAGACAGTTCACCTGTATGATGGTAGGCTGTTCTTGTTCATTAATGTCTTCTAAAGCAAAAGCTCATCTTATTTAGCAGTGAAGACACAGCCTAAAACTCTAGTAACTAAGACTCCAGTAAATAAAGGCCATGCTGATGTAGTTAGTTATAGTGTTGGGAGAAGCCTGGACTTCATCATGTTCTGCAGTACAACTTGCCAAATCTTCAGTGCATGTGCAGAAACTGGTGCTTCAGCTATCTTGGTAAAGTTAATGCAGCAAAAATGCCTCCTGGTACAGCTCAGTTATACCAGTGTATATGTATGTACATTAAAATATTCCGTGGTAAGCACTGCATAGTAAACAAAAACCTGCCATCATTTGGTAGGATGGGCTGAGCTCTCCAAACAGGAAATGATGCTCTAGGTGAAATTCCTCTCTGATGAATTCAGCTCCTTCAGTGGCCAAGGGCAGAGACACAGCTGCTTCTAAGACATGATTCCCCTCACCAACTTTAGATTTAGGATGAAGAGACTGTGGCATGAATGTGCCTGTTTGCTGGCTACAAAGGAGGTGAGATGACAGTAACTAGAGCAGATGCAAACATCTACAGGGTCAATATTATATTTGGTCACATAAATTCCACCCTTTGTGTCAAAAAATGGCACTACTTGTCCTAGTAGCTGGGATGGCTCAGAAGCAATTTTCAATTAGAAATTAATATTCTACTACATAAAGCATATATAAGAGAACACTAGCTGATATCTGCTACATAGCAGCTTCCTAAAAAAATATAATAATTCATACAGTGGGAATAAAAGAGTTCTGATAGTCCCCTGATCTGAGTGACATGCACTCAATTTTTCATGCTGCCAGTACTAAGTGATGCCTAAAATTTCTAAAAATATGTATCTCACTTTCCTAACTCACAGAAAATGTGGAAAAAATCTATATTAGGCTTCATCTTGACACAGAAAGTAAAGCTGATTATAGAAAAGGTTGCTCCAGTTGGACTGGCTGCTCCAGAAAAAGTGCTTGTGCATTGATTACAGTTCACATAGCAAATGTCTTGACCACTAAACTTGGCATCTTCAGAGGGCTGGTTCCACAAAGCCAAAGATTCTTATGCACTAAATCGGTTATGAGAATGAATTTAAGTAGAAAGACATGAATGACCATTGAGAAGAGTTTAGAACACTTCCCTAGGCACCCAAATGGCCAATGCCCTAATGAAAAATAAGGCCTGGCTCATTAGCAAATCAGCCTGGCTTAAAGAGAAAGTAAAGCACGGATAATGGTAGCAATGCAAATAAGCATATTCACATTAAAAACCAGAAATTTAAGAAAATCAAAAAGGAAGGCAAAGCCACAAAGAGACTTCCGTGAGCCACTTGCATGACTTATAAATAATATGCTGGGTTTTAAGCATCTCAGGTATAACACAAACTTTAAAAAGAATTAAATTCCTGTACTGTATAGATATGTTGGTCTTGGGCAATTACAAAAAGTAGGCAAAAGTGTTCAATAAATGTTTCCATTATTCTTTGGGTAAAAATATGTATTGATATCAAATGATGACAAAATACTTTCTTTTCAACAGAGCAACAAATGACAATCTCAATCAGCAGTTATTCAATATTTATTTAAGCATATCTGCCTAAACTGCACGTGGGAGTTTGAAGAAGCCAGCCCAGGAGTTTTCTGGATCATTCATGCTAAGGTTTTTGATTCAGTCCTTAAGAAATGTGGACACTGAAAGGCCTAAGGTCTTTTAAAAGTTCTTGACATTCAGAGAAATAGTGTTGAGCTAGTGTGACCTGTGGACTTGCAAGCTTGTTAGCTTGACATTGATGCCCGGAAAAATAAGAATGCATGTTATATACGCTTAGTTAATACAGAACGACAGAAGTCAATGCAATCTTTGAATATCAATGTGGATTTATAGAAAACAGATTTGGTGAAACAGCTGAATGAAATTTTTTCACGGGACTATATATTTGGATGATAAAAAGACTGGTGTTGATGTAATAACAGCAGACTTATGTAAGCAAGTTGACTTAAGACTGCATGACATTTTAAACAAAATATAACCACACAATATCAACATGGCATGTATTCTGTGGACTAAAAGCTGCCAAATTGATAAAAGCATAATCTCTCAATTTTCCAAGAAGGATATTTTAGAGAGATTTGATCATCATTTTTTAATACCTCAGAAAATGTCATAATGGGGTTCTTTGACAGTTCCTTCTACTTTTTTCATTATGCCAAAAAAACCCACAGGTAATGAGGATTCAATAGGTGGAAGTTGAAGTTAAATGCATGAGCAATTACCCATAGGAATGGCTCCCTAGGGCTTACAGTGGAGTCCTCCTCTATGTGTATTTGAAAATTGGGATTGATTGCTTTTCCAAAAATGTTGCTCTAGATCAGACATATATGTAGTCAGCAAAATCCTATGACTTGTGGTATGAAAATGGCTCTTTCTGGCTTTAATTTATATATTGTTGATGTCAGGGCATTTGCCTGGGTAAACCTGAACAGTCTGTGTGGGTCCATAGGCAGAAACACAGGTAAAGGAAAAATCATTCATATTGAAATAAATTTTGGTTCTGGCTTCAGTGGAGGCAAGATTAAGCAACCGATAATCTAGCCACCCTGATCACCAGGTTTGCTGCATTGCCAGTAGTTCCAGCAAGCAAAGATACGGACGCATCAGACAGCTTCATGTGTCTGCACAAAGTCCCTGCTGCCCACAGGGCTCTCTGAGAGGGCAGAGACACTTTCACAGAGAAAGGGGTTGGATCAGACTACAGAAATTACTAGCAATATTAGTTCCTTTACTTTGCAACAGATCTATGGGTCTGTCTTGCAATTTTGACGTTACAAAGTATATATGCAGATACATACATGCATTTTTACACAAATAGAGCATTAAAGGAGCGTGAACAAAGTCGGTGTCAAAAGGGCACATCCTTACCTATGAGGCAGATAATGATATTAACAGGGAGGATTCTCATAAAGGCCTGAAGAGAAATCACTTCTGCTTGTGCACAGAAATGATCCAGGGACTAAGCTGAGTTGGAGGACAGTCAGACTGCATGAAATTCACCCTTGTGCCCAAAGTGATGCAAAACCTACTCATTCTTTAAGTTTATTTGAGAGCCTAAATGGTATATAAGAAATGCTAAGTCCAGTGCTGAACAGAATTCAAAATATATCCTTGCTTCATTCAAACAAAGTCTCAGAAGTATTTCATCTTGCAACAGGCTGCATGTTCCTGTGAAAATGAAAAGACATGTCATCTCCTGGTGGCAGAATGCACCTTGGGCTAAGTTTTGTGTGACTGAAAGACCCATCATTGCAGTGAGAGCTGCACATATGGAAAAAAGCACAGGTTTTTGACTCCTGAAGAGAAATTAAATATCTCTTGAAGCTGAAGGGAACAACAGTTTCATGAGTATTGCTTGATGTTCAGAGAGGAGGCCTATCTTTCCTTTTGTATATGTAGTACAAAGTAAGAGTGAATCCATATTAGCAGTGAAATTATTCCAGGGTGAAGTAGTGGGAGAAAGCAGTGAGACCCATGTATGAGAAGACACAATTAGCCTATTTTAGTGAAGCAGTCATGTACAAGGCAAGTGAAATATAAGAAAAAAATTCATAATAATTATTATCTCCAAGGCACTGTGCTAACACTGGCATCAGTTCTTACAGTTAGAGGTTATGTTTAACGGCTTCTCCTGTAGTAGGGGAATTCCATCTCTAATCAAGCTTTTATTTGCTTCACAGGCTTAATGGGAGCAGACAATATTAACTACAAAAAAATAATTGGGCTTCATTTCTTCTGTCTCTCCGTTTTAGGTTGTTATTGAGCCTTAGCCTGCAGAAAAAACTCCAAATAAAAACTTCTGAAAAGTATTCTGTTATGGCTGTTACTGAACTAAAACCAAGGTGGGCAGATACTTTAGGATTCTTATGCCTAAGCTTAGGTAAAACATCCAGAGGTGAACATAATAACCATATAATAATGCTATATACCATTTTTCTACTGTATTTCTAGTGGATGAGATCCTAATAATCACAGAATCACAGAATAGCTGAGGTTGGAAGGGCCGTCAGTAGATCACCTAGTCCAAGTCCCTGCTCAAAACAAGGTGACCTACTGCAGGTTGCTCAGGTCCATGTCCATTCGGGTTCTCTGTCAAGATGCTTTCCAGCCAGCTGGCCACCAGGCTAATTCTTTGTCTGCAGTTAATAGATAGATACAGTTCCACTTACCTCATCAGCACCTATTGTCCTTTAGGATTTGGCTATATTTTCAATTTACAGAGGATGCATAATGATCACTAGGTATTGTAATGTTGCTCATGCAAATGCACATTACTGTAGGAAAAGCAAGTTTAGATTAAGTATTCAGACAACATTAATGCTGATAGGATAAAAAAGATAGCTTTTCTTTGATGAAGAAATAATGTATTGAATTATACTGAAGTCTATTTTAAATGAATACTTCATTAAACATGAAATGGAGAAGTATTTATCACCCTGCATAACAAATGATACAATGTAGCAGCAGACTGGCTTAGTAAACGCCTATTATTACTGGTTTTACTGTGACAGTACCTCATGCAAGCACAGTGGAGGAGGTCACCAAAGAGGACAACACAGGTAAAGAACAGAAGGATCAAGAAAACACAGAGGTGATGTTACTCGTCCAGTCTCACAGCCACAAAGCTGGAAGATTAATCCAAACCTCCTGAATTCAAATCTATTCATGTCTTTAAAGCTACACATTTGTCCTGGTTTTGGCTGGAATAGAGTTAATTTTCTTCCTAGTAGCTGGTATAGTGCTGTGTTTTGGGTTCAGCATGAGAAGAATGTTGATAACACACTGATGTTTTAGTTGTTGCTAAGTTGTGTTTATACTCAGTCAAGGATTTTTCAGCTTCTCATGCCCAGCCAGCGAGAGAGCTGGGGGGCACAAGGAGCTGGGAGGGGACACAGCCAGGACATCTGACCCAAACTGGCCAAATGGGCACTCCATACCATGTCCAGTATGGACGTCATGTCCAGTATATAAACTGGGGGGAGCTGGCCTGGGGGGGATCGCTGCTTAGGAACTAACTGGGCATCGGTCAGCAAGTGGTGAGCAATTGCATTGTGCATCACTTGTTTTGTATATTCCAATCCTTTTATTAGTATTGTCATTTTGTTATTGTTATTATCATCATTACTAGTTTCTTCCTTTCTGTTCTATTAAACTGTTCTTACCTCAACCCACGAGTTTTACCTTATTCCTTCTGATTCTCTCCCCCATCCCACTGGGTGGGAGGGAAGTGAGTGAGCATCTGCATGGTTCTTAGTTGCTGGCTGAGGTTAAACCACGACAACATTAAAAAAGTCCTGGTGGAACAATTTTCTTCAGATTTTTGTCAGTCTGTTGAAATGAAAACATCCCCAAAGATGGCTGGATTTCAGTTGTGTTCCAGTGGAAACCACCTAGAAATCTGTTTACTTTGCCAACAGTTCATCCCTCTTGTTCCAAAGGCAGACTCTGATTTGGGATCCAAGGAAACCAGGGTCCATGATCCTACCACAGCCTCCTGCATTTTGAAGTGGGAGCTCTCCTGACCCAGTCGACCCGATACATTTGCTGAAATGCCATCACCTTTTGTGGAAAACTAAAGAAAAAATGAGACCAGGTAAAATCAAAGACCTGTCTCACAATGGGATGATTCACTCTTGGAGGTGCCCACCTCTCTTCAGAACATGGAATGAGAAAGCCTTGATGACTAGCTTAAACCGTATCATACCTTTCAGATGGCTAGATGATACTGGAGATGAACCCAACAGTATGTGTGCAATACAGAAGTGTATTCTCCTTATAATGATTGCCAGCAATTAATATAATTATGAACTGGATTTGCAGGCTCATATCAGCTGGAAAACAGTGTACAAAAATCCTTAAAATGACAGATTAAAAGAATAAGGAAGAGAAGGTACAGAAATCATTGTTCTCTCATGTCCATTTAAAGCAATTAAAAAGAATGCTTTGATCATCTTTCTTTCAGATTAACTATCCTGCTATTTTGGAGAGATCTTTTCCCAGATCAAGGAGAAGATAGGAGAATTACTTTGAATGAATGTAGTATAAACTTCATAGGAGCAGTTAAATAAAGCATAATTTTTCTTTAAAGTTTAATAAGTTACTGTAATTAGAGATTACTTTTTTTAATAGCACTTAGCTCATATATGGCACTGAAGTCTGATCTTGGAGAAACAAATTAAATCCTAATTCCCAGAAGCCCCACCTCTGTCTGCTACTCTCCATCTCTTTTGAAAGGCTTATCTTGTCATAGCCTCTTGATATCATCAGGAGAACCCAAACAGGTCAGCACAACTTCATGATAATTCCTATCTGTCATATTATGGTCTTGGAAATTATTGCTGAATTTAGTAGGTTTTAATATGTGTGCTTTGAACAACACAGTACTGGTGTTAAGTTTGCAATATCTACCAATTCAAACCCTTTAACACTTTATTTAATTGACCAATATTACTGCCTTCCATGATTATTTGACTATGGGACCTCGGTGATCTTCATGTTTGTTCAGACTTGTTCTTCCTCAGGCACTGCCATCTATTAGTTTTTAGAATAAAAATATGGCTAACCACAAAGCAAAAAATATTGCTAATAGCAAAAGACCTGTCTGGTCATGTTCCCTTACAGTCATGATGCACACAGTTTTGAGAAGTATCTGTCAAATGCCAAAGTCCTTGACATTTAGAGGTCTGAGACCTTTATAGACCTTTCAAGAAGACTTAGATTATATATTTGTAAACCACCTTTGGAAATCTGAGCTTGTGGTGGTTTTGGAAATTTTTTTAACTCCTCTGTAACTCTCTTTTTCATGGAAAAAGCATTTATATGGTCCCATGGATTGCACATGGTAAGTTTTTGACAACAGAAGCAGAAAGGGTGCAGAGAAGAAGCTGTCAGCTTGCAATACTATGTTCTGACCAGTCAGAAGTTACAGGATTTGTGAAATAAAAGGTTTGTCAGACCAGGAAGAATGCTGGTCCTCTAAAACTGAATTAATGTGCTCAGAGGAGTAAACTGATGTCAGGCCTCCTGGAGAACGTGCATTACCAGATGGAGTATTTCCTCTGGTAGAAGAGGAGACAAGGGCATGGATCTGCATCTTCTCCTTGTACTAAGGACTAAACTCAGCTTTCAGCCCAAGGAATACCTACAGTGAAAGAGAAATTAATTGTGAATATCCTCAAAAAACAACATAATTGAAGGCAGAATTGTTCACTGTTGTAAACGGAACAAAAATAACCATGTCCCTGCCAGCAGGCATGCAAAACAATGTCAGGCAGGATTTGGTAGGATAAGAGCTAGGATATGTGTAACGAACGTTACACGACGAAGTGGGTAGATGGGAAAAGCATACTGAGAAGTGTACAGGGTCAGACAGCACAGCCTGAGCTCTGCTGCTGCATACCCTACCCACGGCCCTCTGAATGTCAAAAGGCACTACGAGGAATCAGAAACAAGCCGTCATTCTGCTTTGTTAAGGTACAGCATAAAGAAAGGTCAGGGTGAGCAGAGCTGAAGCCAGATTCACCAGTGCTGCTGCAGCACCTGATCTCCTGTCATGCTCCTGAGACATGGCACATCCTGCAGCTGACCTTAGCCGAGACACCGAAACATATCTTGGAATGACTAGGTGATGGAGAAAATCCTGGGAAGTGCTTGACATTGTTTAGGATGGTATTCAGAGAGTCACAAGAGGGTAGAAGAGACTAAAAGGTGAAAATAATTTATTTCAAATCATCAGGTTGATTTTTAAATGCGTGATTTGCTATGCACAGTCTTTATCTGTCACATGAACATAGAGATTGACACATTGGAACAAATCAGTCCAATTCAATTAATTACCTGATGCTTCAGAAAAAATGGTATGATGAAATATTCAGTCTTCCTACGCCCTGTCACCGGCCTATGCATTGAAGCATAAAGATTACTAACTTTTTTTTTTTAACTCATCCAGTTTGCTTGTGGATGACCTCATTTTTCCATATTATTCTTGCTCTCTTGTACCCTCTTGGCTCTAAAAAAAATTACAGAAATAAACAAAATTTACTATATTTCAGAACGTAATCTATGTTTTGCCTTTCACTTCAGTTGAAAACCATTGCTGTCCACTGTGTTTGCCTTCCTTGGTGACAAAGAAAACTCGGCAAAGGGATGTTAAAATATCAATGAGGGCTACTCAGGTTTTCCTCCACAAATTACAGATAACTACTTTATTCTTCTGATGATTGCAATCCAGTCCCAGGAAAAAAACCCTGTTAATATTCAAGTGATATATAAAATGTTTTCAAATTGTGTGGCATCTCATTAGCATGCTTTTCTAGATATTTTAAGTGACTAGTAGATTTGAATGTCTCATTTTGAAGATATCTAAAGATGCTTCCCTTTCAGAAAGCAACAAACTCTCCCCTCTGTAAACTAGGTGCTGTACGTGTTTGCTGAACACAAGACAGAATTAAAATCACTGATAACTTTAAAAAAAAAAAACAAAAAAAAAACCCAAATGCATCAAAAATTACAGCTACAGTTCTAATGTACTGAAGCAAAATAATTGTCTCCAGTGAACTGTTTCCTGGGGATTGCTTACTAACAGATCTGCTTGTAGCAGATATGAAAAAATTCCTTAAAACAAGCAATGCTTCAGCACAAAGTGGCACCCAGCATGCTCTGGAAATGAGTCTTCCTGGGAAAGCCTGCCGCTGAGCTGGGATCTTCTGAAACAGCTTATCTATTTGCTAAGACCACCTAGGAGTATGGATTGGGAATTGAAAATCTGATTCACAGCCTATTCAAATAAATAGTAGTTCCAACTTATTCCTACAGACTCTGCCTGAAGATATTTAGCAAACAGCTTTTAGCTATTAGCTTGGCTTGTAGCTAAATCATTTACTTAACAGAATTCCCGCGCACGTTGAATCCTTCCACATCCTGCATCCCATCTTGCCTTGCTGGGCATCATCTGCATGTAGCAGGAACAGAAATAGTTTTCAGAGTACTTTGAATAAATTAACCTGCCACTAGAAATCTGTCATCCCCTTTGCTCTTGTCAGACTTCTTGATGCTGTATTAAAAGATCAGGTGTTGATACTGTTGCCGAAAAACTCGGAATAAAGAACTTAACACTCCCATACCTATGCTTCATAATTTTCTACTTTTTAATCAAACCAAACTCCTTTATAATTAGATTTTAATTTCTTTTATCAAAATTTTTGCAACATTCCCCCCTTTGAAAGTGTTGAAAATTATTTCAATACTTTCACATTATTTACA
>NW_010972787.1:1274830-1325045 GCF_000737465.1 Haliaeetus leucocephalus
AAATACACCCCCCTGCCACTAGAAATCTGTCATCCCCTTTGCTCTTGTCAGACTTCTTGATGCTGTATTAAAAGATCAGGTGTTGATACTGTTGCCGAAAAACTCGGAATAAAGAACTTAACACTCCCATACCTATGCTTCATAATTTTCTACTTTTTAATCAAACCAAACTCCTTTATAATTAGATTTTAATTTCTTTTATCAAAATTTTTGCAACAATACCATTGACAGCTTTATTATTACTAAGTGACAGCATGTGTCAGAAAATCAAAAGAAAGCACAGCAAGACTATGAAAAGCTTGAAAGCAATAGAGACAACATTACTGTTGCCATGGTACAGATCAGCATCTAGCAAGGCTGGCAGGACAGTAGAAGTAACAGCCAGTGCTCAGGCAGTTTCCGTATCCCAGATAATTCTAACAAAGCATCTGGAAAGAGGCAGAGATCATCCTGTAGAGCGCTGCCATCGTAGCTTAAGCGAGGCCTCAGTGAGGACCACACCAGCAGCTTATTCTGAAAAGTCAAAGTTGATGAGGGAGAAATGCTTGAGTCCTCCCCACGCAGCACGAACAGCCACTTAGTTACTTATCTCAAGGGTTGCCTTGCATTAACAGTCATATGTTTTGGCAGTGGGTCTGATAAGCCACCGAATAACATTTTATCACTTGCCAATTCTTGACCAGTTCATGTAGCAAATTAACAGAATGTGCCATTAATCACATCAAAATAAACATGCTTGGCATTTGCAACTCTGAAGTCCATGAGGGGAGTTTGTTTCCACTCCTCCAAAGGCAAGTCTTACTTTTTTTGTTTCTGTTTCACAAAATGTCTCTGTCTGTCCAACTGCTGCTACTTTCTAGACAGGCATGTGGACATAGGAAAGCAAGTCAAAAGCAGCTTGTTTTCCAGCTTTCCAAACTTCTTAATTTCAATTACTTCTGAAAGTTTTGCCTGCTTCAAAAAATAGATATGGCAGAAAGCAAAAGAAATAGCTGATATAATGTCAGTGGGAAATTAAACACGGATAAAAAGTTGTGTCCTGTTATTCCCTATAATTACTTATATTTGCTATTATTCTCACCTTTTGTCTATTTTTTGTTACCTTGTCTCAGAAGTATTTCTTTCTGTTGAGGGCCATAGCACAGTCATCCATCTGCAATGACCTTAACAGCTAAACAAGGAAGACGGATTATAGAAACAGATAAATCTTTTTACGCTTATGACTGACCCTCCCTGTACCCAAGGTCATGGCAGAACACCAACCTTCCTGCAAACAAAGCCATACTCAGAGTGAGTCTCTTTGAAGAGCCGAGTATACCAGTTCAATCGAAGTACTTGGCTCTAACACAATAACATTGTCTTTAAATTCACTCCTTTGGGATTAACATGTATCAGTGTTTCATGTATTCTAATTACAATTTTTTTTAATTGTTTTACCAGAACAAATACATCAGCCTACTGGCAGAAACAGCATAAGCGACTTCCAAATATCTTGTGAAGGCACAGAGGGCAAACCCAGCCAATTTAACAGCAGGTTCACAGTAGCATGTTAGTTTACACCCATTGCAAGGGGCCAGACATACTAGTATGGAAGAGAATGATTGTATTTCTTCCTCCTCATCTTTGACCTCACATCCCCTTTCCTGCTATTAATATCACACTGGTGTGTCATGAGGAGTCAGGACACTGCCCTTTTCCCACGAGCAACTCCACATTGCACAGATTCATCCTGTGCCAGACGAGGGGAGAGAGGCAGAGGCACAGAAAGCTGCACAGAAATTGCTGGTCTTGCATGTTTCTGTAGGGATGCCCAACTTGTCTCCTTGCCCTAGTTCGCCATTTGCTCACACTGACCTCTAACCATGGTATGGGCTTTAGCATTTGTTTTCATCTAACACCTGATGAGATCACTTTATAATACAAAAAGTAGTCAGATAAGTTGTTGTAACTAGGCAGAATCAATATTCGGTATTACTCCAGCAGCCAAGGTAGCTGTGATAACAGAAAATGTATTTAATCCATTTTAAGCACAGATGAGTATTCATTTACCCAAAGCATACCCATCTGCCATTTTCCCTTGTGCTACGATTTCTGTTTCTGTAAGTTGGGTTACAGATGGGTATTTTGCAGAGTGTTTCACTTATGCTACAAAGGTGCAAAGCAGATGAGTCTGAGAAAACCAACATGCTGGGCAAGATGTGGTCTCCAGTTTTAGAAGTGCAGGACCTAGAACAGCCCAGTCCACATGAAGACCATCTCCAGTCCCTGCCTGCCAGGGTGATGAAGCACAGCTGGCAAGGCCAGAGACCATGTAATCCTCCATAGAGCTCCCCACACTCTCAGAGTGGGATGAGGTGCAATGGAGTAAGCATGGACTTTTTAGCCTCCCACGCCAGCACTGGGGGAAGTGTGGTAGGACACCTCCTACACCTGTACACCACATGGCAGGGTGGCCCACAGCTCAGTCTCTTCCATCAGCCAGCAGTTCTGTAGTGCATAGGTGTTCAACCATTGCTGCCCTTTAGTTTACAAGTTTGTCATTCTTGTATCTCCTCTTAATATTTTCCTGAAACTACAAATATTGGGCCAAAATGCATTCTGTCTTGCAGGTAAGGCCTCTTCTTTGATGCTAAATGAAATTATGCATAGCAAAATGATGCAGAAACTGGTCATGTGTCTCTATGATCTGTCCCCATATGAAAGTTTCTCCCTACTCATATCATTTTTTGAAGAATGCAGATCAGTAAATTTCCCATAAAGGCCCATGTAACATGTATCTATAACTCAGAAAAGGTCCTAAAGCACACATCCTTCATGTCTTCTTTAGCAGTCCTGTTCCAGCTCCCAGTGCTCTGCAAGGCTACCAGGAACTCAAATGAGGGTCCTGGTATACATGTTATTGCAAAGTTGTTAATCTGCTTAGGGGCCACATGAGTTCTGATTCTCATAGAGAAGAAAGGAGGAAAACTTTTATAGCAGTAGAAATTTAGGATCATCACTTACACTGATATTTACAGAAGCATCACATGAAAATACACACAGCGCAGTTTGGACAGGCAGCTCAGTGTGTTCCTCCATACTCTCTTTAGTGTTTTTCATAGGCTTTGCGATCAAATGAATGGAAATCTTATTTCTGTTATGTTCTCAGATTGCTTCCACAGAGGAAGAGCTAGTTTTTAGATCTCAGGCCAAACTCAGAGTTATTTGGATTCAAATCCTTCCCCTCACAAGGATTTCTTAATCTTCAACTCAAGAAAGATTTCTCAACCTGCCTGCCACGGTGCCACTGTCAGGACTTCCTAGCTTTGAAAATATCCCTTGGGGTTAGCCAGTTGGAGGCATCATGTGCTGAACACTTCACAGAATCAGCTAAATATAACTCCAGTGTTTGACTGAGTATTAGCAAATCACTAACCCACAGAGGAATGAAATGTTCTTTTCAATCTGAAATGCAAAGAAAGCATATAACCGTGTAGTTTTTTTCAAACATTGGACATTATATTCCAAACAAACATGGAAATTAACTATGTATTTTATGGAAACCTAGAAATATGACTAATATATGGGATCATACTGAGTCTAGACTGAGACTAGACAAAAGGGAAACAAAACACATTAGGTTGCCACAGGTTTAGGCTGTTCAACCATAAATTTTGATTTAAGGGTTTCTGTAAAAACATAAGACGCTCTTAATACCATGTAAGACTTCATAACCAACATCTAAAAATTCAACATATTTTTTCTTAAGAAATACAAAGTAATTTCCAAGAAAGTGAGACACAGGAGCTCAAATAGTTTGAGAAACTTCTGGCATTTTCAAATGGCTAAAAATAACCCATGACATACATAATTCCATTTTCCCAAATAACAAATTCTTGCACAAAGGGTGGGACTGCCACCCACATTATCTAAGTATGCCAGCCTTTTCCAAGAGAGAGTCAGCCGAGTCACACAAGGGAAAAGCAGTTTTGCACCATGAAGGATGCCTGGCTTCCTTCTCCTCCCACAAGTCCATCAGACCCCCTGGTTGTACCAGCCTCAATGTCTTTTTTACCAGCACCCCACTGTCTGGGAACATGGCTGTGGGCAAGTTCTTCTTGCTGGTGGCTTTGCCATCTTCAGAGCTGGATGTGTGTGCTAGGATTGCTTCCTTATAGATGTAAGGGTTTGACCGTCACTGCATGGAAAGGGGAGGGAAAATAAGAACAGGGGTGTCTCTCTTACCAAAGGAAATTTTTTACCAATGGAGAGAACAAGATGGGCAGCTCTAGTTTCACGGAAAACAAGGAGAGCAAAGCACTCCTGGAAGGCCTGCCACAACTCACAGCCCTTGAACTCTTGATGGAGCACAGCAAGGAGAGCACATGAGCAGCTGAATCCCAAGCAATGCCCATGGGACTTCCAGCTCCCTGAAGGAACCCCTCACATGCACACAGTAAAGCAGAAGATGAAACTTTAATTAACTATCTTGATCTGGCCCAAAAAAGTCTATGCATTGTCCTCTGCTCCACTCTTCTGTCATGGTGGCTGCCTGAATCCAAGGAACGGACAGTGCTATGCTGTACAAGAGCACAGATGACATTCATCAGAAAAGCAGAAGGATTTATAAAAGCAGGGCCACATCCTCAAAAAAAGCCCAAGCCTTCGGAAAAAAAAAAACCACAGCTGGACCTATGCATGTAAAGACAGGCTGAGGGGATGTACACAACTGAGCTGAAGAGGAAAGGCCTCTGATGATGTATGTTGGAGGAAGACAGCCTGGTTTCCTCCATTAGGGGCAACAACCAGTTCTGCATGCATCATCATACCACTTTTGTCAGCGAGTCAGCTTGCCATGCCTGGTGTCTAGTCAAAATGAAGGTTGTACTCAACTCCTAAACCATTCAAGGCCACAGAAAAATTAACTCAACCAATTGGTAATGCCACAGCTTTCACTGCATATCATGTAGGATTTTAAGAAAGAATAATCAACAACAAATTGTCCATTTAAAGGAAGGTTATGATTATTTACATATTTTACTTTTTTTTTTTTTCTTGAACCCTGTTGTTGCTAATTTCTGCAAAAGCACTTGCACTTTCTTACTGTGCTGGTTCAAATATATTAAGCTTCACACACCACAACAAGTCAAAAATAATTTGATGATTATTATAATTATGTTCTTTTAACTTCCTTCTACCATAGTGTAACAGGCATTGTCAATAAGGAAGAAATAACTGCTGTCCTTCTATCTTGACTTCCAAAAAGCCTTTTCCAATCTGTCGTGACATTGCCATAAGTAACTGAGAGAACGTGGTCTACGTGAATGTTGTTGCATAAAGATTCCCAGGACATAGCTATGAATCTTTCCTTCTTGACACTGAGAACATTTGACATGATTTTCTGCATGGTTATTTCAGTTATTCGGTTCTGTTTGGTATTTTAGAAACAATTTGGATATCCAGGAGAGAATGTGCCTATTAAATCCTGCACAGAACTAGGAAGGACTGCACATGGGTTGGAAAACAGGATTAGGATTCAAAACAACAGTAAAAAGCTGGAAAAATGAGACTGCAGCTCAAGATGAACAAGTTCAGGGTGCTATACTCTACCTAGAATAATCAATGGCATAAATACAGGGAGAGAAACAGGGAGGTGGATGGCACCACCATCTGAGGTCAAGGTGCAGTTTAATGAAAAAAATCATGTTGCCATAGAAAATAGAAAAATCCTACTAGCAAGTCTAAGTAAGGAAGTATCTTGCAAGTCACAAGAACTGTAACTTGCTGTATATCAATAGTTTTGGTGAAACTTTGATTGGAGCACCATGTCCAGGTTTGGGCACTGTACATGAAGAAACAGTTATCACTGGGAATACGGAAAAGAGCAGGCTGGAAGAAACTTCTTACTTATGGGCATAGTGGGGCACTGGAAGAGGACAGCTGAGAAGACTGTGGGGTCTCTACAATCAGAGAAAATGTTGGATAATTAGGAATCATGAAATATACAGACACAATCCTGGCTGAGGGAGGAAAGATGATCTAAACAGACTCACAAGGTTGCTTTTTCTTTTGTTTCTCTAAAGTGCTAGGTTTTTATGACAGTCCACATGCAGGTTAAGAGAAAGCATTTTAGTCAGACAGGGTGCATAGTGTGGGAAAGAAAAGCTATATAAACAAGCTTAATATTTCTAAGAAAAGAAACCAAGAAAATGGCAAAGAGTCTGCCCAACATTACCAGGGTCCCAGCCCAAAGCAGCTTGTAACTGGCATCCCTGAGGGGTGAGTAGGAGAATTGTCTGGACTTCACAGACACAGCCAGCCTCACTTAGCTCCTTCTCTAACCCAGGTATTTCTGCCAAGAAGTAGGATGAAGGGAGGCATTTTCATCTTCAACCTTAACAATGGCTCTTTAAAGCTTTTTACCATTTCAGCTGAAGTAGGACTAATTCAGACTGCTCAGTGGTGGGTCATCACTTGCTTCCAGCTTCCTTTATGTGTATGGACACAGATGCCACACATTGTTTGCAGTTTAATTTCCTTCTCCCTCAGCAAATAAAAGCTATCTTTCTTTTCACCCTTAACTCTTTAATTAATAGGCTGCTAGATATCAACATCTACCCCCTCTGTATTAGACATGCCATCACTACACCATCTGATTGCTATCTCAGGGGATTATGGAACTGCTGCCAGCAGGAGACAACAGGAGGTAACTGACCAGCCTAGGAGCACACAGATTTCAAGCCACGAAGGGAAGAGGGTTGTTAGAAATGGCAGGCATTCATCTATGCTGGGATAGATCAAGGATTAGATTTCCCAGAAGCTGTTCTCTCAAAACTCTCTCAAAATCCAACCCAGCAACCCATTAAGTTTAAGAGCAAGCAAGCCAGCACCATGCAGATGAGCCAGCTCTCAGACTCAGTAATGACTCAATTCCAAATCATTAATGCCAGATACAGATAACATCAGCACATCCTTGGGAAAAGCAAATCACCATAAATCTGGGGAAAAGGATTCCAGGCAGTTTTTGTAATGATGTATTCACTGATACCAGAGGAGAGAAAAATATACAAACCTTGCTCAGGATATCGTTTCTACTAGTGTGTAACAGAGATAGTCCGAAACAGGTGGATTCTCTTTGCAGGCTTCAACCATTGCTCTCGCAGATTACAGGACTTTAACACCTACAGGCAAATGCAGAAATCCTTCCTTAGTGATCCTATTTATTTCAGCCAGTATGCTTTCGTTCATTCTGTGCAGTGTGAGCAACAACTTCCTCCCTCCCGGGGAGCTACATGGTACTAGACTTTGACTTCTCAGAGCCTTCACAACACTTTCTTCTGGAGGAAGAGTCCACTTAGCAGAAGAGTACATATCAGAAAATTGTATCCTGTCTCTTAGGCTGTTCACTTTATAAGTCTCTTGCATGGCATAATGGTAGCTCTGATTTTAACCTTGACTTCTGAACCAGTACCCAGTTACCATATATTTAGCACTTGTTTAGCTGTTCCCATTCCAATACCTGTCAAGCAAATCCTTCTCCCAGTGATAAAAAACACAATTCAAGCTTAATTCCTTGGTGTGAATCCAAAATGTCTCTATAGGATTTCACTGACTTTCCCCAACAATTAATTTGATTCATATAGTTTTCAGCAAACTGATGCCCCTTCTCTCGATACTACTGGTCTGGGTCAGTGTCTTGTTATGGGAGCAATCATTAGCCTAGTTAGGCCACTATTTACAGTTGTAATATGTTCTCAGCCCTTAACATGGATGTGCATGTGGACCTACCATGCAGCAGGGCACATCATGTAGTGACTACACTTCCAGGTACTACAGAAGATGTGGCTGAGGGGCTAGTGGGAAAGCTGGCAGGAGGCTGCAGGCTTCTGGCGATGGGGATGGTTCCTCCTGCAGGCTGGATCCAGCCTACGGACCACCTGGGGGCCTCTACTTCCTCTTGAACCCCTCACTGGGCACCTCCTGGGCATCAGTCCTTCTTCTGCAATGGTTTTCAGTGTGACTTCCCAGGGAACGTGCCTTTTCCCTTACAGTCACTGACATACCCTTGACTGAGCATTGAGAAACTGTCCTCCAGAGCATTTAGCACTGCTGGCTTACAGCATACATAATGGCATCACCTGTTGTCACACCAACAAAAAACTTGAGCCTAACAGTTTAGCTAAACTATGACTTTAAAAGTGTCTCCATGTCTTGATGTTTTGTGGCCTTCCCTTCCTTTCTAGATAGCTGATGTCAAAACTGGAGGAATAGCAAATACAGGAATTAGAATTAAACTAAAAAAATTAGTTGCAAATCTCAGAACCAGATAAACTGCCTCAAAACCCCCCTAGCATTTTAATACAAAATTATGAAAATTAGGTATACTCTTAAGCTACCTTCAGCAGAAGACCTTCTCCATATTTCTGTCCTAGGCATTTCGAACAGAACTGAACTGAAGGAAACTTATGATAGAGTTAAGCCATGCTTGGGTAACAGGAGATATAATAAATAGCAGACATGGTAGCAGAAGCAATAATGTTTTTATACTGCTGTCTGGAAAAGCTTATTAGTATTTTTTCCATTTTGCAATTTTCCCCATAGCAGCATTAAAGAATGACACACACTCTACCTGTAGGGTTTATGAGAAAGGCACCACATGCTTTCTACATGAGAAGATATTCACAGCCTTTGCACCATCAGATCAGCAGTTTCCTAACTCCATATAGCTTGTTTACCCAGCAAATACGTGTTCTGGACAGGGTACTTGCCAAATGCTGGTCACTGGGCTGTTAGTGCCCATTGTTTCCTGCCAAACAAAACTGAAGCATGTGCTTTTTTAATGAAATTGCACAGAAAGACATGTTGGAGCTTTCGATTAAAAAAAAAAAAAAGAGAGAGAGACTCTATATGAAATCACAGCTCTTTATTCAAGCAGTATCATAATCAACTTGATAATGTTTCGGTTTTTCTATTACTACCAGCTGTGGATGCAGAGTAAGCCCAAACTTCATGCAATGTGGTCTTATTTTGTCTAACATTTTATATGTAAATTGTGTCCAAAAGGCTTTACAGAAGTAAATACACAGCTACAGGGAAAAATAGCAGAGTCTGAGAGAAGTAAAAAAGACCATCAAAGAACTGGAGACTGAAGAGGCAAATAGATGCAGGTATTCTTGGAGGCAGGCACTACAGAGAACCACAGTCAGAAGGACAACAGCTAGGGAAGACCCCCTGCATACAAGTGAGGGGAAAGGTTTATGTAAGCTTAGCAGGAACCCTAAACCTATGGTCTGACCTTGTATCATACCAAACACTTCTTGAAAGGTATTTTGCTGGGAATGAGGGCTGCCCTGAAGCTCTCAGCAGATCAAACTGGCTGGACATACTTGAGAACAAGGTTTCAGATGAAGCACAGCAAAATTAAAAGGAAACAACTTTTCAAATAATCCATCTAACATAAACTAATAGAGGCAGATGAACTATACGTGCATTTTTGCAGCAAAAAATGAAATTAATTATGCAGCTGTGAACCCAGAATTGCATTTTGAGTCTACTACTAACTGTGAGTTCTGTTCTTTGCTGTATGCTTAAACTAATTAGATGATATAATAACAGAACAAAACAGTCTAAATTTACTATGACTGTCGTTAGAAATGCATGACAAACTGCTAGTAAGTAGGTATTTCAAAAACAGCAGAGCAACACTAAATTAGATTTATTCAGCTATTGTGCAGTGTTACATATCATTTAAGCATAAAAAAGAAAATTCTTTAGCTAATCATTATGATTTACATAGATATTGGTACATTAGGCAAAATATTGATTATAATTAACTGTTGCACATTTATATAGAAGTTGTTCCTGTCTCCCTTTTAATATGGAATAAATTAGAGAAATCTACCGTAGACATTTAAATACATCTGTCTTTGAAATCTCAAAAGAAGAAAGGAAAATTCTTAATGTAGAAGAAGGGATCGATTTACGTTATTTATACATGGTAAAGAAATCTACTTTCACTGCAAAGCAAATGTTCTAGAAAAAGTCTTCCCATATCTAGTCCAGACAATGACATATGCATTGCAGTAATAACACAGATGCTACAGGGCTTTGGCTTTACATAAATTTAGATTTCTGGATCTTAAAATGAATACCTTCTGAGTAATCATAATGTAATTATTTAAACCAGATTACTTGATTAGAATGGCGTGTTAATATAAGAACCTTGTCATTTAGATTTTGCTCTTAACTATCTTCTCTTTTTCCCTAAGTAATCACCATTACAGCAATGACAACGATAAAGGCCCATATGTTTCTTTGTCTTACCGCGCTGCCAGTTGAGGGAGCGTGGTGCAAGTTAATGTAAAATGAGCTTCACAGCACACTGTGCCAGATAAAAATGCCTATGCAGAATTATGTGAGAGCAGCCACGGCCCCAGAAAGCAGGGCACCCAGTGCCTGGGAGGCTGCCAGCTGAGATGGGGGTACGGTTCATTGGGCATCGCAGAATTGGTGGGGAGCAGGAGTGGGGACACACAACACAGGCTTTGCCACATGATTGCTTCATCATAACCACAGATACCTACATTTGTTAAGATGAAGAGGCTAATGCTGTCTGATGGGGTATTAATGTGCAATGTGCAGGAAGCACGCACTGCAGATGTCCCAGCCAGCACAAAACCCAGTTTTTCAAAGCTGGCAGCTCTACAAATGGAGGTCACTTGTGTCTTTAACCCGCCTCTTGTCTGGAGGCACATCTGCCACTGGTGTAACTGTGCCAATGCAATTCTCTCAGGTAAGCGTGGTCCACGCCAGCACTGAATGACTCGTATAGCTGTACCGCAAGCTGTCGGCACCAAGACTTTGCACCAGGACAGCCGTCCCAGTGGCTGAACTTCAGGTGCAGATGAGTTCCCAGAGTATGAAAAATCAGTACACATCACTGGCCTGCAGCTGTGGCTCCTGTAGTGCTCCACACTAATTTCTCATGATCACAGAAAAGAGCACAGATTGAGAGCAAGGTTTATGAGAAGATCTGGTGTCACATAATAGGAAGCTCTTTGCAATAGTCTTTGCTGTCCAGGAAGGTAAAGGATGTTTTCATGGCTGTATTTTAGCACTTCTGCCACTACTCAAACAAACAGGTATCTTTTTGCTTTTACTGTCTACCCACAGACAACAGTGGACCCTGTCATATAGCAGCACAAGCTACTCTCCCGGGCTTGTTTACTTGTTCCCACTTAATCTAAACACTTTTTGCAGGACAGGAGAATACCTACCTCCACCCTCTTGCTGTGCTCCTTGCAATGTGAGAAAACAGAACAAGCTGGTTGGCTTTCCCTTCCAAAGGCTAATCTTCATGTATCACTCCTTGATGCTGGATGCTACTTATGTTGTATGCTGTAATTTTTCCTTTAGCAAAATTTAATATCTACTGTTTAGCAGAAAAATCCTGTGCAGGGCTGGCAGTTGTCAATCTGAGTGTATACACATGATATGCTGACCTGTATGCTTAAACAGCAACTCAGTATGTCCCCTGCTAATATGTACAAAGAAACCTTGAAAGCAAAAATACCTCCCTGGCACTCCCCTCATGCTTGTATTTTTCTCATGAGGAATGATTAAAAATCATGCCCATGGCAGACAGAGAGAAAATAAAGAAGACAGCAGAGAAAGAACTGCTACAATGCTAGACAGACTAAATTGCTTCTGGCATTTCAAACACTTTATTAGGGTCAATGTGCACATGGGAGAATCACAATTTGTGAAAAGTGTATGGGCATACCCATTTTCAAACTAACCACTAGTTTTCATGAACTTCATTCATGTAGAGAGAAGCTCAGTTTAAAATAACTTGGCCTTGGTTTCTTCAGAGGTGTTGAGCATTATTGTTTCACATTGACCTGAATCTGTGCTATGGATGCCCTACCCTTTTGAAAACCAGTCCCATGCTGGCCACACAACATCTCTATTTGCATCCGAATATGCGTTCCTTAATGTGCAGCACATAATCAGATTGGTTTTTTCGGTGTTCAAAGAAAGGTAAAGAACGTCATTGGAGTTCAAAGTAGTCATGGGTCTGATTCACATCTCAGTTGTTGATCTGGGAGAGACTTTCTCTTCCAAAGAGAAGCTTGGCCTCATTAATGCTGACATTAATCCTTGACAGCAGAAAGGAAGAACTGGTTCCTTAATTTAAAGCAGATCTATTGACTGCATTCATAAACAAGAAGGAAGAGCTGGGATTTCTTCATGACCTTTATCCTCCCTCTTCATTTTAAAAAAGCGAAATAAAACAATTCTGTTGACCTCAGCTGTGCAAAGTTTGTGGGTTGGGGTACTGCACTGTAACCACCCAGCCCATCTCCCTGCCACAAAATCCATTATAGATTGCTCATGGTCTTGATGGATTGACCTTGATTTTCTCTTTCTAAGTGAAACCTTATATGCTGCCTGGAAAAGAGTCCAACAGCTTATTTAACTGTGCAAGGAATAGCTTTGGGGTGGAGGCTGCACTCCTTGCCAACACCAATTGGCTTGTGGAAAGCTTTTTGGCTTAGGAAGCACTGAATGCTTCAACACCCATTGCAGCTTTTCCTCTTCTATCTTAAAAGATGTTTAATCTACACTTGGGCAGGTACTTTAAATGGGGTGGGAGATCTTACTAGGGAATGGAAGAAGGCCTCCTTATGAAAACAACCTGAAAGCATCTTTCTAAGAGTCTTTTCTGAAGGTTGCAGATGATAAACCTCTATTTTTGGCATGAGAAAGGGAAGACAAGTCCAGCATTAGCAGAATTTGCTATTTCACATCACAGCTGACCTCCCTCCACAATATATACTCAAAGCATATTTGTTGTTTCTGGAAGAATTATATCTGATAGGAGAAAAGAGCTGTCTCTTGAAAATTCAGGGTAGCTATTCATCAGAACAGATGTCAAAAGCTTTAATCATGACCACTCAGCCAAAGCCTTCTTTCTGACAAAAAACATTCTCTTTAACGATGCAGATAAAGATGACAGACTTGACTGATAGTTGTTGTTCAGTTTCATGCTGTTAGTATTTACCTTCATGGACAAAATCACCCTGCATTCTCAGCACTTCGTAGTTTTTGTGTAATGAAAATTACAGAGATTTGAATTTAAATGGGCTTTTTTCAACATCTCTTCATCTGAAAGGGAATAAAATCATAGGGATATTCTGGAGTGATCTGGTGAAAAGCAAAAGTGATTTGGTGAAGGCTGGCCCTTCAATCCTTTACTACAGTATGAACAGAAAACCTAGCTCAAGGTAGCATCACCTTATTGCGTTTTGTTCCTCTATTGCTGCTTAAACTTAAAGAGAAGGGGTCCAGTATGCTACAAGTCAGATCTGTAGTAAAGCAAGTTAGAAGAGAGGGTCATAAAGTGGGCCAGATATTCTCATAAAAGCGCTTTAATTTCCAGGGCACGTCTTTGGCTGCCCAAGCCTTGTGATTTTTCTGTAGACACCACTGATGTGTATAGACATTAGCAGTGCTTTTATTGTCTTCTTTCTTTGAGCATAAAACATTTATTTAAGGCAACAGGAGGCAGAACTTAAGAGTATTTTTCTCATAGAAATACAGGACTAGAAAAAGATGTCCAGGGTCACTGGGTCTTGCCTTGCTCTGCAGTAAATGTTCCATAAAGAGCTTCATGAAGTGAACAAGTTTCACCTTTAAATTTGTTAGGTATTTTGTCTGCACTGTTCTTGTTCCAGAGCCTCCTTTCCATGATGGCAAAAAATATTCTTCTCATTTGCCACTTAAATGTATTCTTACAGCAAGATAGGGAGTAGGTAGGCAGCTGAAGAGGTAGGGGAGGGTCTGTTGAACCTTGCTAGTGAGGTGGGCTAAGGTTTTCCTTTCTCCTGAAGAGCACAGGAGGAAAACAGCAAAAAACTCCTGACCTACATACAAAGCCTTCCACAGCACACAGAAATTGATGTCTCCCATCACTTTACCCACATCCAAAGTTCCCTCTCAAGCTATGACTAGCCCTCCCAGCCGCCCAACTCAGCCAGTGCCCCCTAGAGAGACACTGGCCTATTATCTGACCAAAAGCTTTCCCTAATGCTTTTTTTAGCCCTCCCTCCCACAGCCCCACAAGAAGTGGCCAGCTCTCCTTCACCTTCCCAGCCTCCCCCTGACGCACCACAGCACCCCAGCACCTCCCCTGAGGTCTCCTGGTGCCCATCCTTTCCTGCCCTTCTCTGGCATCTACTCTGCCATTACTGCAAAACTGAATCACTGCCTGAAGGACCCTCTTTCCAGCAAAATAATATTTTGTCTGTGTGAATGAGAATTTTCAAGGCAAGACTAGGTCTTGTGCCAAAATTGTCAATACTCTTTAAATAATCCTGTTTCTTCTCCAGCATTTATGTCGCTCTTTCATTTCCTCCTCTCCTCTCCTTTCTGCCACCTCCACATAGAGAGCAATAATGTCCACTTGCTAACTTCAGTTCACTAGAAGAAACCAAGCTGGTTTTATTTCTCTCAGTGAAGATCCTCTTTATTCCCTCCATCATGCAAACAACCCTTCCCTATATCTGCTCCTCTGCAATTAACTCTTCCTTGAGCACTCACAGCCAGAGCAGAACACAACACTCCAGGGGAGCACTTGTTGATGAGATTATATCCAATGGAAACATCTTGCCTTGTTCATCATGGGAACATATTTATGTATTTCAAGGATGTAACACAGTTGTTGCTCATACTGGTCCCATGATTGCTACTAATTACATCCAGCTCTTAATAACTCAGCTTTTTCTTTCTGGTCAGGTCTTTCTTAGTGATGAATGCCTACATTACTGCAGAAGATGCTTGTCTATTATTTCCTAACTACAGGGTCCTGTGCTTTGTATTGTTGCCCTTTTTTTTTTTCATTTCTATTACTTCACTTTTGAAGGCTATCCTCTTCTTCCTGTTTGACATATAAAGGTCTCTTTGAAGTCAGTGCCTTCCAGCCTGCCTTTTCATAGCCTCGAGCTGCTCCAGCAGTCACCCCGTTGGGATCCTGCAGACCACAGGCCTCCACATTTTGTACACGGAGGCTACTGCAGACTTGGAGGTGAGAGAAATGAGCAAATCTCCCTCTAGCACTTTCTTTCTTAGCACTTTCACATTTCTAATTTAATTTCTATCATCTGTTCTCTTCTCTGTTAAGCAAGAAAGGTGATTGCATTGACACAGGCCATCTGTGTACTTTTAAGGTGTAAGAATAAAAAATGGTCTTCTGCTGTCATAGAAAACAGTCCAAGGGAGTTGCGCTTTAAGTATCAGAGTCAAATTTGTCTTTGGACAAGAATGCACTTGGAGTTTCCGTTACTTCACAGAAGTTCCCTTCAGTTTGGTCTTAATACCGTGCAACTACATTTTTAAAAAGGCTTTGGGATAATGGGTCTATTTATCTTAATCCTAGTAATAAACATAATAAAAATGTTTTTTCAGCTTACAAATATCTCCCCTCTGAAATTACTGAAAGTCCCTTGCTGACATCAGCTCTGTGGAATTCCTGATGCTAGTTAGTTAGATTTACATCATTCACTATTTAAAGTAGAGGAATTTAGCTAGAATTACACCAAAGTAATGCCCAAAAAACTTGTAGGATAATTATTTGCAAGCTCAGTACCATATATTTAATTCCAAGAACTATCATTTGCTCAATCTGTATTGATTTGCATTCTGCTTTATCTCTTTATACTTACTTGAAGACTTTAGTTTTGTAAAGATCAACAAATAAAAAATACAATGGTTGTTAGGAATGTTTTACTTAAATGATCTGGAGAGTTTATTCTGAGAGTGGTAAAGATGGTTGGGCAAGAGGACTGTAGACCTAGAATGACATCTAAAGTGGCATAGAGATGAGAAGTGTTCAAAAGATGGAATGAACATCACCAGATATGAAATGGAAACCAAGAACCAAATGGGCTATAAAGAATACGAGACAGATAGCAGTGGAAGAAACTGGAGAGAGCACAGCAACTTCTGTACATCTCCTTCAGACACATCACTTCAGTGCTACAAAAGCCCAAGAACTCTCACCCCCTGCAGCAGACGTCTAGGCCAGTAGTAATGAAATGCCAGCACCACTGGCACTGAGAGAGATTTGGGTGGGCACCAGTAGTCATGTCTACAGCACTTCTTATTATAGAAGGATTTACTTCATAACACACCCGTACAAAGCTTCCCTACATGCAAACTTTTTGAAGAGAAGGAATGAAGACTCTGGTGGAAAGCATAACCCAGAGGCTAATTCTGTGGGGGAGTTAGTGCCAAGCCTCACTTGCATCCCACTTCAGAAGCAAGCTGACTGACTCTCTTGATACAACTGATACTATTATTTAAATTCTGGAAAAGTAAATTGATTAATGCAGTTAAAAGTGCCTAAAAAAAAAGGTTAAAAATTGTGAAGTGTTACATATGTACACCATGACCCTTAAGTTCTTTGTCTTCATAGTGGTGAAGCATAGAGGTAAAAATGTAAAACCAAGACCCAGCAGATGTTTTCAGAAATGATGGATACTCAAGGACACAGTGATTGAATGAAAGAGCAAAGCATAATTAAAAAGAAAAGATTTTGTAGAATGTTTATTGTTAAACACCATTTTGAAAGGCATCAGAAAAAATTGGTTTTCAAAGTGGAAGAAAGAATTCTTATTACTTTAGCAGCATGCTTAGGAAATAACATGTTTGGCTCAAGTAATGCGATATTATGGTATTTTGAGAAGAAGGATGAGTTTGTTTTTTTAATTAACTTGTAATTCTCTCCAAAGCTCCTAATCCACTTTAATGGGATGCACATCAACAAGGACTAAACCCAATTTTACTATTTAATAAATTATTAGGTGGCATGTTCTATTGTTCAACATGGAAAGCTCCTATCTGACAAGGACTGCATAAAAGAATCTATATTGTCTTATGCTATGTCATTCTTGAAGATTTAGGTTTTAAAGTATTGAATGCATCAAAATATGCAGCAGGACACAGCTAAAAAAGAATGAGCCCACTCAGATATAATATTACAAATCTACTGAAAGATAATTTGGGCAAAGAGAAATAGTTTTCAGTTTGTTTAGATGAAAGGGTTCTGAGACAATATTGACAAATACAGTTAAATATCTGTATCATATTGTATTAAAAGAGTAACTAAGCTCAACGAACAATAAAATCAAACATGTTTGTGAACTTAATGCTTGAAATTGATCTAGTTACATCAAAACCCACATATTTCCTACCAAATGTTGAACCAAATCTGAGATACTTGTGGACTCTTACCTGTATGAAAAAATAACTGGGCATTCATGTGGTATTTCACTGCCACACATGAAATAGTTCAGACAAAAACAAAACATGTAAGACCAAAAATTATAATACAATAACAAAAAAGTGAAAATTGTAACAAAAATATAAAGGGAATTGTTTTGCAAGCACTGAAAATCACTAGTTCAAGATAATTCTGGAAAAGGGAGTTCATAGTATTTGGTGATATTGATGAATAAAAGTATGGGACAACTTAGTCATATGCAAGTGTTTATTCAGACTTTGGAAGAGGTAACATTATGGCTAGGCTCCACTGGCCAGACTTATCCATAACTGTGTTATCAACACTAGCCCACGGACTTCATGTGTTTTGCTAATTTTAATCTTGATCTCAGAACACTAAAATATCTATTTCAAGACCATGAAAAAAATGTGCAAAGTATGCTCGAGCTTCAAGAGAAACTATTTTCAAGGATGACATTTGAAAAATTAAAATATTTCATATTACCAAAGCTACTTTGGTAAGAATAGAGCATTTTCACAACAGTGCTGACAGTAATTATGGAACATGGAGGTATTAAGTAATTTTTCAAATTTCACTATTTCATGAGAAGTTTAACCATTTTTTTTAATTAAAAAAAAGAAAAAAACCACCACTAGAAAAAACATTAGAATGATTCAGTTCATCATGAATCCTGATAAAGCTAAATTTCAAGTATTATAAATGCAGAATTATGTCCATTTGGCTATAAAAAATGTACAGATGGAGAAGATTAATTGTTAGCTGAATTCAATTTGTAAAAATTATATAGGATTGATATAGGAGAACAATTAAAAACTCTTCAGTGTGAAACACCACATGTCAACAACAAAAATTAGATCCTAAGAGCCTAGAAATTCATGTACATTAAATTTTTACCACTGACAATGTGAAATTTTTTGAATCAAAGTATTTCTCCAAAAAGTTGTTCTCATTTAAGAATTACATAAAATGCAATACAAGAAAATGTCTTACAGAATAAATGAGGGTGACACATGTAACTCTCAAAGCAGCCACATACAGGTACAGGATTATGCAAGTTCACAGATCTGCAACAGCAGACATCGCATTAAGTCCTGATATTACCAGCAAGTCACAGGAGCACCTCTACTCATACGAAAGTTGATTTTTTTAATAAGTTGGTCTTCAGACCCCGCAAAAGTTGCCACCACAGGATAAGGCTTTCCATACACTAAATAGAGAGTCAAGACATATTCTAAGATGGATTATAGGCAGTTAAGTGAGACGTTTCATTTTACCATTGATTTTGTAAGAATCCTAGGCACCACCCTGCATAACTTGGCCTTTCCAAACACGAGAAAGAAGAGAGCAGGAGTCAGTCATACAAAAGGCCATGTATACCGGCAGACGCCTGTGTAGGTGCCTCGTTCAGGCCTTCTTCATGGCTGCCAGCTTCCACTCATTCCAACACCCTCACCTGGGGACAGACGCTGATAGGAGGAGAGAGGAGAGCAATGAAGGGAGTGAGTGAAGAAGACAGCAAATCAAGAGGTTGTGGGGCTTTGTTTGAACAAGCAGACAAAGAAATTAGACCACTACTGAAGAACGAGAAGAACTGACATGTAAGCCCCCCCCAACCTTGAATTCACAGATCCTACATTTAAGATCAGGCCAGAGAAAAGTCCATGGTGGAGACAATCTCTACCCCTCCCGAGTCATGGGGTCATCCTATAAGGTGCGGAAGTCTTAACCAACATGAAGGCACTTCTCTGCGGGAGAAGACCCCTTTGGTTCCTGTCTCACCCCTCTCTCAAAGCAAGTGGGAACTCTACATGGGCAATGTATAGGCAAGAACTGTAATCCGGGCCCCTACCACCCTATTCTCTGAAACCAAGGTGCCTAAAATTGTGACCTAAATTATGACTGAAAGACAGAACATTTCAGAATTCAGAGTGCATGGTCAACCTTAATTCAATTCATTTTGCATCTAGTCTGTAAATTGAATGAAAGAGTTTTAAAGAAAATAATAGGCAAGTACCCCATTTTTTTACTAAATACAAGTGCTTGCTTTTCCAGCTTAAACCTTTCTCCATTTTTTATACCCATCTTATTCCTAAGAAGATACAAACTAATTCTGATCTATGAAAGACCTCTACGAAGCCTCAAGGAAAACTTGAATCTTCAGTATAGGTACAATCAGACCAGGCAGGAATTCAGCACACAAATAGTGCTGGAGAAAGAACTTCTCCATGAAAAGGTTACTCTCTCATTCTAGACTTCCTCTGAAATAGAACTGAAGTAACAGAGCGGACTAGGTGACCTTCACAATATAACATATATGCAAAAACCCAGTCCTTCCGATACATATGAAGCTAACTCATTACTACTGAAGAATAGCACTATGTGTTATCACACTAATTTTCAGTGGTTTTAAAACACATGATTTCTTCAAACCAGATACTATATCCTACAAAGCAAAACTTACTTAGCAACCTTAAAAGCAATTTAATTTTTCAATAAGCTTCACAGATATCATTTTAATTGTGACTTAATGAGCTTAAAGTAAGCACAGTGTGGATATAATCAACCTTCCTCAGAGTCCCTTAGAGCCACTGTACAGAGAAGATTTAATCTCAGCAGCATTGGTAAGCAATATAAACTCTGTCCTATTGAGTGGCAAAAATGTACATAGTGATTCACAGTGGTTTATAATTACAGAGATTAGCATCTCATAGTGATGGATACCACACAGTGTGTTTCTCTTTAAAAGAGGATCTTCCTACCCATGAAAAGGACCAGAAAAACTGAGTGAAGCCTACAGTTGTTGAGCACTTAGTGGGAAACCCCATACCTCCAGAAGGGTCAATCGCTCCCACAACAGCAAGTGTTTCCAAGCAGACCCATCTATTGGCTTTCACTCCATGGAGCTCTCTGTAAGGTCCCAGGAAATCATGGCAGAAGACAACTTTCCTTTTTTCATTTGTAGATAATGAAGTCAGTTACATGGAACTGCTTAGCATTACATTTTAATCTATGGTTCCCTGGGTTTTATTGTATGACTTTCTTTTGATGATGTGAATTTGCAGATTCCTGTATTTTCTGGAAAGGTACTCTCAAAATTTAAACAAATTCCCAAATGAGTTAAGAATGAGCTATTCCTGTTGTACCTGGCCATGAAACACTCTACAGTCCCACTTTGGATTTTAAAACAACTCTTCCATTCAGTTGCCAAACAAAGAGGGTAAAGTAGATGGCAGACTTTATGAGGCAAATACAAAAATAGCAAGATGGAGAAGTGTTCACACTGGGATCACAGGGGAAGTTTATGTCTCCAATCCAAGAACCAGGTCAGAAGGCTCTAGTCTATCATCACTGCCAAAACTCCCCAGTTGGATGGAAGGGACCCCAAGTTCTCTTGGTACCCTGTGTTTTGGTGCATGCTCAGAGTAGCACGGCCCAAGAGCTCAGCATCTTCCTAAAAACCACTTCAGGCCAGACATTAGGCCGCTCATGCTGTCATTTCTGCTTTAGTTTAAACCCCAGTAAACAGAGTTGCAAATCAGCAAAGTTGCAGATGTGGAACTTTCTCAGGCATGTCAGAGCCTGAAAGTGAGATAAGTCTTGCCTCAGCTTCCAAACAAGACCCTCAGAATAGGCAAAGTTTTTCATGTAGATGTGAAAACAGTAAAGCATCTGGCTTGATCCAAAGCTAGAGAAGGTCCATCAGAGAGCCCCATAAAGCCAGTGGAAAGCCACTTGCCAATTTCAGTGAGATTTGGATTAGACTTTTATTGCATTACTTATAGCTCTGGAATCCACAGGTGTAAAGAAGCCCTGCACACAAATTCTTAAAAAAGGAAATAGAAAGGGAACACCCTGTGATTTCTCATTCCAATTACAAATTTTGAAGCTAAGGCAAATAGTTAAAATAAATATGTGTTTTCACAGCTGCTCATAATAGCTTAAAGTATATAAAGCTTGAGTTATAAGTTATTTTTCTACTTTAGAACTGCATCATAACTTCCGCCCCTGTATGCATTTGCTCAGAGAGCCTGCTAAAATAATTTGCCAAGAATGGGAGTGCATTGCCATCTGCTAACAGTCGAATGAGACTGGAGCAAGCTTTACCCACTTTTAAAAAAAATCTTGTCCTCATATTGCCATCAATTTCTCCCCATCCTCTGTCTTGACGTGACCTATTTTCAGTTTCTGAAAGAATCCTGAGGTCATGAATAACAGGAAATGAATAACTTAGGCAAGAATCACTGAAGTCAGAGAGGAAGAACACTAAGTGGGCAACGAAGTCTGCCTCCTTATAACTACATGACTGTATTCACATTTTTTATTTACAGTTTCAGTACATTTTACAGCCTGCCAATTGTCAGTGTTGCAGGTCTGTGTTCCTCCTGCTTCCTTTCAGAAGTGATTCTGTAACCTAACAGTTCTCATTCCCACAAGGCATTTCTTCATATCATGTGAGCATTTAAGATGACCCTTGTTATATGTATCTATCTCAGTTGTTGCTTACTTCAGAGAAGTGTTGACTATTCTGTATTATATGGCTGACTCTCAGAGAAAGGAAAGCTGTAGCCCTTCCCTCTTTGCCAAAGTTAATAAGACACTGTGGCTCTGCAGTTATTTCTCCAGCATTTCTAAACAAGGTCCCAGTGTGGAGCTACACTAGTAATGGGACCTTTCTTTTTCATAGTGGGAACCTACTCATCCGTCATGAACAGCATCCCAACTGTTCTCAGTACTTCTGATTTAACGGTTCTTCTTGTTAGTGAGAAAATCTAATGGGACTTCTGCTGCATAAAGAGAAGACTCCAGCAAGCTACACAGCCCAAGGTCACAATCAGATTCCTTCAGGGAAGGAGATATTCTTGTACTTGTCAGCTAAATAAAGGAAACAAGAAAGGTCTCCATTGTGTTTTGGTGAAGAAGAGTCAGAGAAGAAAGTGGGAACAAAGCCAGACTCCTATATATACTCCAGTATATGGCTGAGATAATGTACCTCCAAAACACACATGCAAAGTAGCAAAGATGCATCTCCTTGGGGCGGAGATTAAATACATCACCTTCTGCATCTTTCACAGGCATGCAGTTCTGAAGAATTTAATCAAAGGCAATATATCTTATAAGCAGATACTACATTAGTACAATTATGTATGACAATTATTGTTCCTACAAATTGATATTATGATATTACATTTTAATAAAGCCATATGACAGGTATCCTCTGCTTATCTCTCACTTACACCCACTTTCTTTCTGTAGTGTGGAGGCAGAAAATTTTCCCAAATTAGTTTAAAAAATTGGAGGAGGGAGAGGATTTCTTTTTATTTCCTTCACTGTAGTTCAAACATCAGAGCTCACTGTCACTCATCTGAAATGATCTGGGAAACAAGTCTGCTCAAAAGCAATCTGTTTTACTCTTTGCAAAAGAGGTATGATTTTGCTTGTTTTGCCTCACTAATTGTAAATTTTGCAAGTGATAGAGTCTGAGAAGTTTCATAAATTTTCTTTCTGAATTTTGTTTATATCCACACAGCATATATTATATTCTCACATTTTCTTCATTTAAATTGTTTCATCCATGATCCAGAATAGATGGAATAGTGCCAAAGGTCTGAAAGGTGAGACAGGGAACAAAAAGGTTCCTCAAATCTTTCCAGTTTGGTATTTTGAATTTAACATACTCTGTTCAACTGCTGGGCTTGCAGTAAAATCTTATAAGCATAGAATGGGTGCCTCAGCCTTTCAAACTAGATTAGCCAGTTCAGTATCATGCTCATGGATGGGCCATACAAAGGGAAAGCCTGAAATGCTGGTATTGCCTGAAGAATAGGAAGACATTTCGCTACATACATTATGTGATGTATCGGGATATGTTCATGTTGTTTTCAGTAATATTATTCTTTCCAATATTCCTCTAGCTGAAAGCAAGAATTACAAGCCTAAAATTTCAAATGGCCCTAATAATTTTGTAATTCATATTTTGGAAGTCATCTGGATGACCTTAGTGAAAAACAAGACACTCAAAAGCTAAAGAGCAGTTTTTTCACAAAATTGTGTGTCTAGAACAACGGAAATGATTGGACTCTGATTGGTACAAGTGAGTATTCGGATCATAGCTTCTTTGCCAAAGGGTGCATGGTCCCCTCACTTGGCTTCAGGGGCGGGAGGGGCAAGTAAGTATTTGGGTACAAAGTCTTAGAGACACGAGTCTTGTACTGTAGCCTTGAACATATGTCAGACATTTGTTACGCTCTGAATGGGGATCAAAAAGGGCATTAGGATGAAATTTTATGTATTATTATTTCTTTATTAGAGACTGAGGTAGGACCACATCCTGGGGTTGCTAGACCAACATATGTGGGATTCTTGGATCTAGAGGTCACAAAAATACTTTGGCAAATTCAAGGTTTGTAACTCTCCTTTGCCTTTGAAAAGATCACTGATTAACTCTACTGATTTCAGTGTTGTTCTTCACTTGACCTGTTGTAAATGAGAAAAGAATCAAATCCAGACATTTCCACAAAAAACAGTTCTTGTGATGATAGCTGCAATATTTTGTCAGAGTTCAGGTAAGTAGAGAGAAGCAGCCAAATAACTGGAACTGAAACATGGTAAGGAATAAAAACATTATAAATTTTCAAACACAGTAAGAGCAAGAAATATATCAGACACCCTGCAGAGACAATAGATCATGAAGCTAAACCAGAAAGTCTCAGAAACAAATGAAGCCATAGCAGAAAAACTAAGTGTATTTTGTAACTGCATTTGCTGTGGGGAAAAAAAAGAAGACAATATGCTGGTACCCATCAGAACAATTTTTTATGGTAAGCACATAGAAGATCTGTCTCAACTCAAGGTGTCAATAGAAGTAGTTGTGGAGTGAAAAAAAGAAAGAGTGGTAACAACTGGACAGGACAAGATGGTAGGAACTCATGATTTCTAAAGGTATTCTCAAGGATAAAAAAGCCAAACCACTAAATCCCTTAAAACTGCCTCACGAAGAGAAAAGTGGCAACAGTTTTTACAAAGACATTCAAAAGAGATTTGAGGAACTATAAGAAAATAACCTCAACATCTGCACTGGCGAAATTGGTAGCAACTATTCTAAAGAATAGAATTAGCAGGTACAAAGTTGGGAGGATCAACACAGCCTTCACACAGGTCAAGCGTCATTAATCTGCTGGAATTCTCTGATTATACTTTTAAAAAACATGTGGACAAAGAAGATGCATTTGATATAATCTACTTTCATTTCCAACACGCATCTGGCAGGGCTTACTGTGAGACGCTCTTAAAGAAGCAAACTAAAATGGACAAGAGGAAAGGGCCTTACATGGCTACATGACTAGAAAACAAAGGGTAAGAATATTTACTCAGCTTTTATGTTGTGGGAGGTCACTATGAAGCTCTGCCTGGGGCCACACTGTTCACTGTATCTATAAAGAGATAGATAATATGCATAAGGATTGTCAGCGTTTGTTAACAATACCAAGCTGTGCAAGGTAATAGAGATGCCAGCCAACTGAAGAAATGCAGAAGGATCTTATCACTAAGTGGCTGAGAGAAAAAATGACAGATCAAGTTTGGTACAGGTAAATATAAAATGATTCAGAGGACGAAAATCATAATTGTCTGTTTATGATGCTGGGCTCTGAGCTGGCAATTGCCACTCAGGAATGAGGCCATGAGGTAATTCCATGAAATAACTTGATAACATTGTAAGAAATAAAAAACATTCTTTTGAAAGTACCGGAAGACAAAAAAGTATCACAGGTCACTGTACAGGCAACTACATCTTCAATACTGCAGCAAATTCTTACTTCTCTATACCAAAGTGGTAGGAAAAAGCATCACTAAATGCTGCTCATTTCTTACATTCTTACCTAAGCATCTGCTGTTGACCCCTCTTAGGATTAGCAGGGCTTCATGGGCCTACTATGATCTAATGAATATTACTTTTATTCTTTCATATCTTACAGTTTCTATGTTTAAGAAAATTCATTCTTCCTACTATTGCAACATTATACTTTAAATCCAGTAAGCAGTGTGACAGGAATGCTTCCGGTCCTAGTGACTGGTGAGATAATGATTTCAGTCTTATCGCAAATCCACAAAGCTCTGTAGCAGAGCTTTTTTGGTATATACAAGCTTGAACAAACGAAATAGTAGAATTTAGAAAGGAAGATGCATGATACTATTTGTTTTTATGCCAGTTCACATTTGCTCCTGAGAATACAGTTTCTCACTGGGGTTTCTTCTACTGTCTAATTCCTAAGAGACATTTTTCTATGGTTAATACAGCTCATGTCATTTCCAGAGGTTGTGTCACTGTAATTTCCAATCCCTGTGTGTGGTACAGACATCTGTGAGAATTACAAACACCCACCCTAAAATTGCAATCTTAAGTTAGGCAAAATTCCCTTTTGAATAAATGGGAATGGCCCTCCTTGACAAGAAGCCAGAGGCCTGTAGATGCAAGTGGAGGAAGAACTCGCATTGCTTTAGGAAAAAAATGAAGTAAGAGCAAGTGTTTCTCAGCGCAATATGTACCAGAGCTGCAATTTGATCATTATATCCACTCAGTCCCCTGGAACACAGTATCTTCTATTATTTCACAAATAATCAGGTGGCCTCATTCTGAGCAGTGTGATTTCTCCTAAATACAGTTACAACGTTTCATAATGAACTGTATCATTTTCTCTCGTTTCTCTCTAATGCAAAGCAGTATCTTAATTTGACACTTTGGGATGCCACAAGTAAAATTTAAGCAAAAGATGTAAGAATAGGGGGTGATAGATACATCCCCCCCCTTTACCACCGAATAAGCGTACAAAAATCTGATTCATATACATGCATTGTACAGGCCAGGACCCTAACTAGACAAGAAGATGCTCCCAATACCGTATCTCCATGTTTCAGAGAAGCGTAAGGACAGAGAGGACCCCCAGAGGTGCTGCAGAGGCCAGTGCTTCCAGGTGAAGTTAACAGCAATTGACTTTCTCCAGGGAGAAGGGAGCCTGCTGATAGTTTTAAGAGAGACGTCCAGCTTGTACTTCCCTAAACACTTCAGGGAAGTCTTCACGGAAGACATGTTGGAGAATCGGTGGGTGCTACATACTTATTCGAGGACATCTGTGAGAAATGCTGTGGCCTGAAAGTTGCACTGGAGGGGGGACTGGTTTATGTCCTGACAGTCATGCTAAGGAGAATTTAAATAGTTTAATAGTTTACTAGTTTAATGACAGAAGGAAAGTGCGGGTACCAGCGGTTTGTATATAAAAAATTTAAATGGCCAGCTGGTTTTCTTGATTTCATGATCTTCTCTTTCAGCTTTTAGACACATCTGTCAGTCCCCTTGCAAAGGCCACCTCATGGAGGGAAGGCTGCCATCCTCCACCTCAGACCCTTCAGGATCCTCTGATAGACTTCATAAAGCACAGATATGACCAAAAAGCTGCTTGCCGAAATCTGGACAGGGGAGTGTCTACCCTGGCAACTCAGCCAACTGAGACAGAAAAAGGAAGGCCAGCACCCTATAAATTCAAAACTTCAGCATGAAACAGCACCCCCAAATCTTCCACAAGGAGTCTGGGCCTCTTCCTGGCTGCCACCATTGCCCAAGCACTGCCTGCAAGATGCGAGTCCCAAAGCCCTCTCAGGACTGCACCTATAGGTAGCTGGCTTTGGAGGTACAAAGTCTCTAGTTTGGAGGGACTTGGTATTTTTTTTCTGAAGACTAGGTGTCCCAAAAAACCTTATTAGTTCCCCTCCCCTCGAGAACACCATCGCAGGAGTAATATGAGTTTCCATCTCTTTAAGGTGTTGATCTGAAGAACACCCAGGCCGGGCTTTTTCTCTCCCTTCAACACAGAAACCCAAATGTGAATGTAAATGGACCCAGGACAGGGCATTTAAGGTTTAGTATTGTTACCAGTGACGAGAGGAGGTATACAGTATAACTATATACAGTAGAAGCTGAAAGACCAAACCACTTCACTAAATACACACAGTACTGGCAAAGGCTATCCAAACGTCCTGGGACCACTCTGGACCCTGATGTGGCTAGTCGCTGGGCACATTTGGGCCACGTGGCAACTCCACCTCAGATATCCCACTATGGTATCAGAGCAAGGGGATGTGCCATACCTACGCACTGGGTGAGGGGTGTATACACAGGCTGAAGGGTAAGCCTGGGTGTTTTGGATCTGGTGTTCAAAGTAAACAGCTCCTGATGTTCCCAAGTACACTCCCAGAGCAAGGCACTGTGGATCCTCAGGGAATGGGACCATGGGAGAACACAACCGACATGGGTAGTAGAAAACAGGCCTCCTGATCATCATTTTACTCTTTTGACTTTTTGACAGTTTTATTTCAAAAAAATACAGGTTTTCCACAATCTTACTTCTTTCTCTTATAGGTAATCAAAACATGAAACTGAAGTAATAGGTGCTACCTGGAGAAATTCAGAGTAGATTCCACACATCTGAAATCCCTTGTGCAGTTATTTGTTCTTTACTTTGGAACATTTTCCTCATTGCAGACTGCATTTCAGTTTTTAGAGGATTGATAGGTAATATATATTTTTAATACATGTCCATGGCAACATTTATTTCATTAAAACATACTGTATATGCCACACTGGCAACAAATTGACAGTATCTAAACTAATTCCAAAAGTAATAATTACATCTTTCCACATTGTCAACAAAGAGATCCCTATCAACATCCCCAGCCTCAGATAATTACTCAATGCACTCCTGAACTTATTTTCAGTCTAAAACTAACCTCTTCCAGGAAACATCTGAGTGATTGTAAAGCCTTGTAGCACTAAAGAGTAACCAAAATAAGTCTGTAGTGAAGTAAGAAATTAAGTGACTATGAGATCAGAGAACTCTCTACCAAGGATCTCAGATCCACATTTCAAAATCAGCATCAAATGTCTTTTAACAAAAGCAGTGTGGCTGAGTTCAGCTTTCTCATGTAGTTGGAATAAATGGTCTCTTCAGTGCTTTACAGATTAATATTTACTTTCTTGGGCTATTTCTATGATACCAGTGGGATTTACAATGCCTCTAGCGATGGCCTCATTCTCATCTAAATGAAGGATAATTGTGCATGATGATCGCAGAATGTGTTTCCTTCATTTAATTGCCTTATTTTTTGGACCCTTCTCGAACCTTGCATGGCCCAATGTTGCCCTCCAGGTTAACTCAGCCAAGGAAGGATTCTGTTGTACACAGTATATACAGTACTAATATGCCGCTAATTCTTCTAAGTCCTGCCTAAATATATGCTGTCTCCCACATTCCTGTAGGAGCATGTTTTACCTTTTTACTGGTAAGCATGCCAGCACTGTTGCCAGCAGCAGAGTGGCTTCCTTGCCAGGTGAACACAGAGTCAATATTCTGCTTCTTGTTGGGAAGATTCAGTACAAATTAGCAGATCGTTGGCAGAACACTTCAATGAAAATTAATTAATTCACATCCTGTTCTAAGTGGACTTTGTTGCCAGTGACTTCTAAAAGTGGATTGAACTCTAGAAAACACTCTGTAAGGCATAACCCTTCATTCTCACAGGAAACTGGATACCCTAATAAGTATATCCTATCTGTGTTAGACTTCAGCACCTGTGGCCTCTCAGACATCAGGCCAGGTAGAAAGGTGTCTAGCAGCATCTTGAAAAGCATATTAATCTTTACTTGGATATTAATGAGGTTGTAGAGGTCAGATGTATAGTTCCAGCCCATGACTCCAAGATAAATGTATGTGAAGCAGTTCAGTCATCAGGAAGAAATGATTAAAGATACTAATTCTATCTGCCTCACACCCATCGTACCAGCGCCATTCCCTACGCTTTATTAATGAGTGCACCATTGGAAAATCCATTATCAATGTTCTTATTATGCAAAGGTCACAGACTGCATTAGCATTTGCAATACAGCTGTTTTTTCTAGAGGTTCTGCAAGTCAGTCACTTGCCAGACAAGCTACCATATAAGAACCCATCGTCTTTCTCACATTCACTCCTGCCTGGGCGCAGAGCAGAATCTATCAGAAGTCAAGAATTTCATGAGCATCAAGAAGTCAGTATTATCCATATTGCTCACATCTTTTCCATGACACCCATTTTCTACAAAACGTTTGCCTACAGAGATCTGAAAAGCAGCACAGTTGAAAGTATCTAGCTGCCAGCATGTCTCAACAAGTTTCTATATCTTTGTTTTCAGGATGTGATTTTGTGCCTGCCACTGAGTTCTCAAATAAATGTCAGTGCTGTTCCCAAAGCAGCAGAAACTCAGCTCAGAAGACAAATGGGGAAGGAAAACACAACAGCTTTTTTTTAATTGCCAATCTTTACAGAACTCTGAGGTCAACAGGATGATGACATTCAGATCTTGATAATGAACATGACATTTTCATAGTTATATTATCTTCTCTAAATGTCAGTACTCCAGTCACAATACATCAGTGCACTCGGAGGGGATCCAGTCTTCCATTCCCTCACATCAGTTTTATACCAGTTTGACTTCACTTACGTTAACAGAATCATAAAATAAAATTTAAATTAAAAAAAAAAAAAAAAAAGGAATACAGCAGAGGGATGGACCCAATAATGATTTCTGAATTTCTGTGGGGAACATTTCCTTAAGTAGGGTATCTTGGACATTGTAACAGTTGTAAAGATGATTATATTTTAGGAAGAAATCAACTCAGCCATTCTCCAATATTTCAGACAGTACAGTGTCTGGGGCTTTTCTCAGATGTAAACCAAAACTGACATTTTCCCTGGTGTTTGGTACCTCTGTAAATGACCCTGAAAATTTGAACTAGACTTGCAGAAGGACATTTACAAACTGGTAAGCAGAAAATAAAGAGCAAACTGAAAAGAAAGAATCAACCCCCAAAATATTGATGCATACCCTTCAGCACAATCAATCCAGAAACTTTAGCCTTTTTGCTCAGAATACTTGGTTGAAGATATCAGACAGATATGGTCATATGGACAGTTAGAGGAGCTATACTGCTAAAACCATCTGTCACATCACTTTTTGGTACACATGCAAAACCTCTTAGTGAAGCTAACACAATCTCTGGCTCCTTATCTCTGTTTGTCTTTGGCACATCACATTATTAGAGTCAGAACCTGTAGTACAAGAAGAAGGAATAATAAGGGAGCACATATATTTTAGATCTCTGCTTGATTCCCCCCATACTCTCATAATGATATTTTTCCTCTAAGTACCTTTTCAAAGGTATAATTAAATAAATACTTACATAAATATATACATATACACATACATAGCTTTGACAAACATGCATCTGCAAACTTGAGTGAAAAAACAAATTTGTGTAATTTGGCAGATGAGAAACTTTACTTTAGAAAGCAGAGAGAATGACAAGGGTGTGACAGGGTAACCAACTGAATATGAGGTGAGAGTGATTTAATTTTAGCTGAGAGCAAAAATGCAACCTTACACTGCATTAACAGACACTATACAGTAGAAGTGATGAAGTAGTAATCATTTGGTACATAGCATTTTGTCCGGTCCTCACGTCACACAGGCAAAGGTTTGGAAAGCTATTCAAACAACAGTGGCACATCCAGATACAGCTTTGTTATTGAAGAATTAAAAGCACAGTCTACGCAGTTTCTCTAATGGAAGGCGAACACAGAGCTTGATCAGTCTCTAGGTATCTACACAGCAGAGAAATTTCTGAAAGTAAATGGATCTTTAAGCTAGCAGATGGATCATTAAGCTAGCAGAGGAAAGATATTATGAAATTCAATATGTAGATATGGAAACTGGAGACTTTGACCTAAAAATAGGTGGAAACAGTTAACAAGGAATTTAACAACTTTCTTATAAATGTGATGAGTTTCTTTAATTTACAGTCTTTAAAGCAAAACTAGATGCAGGTCTAAAGGCTATTAACACTCATGGCAATTAACAGCTAGCACAAAAGACAGTGAAGAATAGTAAGAGTGATTTTTTCATAAATAACTAGCTTCTTTAATTCAGCACATGTTTAAATCATGGCGACCATAACTGGTAACAAAAGTTATAAGACATAAAAACTATGGCAAGAAATTTCAAAATCATAGTATTATGGTTAAATATGTTGACCTAGAACACATCTGGGGCAGTTTGATTTCCAGTTGACTCCTCTCCCAGAGCCAGTGGCTTTTCACATTTAAAGAAAATCACACATTGTAAGTGTGTTTCCCACATGTAACTGCTCAAACATGTTTTCTCTGTTGATGTTAACCACTAGCAATAGAATATTAGTAGTCACATTATGTACAGAGAACAAGTAAGAAGAAAACATCCATTTTTCAGACAAGGCAATGGAACAAATAATAATAATAATAAATTCCAACGAAGTTAATCCTGGTCTGATACAAAACCTCACCTATCCAATGGCTGGACACAGCTCAGCAGGATGCACAGATATCAGAGTTCAGGTACACTGAGATCTCACCACTAGAAAAGCAAGAACTGTGGGCAGTAACTTCTCCTTGCTTCCTTAAATAAAGCACATTTCTCATGTACAGTGAGCCTGGGCCGTTCAAATTAGTTCTGCTTGGAACAAATGGTAGTTCTGATAGATGATGCCTTATATTAGCACGATATCAAGATGTAAGCATTACCTGTTCTTTATCTTGTATAATATCATAATCTTTGACTTTAAAATTCTTTTCTTTAAAAAGATTAAGTTACTGATATCTGTAATTCAATATACAGTGAAGAGCACAGAAATAAAAATGCAAAGAACTGATAAATACAATATTTATAAAAATTCTTTAATAAATAATTTCCTAAGGTATCAGCCATTTAGATCTTAATGGTATTATTTTGAAGTGTTTGGCAAGTATGTATCCTCATACAGTTCTAGCACCCTCTTCAGAAACACCTCCTTCATCTCTTGTTAGTAGAAAGAAGAGACAGGAACATACAATGCCTTCCAACCACAGTTTTTTAAACATTTTAAATGATGAAGAGAATAGCTCTGCATAAAGATTATCTTTTTTCCTCATGCATTTTCTATTTCCCACACTGTTCATCTCTCTCATAATTTTAAGATATCTGTTCCCCAGCACCCTGGGAGGAACAATCTCTCATACCAAATAGCAAAACTGCAGATCCAGTTCAGTGTTTGACCACTGCACAGCTAACAGCGAGCTCTTGCTAACATGATTACATATCATTGCTTAGCTTTGCGCAGGTGTGTATGCATTCAGTAAAACTCACTTGTTAGATTGCCTTCATTGTGGATACTGACACTCAACCAGCTCATTACCAAATTTATCATTTTGATAAAAGATTTTGTTCTAAATTCTCAAGTGTATGGGGAATGCTTTCAGAATGTTACATATTAAGATTCCAAGAGTAGTGAGACCACAGATAGTAGCCCACTGAGAAAGCTACTATAAGATATCTAACTATGCACACAAATCCAATGCTCTTCACAAATCTGCTGGGGACAGCTACAGTTGAACTGCTGGAGGCAAATCTCCTGCTGGCTTACAGAGAGGCAATTTTACATCAGTAGGACAAGAATCTATTCCCAGTGGATTGTCTTCGCTATAGCCTTGATCTGACAATATTTTTTATATTTTTGTGCATTGCACACTTTTCTAAAGGGCAATTGTTAGTTCCTGAGTGGCTGGTAGCCTCTGGCAGACCCAGTGTTTCAAGAACTTTTTCACCTTCAGACAGTAAAAAGTATGCTACTCCATTAGGAATTGATTTCTTTATACTTCTACAGTTACCACTTAATGTTGCCTGCCTGACATTACAAGGATTTATACTGAATCTTCTGTTTGTTTACTTTTCTTCCTGAACCTTCTCTCTCTCAGCCCTGTGTTCAGTTTTTACCATGAATAAAACAGTTTCACGTGAGTTATGTAAGATGACAAAAGATATCATAGAGAATAAAATATAGGAAATCTTTTAGTAAAACAAGAAAAATTAATCCAAAACTTTTGGGCAATAACAGTGGTTTTCTCCTTATGCAGTCCACCCTTGCATGCTTGATATTGTCACAGTAAAGGTAATTTTCTTCTTCCTGTTTTTTAAATGAAAAATCCATGTTGAAGTTTAGATTAGATTAGATTTTATTTTCCTAGCTGCTTAATTTTTAATGTATATTTATAAGTGAGAGAATGCATATATAAAACTCTATCTCCTTGTACATTGGTTCCCTCTCCTGCAATGAGCTGAGTGCTGTAAGCCCTCTGCCGTAGCGTACAGCAACATAACAGTGTTTAAACCAACTCCCAGAGGAAAGGCTGTCAAAAGGGCAATTGTTCAAAAGCTTCTGACATTTGTTTCTCCACAGAAGTTCAGTGGAATGCCTTCTTTTCAGTCTTTTAAAATAAAGCTGTTAAAGAAAAAAAAGTGGGTTAATTCTCAGTGCTGGTCCCTCCCAACCTATTCTACCTCCCAGTTAGCCTAAAAAGTCTTCTCTTCACAGGGGTCCTCTCCAGGGCCTTGTGCACAGTGGTACTCTTAGGGTGTGCAGTGCACCATCCTGAACTACAAGGGCACACCGTGTGAGCCCTATAAGCTCTGACAGCGGGTGCTAGCGGGTTGTCGGACCGGTGTGTGCTCTCCCCTTCTCTCCAGCACAGCAGGCCAGCCTTCGTGCTCAGTCCAAGCAGCAGAGCTCCCGCGGGGAAGGCTGTCTCGGTGGAGATGCTGAGAGATGCTTTCTGACCTTCTCCACATAGACACAGCAGGGTAGTTACTCCAGCCCTCCCATGTCCCTTGTGCTGGAAATACCCATCTGCTTGAACTCCGTCACACGTGGAAAGCTGTGCTCCCTGCACATTCTTCGTCTTTCTAATTTACAGCTCAGCAAACTCACGAAGGGGCAGGGGGAGCAGAAAGGTCTGTGGAGGTAATGTCCTTAACGCTCTGTGGCTCAGCAGGACGTTGGGTTACCACCTCTGCATTGGTTTGGGCTGTTGTGTAGGTACCTCACTCCCTTGTCAGTGCAATGCAAGGAAAGATTTTCACAGGAAATTTTCCTAATCCCAGTTCCTCTGATTTTGTAGCTTATGCTATTTAAACCTCTTTCTCCAAAGCTGCCTCTATGGACATTTTAATTTCGTGAGTGAACTGTATTAATGTTGAAGTGCAGTCTTTGAAACACATGCTCCATCTGACTCTAGAGTAACTTTCTCACACGGACAGGCCCTTCTGCCTTTCTTTCCATTGGCCTCGAAGTGAGTAGAACTAGCAGATCTGGAAGTAAGAAGGAGGGAGGTAAAGGAGGTCGGGTACCACACCTGCAGCCCAACTCGTGGCACCATAAACAGCCAGCTGAGACAATATCGTGTGGGGACAGGCAGGGAAACCTACAATTTCATACAGAGCAAAATGGCCTGAACCACACAGGCCCATAAGAGCTGTGGTTAAAGAACCGTGCCTGAGCTAAAGGCCAACTGCGTAGATTTAACTTCCACAGCCAGCTGTGCACCTTCCACATAATGAATTGAACTTATTCAGAATCCAGCCTTTCTAGCATAATTTCTCTGTCTTGCTCTATTTCACACCTTTGTTTTTTATTTTTCTAAATTTTTTTCTAAAATTCAAGTAATTTGAAAATTACACAAAAAGAGCTGGAGTACTTCCTAATTCATTAAGATAAAAAACCAAAACAAAACAAAACAGTTCCTAGGAAACATTGCCACAAAATGTTCTTTGAGAAATGACATAACATTTCTATATTTTAAGTAGTCTAACATTATAATGTTCCAGACTAGTGAAGAGAAAAGCAAGAAATTAAGTTCATAATGGTAACTCATTTTAAAAAAACAATATGGATTGCATCCAATATAACTCAAGTTAATCCTTAACCAGGTTCAGGACCAGTTACAAAGCTTTTTTATTTTTGGTAGTGATATGGTAGTAACCATAGAAGCAAAAAAACAGCTTTAGTAATTTAAATGGCATTTCAAGCATTCTTAAAGCACAATTTATTTTTTACATTATTGAAAATTCATTAGTCATTCATTTTGTGTGGTTTGAGGAAAGCTTTAAGAGTAGTTTTCTAAGATTGTAACTCAATATATGAACTAGATGGTGTTGTCAAAGCATAAACATATTCTAATATTAGTCTTTGCACTGTATTCAGTGGCTTTAAATTCGCACAGCTTTACAGAAAGGCTTTCAAATGTGTGAGATGGCACAATAAATTTACATAGCCATAGACACACATATATAAAGATCTCTAGAAATCCCCTTGTCACCTTTTTTTACATGTTAGCCTCTCATGCTTGCAGAGACCCTTACAAGCCTGAGGCAAGTTCATCCAACGTTATCTACCCAAGTCCTCCTTTGCTGGACTACCTGCTTTAAAGCACATGAAAGTCATCTGGAATCAAAACTATCTCATCAAGAAGCAGTCATATTAGTGGTTCAGATAGGGTAGGCACTGGAGCAAAAATAGCTCCATTAGGAGTCGAGAGTTGCACCATGGAGGAAAATGTTACAAAAACAAGACAGAAGCCTTTTGAAGACAGGAAAGGGAAAGAAGGAGCAGAGATAAAAATGAACAAAATACAGCAGGAGCCTAGAGCAGACCAGATTTTCTTAGTGATTTGCAAATATAAACAAAAGGCACCAAATATATCATACGGACCTAAGTGTTCAGTTACCACAGAAAGTCACATTCTCCCTCTGATCCCCATGCAACCTTCCTACCAATATCAATGGCTTAAGAGCTTTGTGCTTTGGGGAATTCACTGGCCTGATATTGTAGTCCTGGCCACATGAACCATGTTATGCCTAATCATGTTGTGGCATTCATTATCACGACATGCCAGAGAAATTATATGCATAAATAGTTTTAAAATAATTAAGCAGATTTATGCAGAGAAGATCTATCAATGACTGTTAAACGTGATTAATATTTAACCTACTGACTCCAGAAGCTAGAAGGACAAGCCAGGAGAAGGAGCAATCTGTACCTCTACTGTTTCTCTATGCATCCACTATTTACCACTACTTGATAGAATCCCAGATTCACTAAGGTTGGAAGGGACCTCTGGAGACTGTCTGCTCCAACATCACTGCTCAAAGCAGGGTTACCTAGAACAGGTTGTTCACAGCTAGGTTTTGAATATCTTCAAGGAGGGAGACTCTACAGTCTCTCTGGGCAATCTTTTCAGTGTTTGACCACCTTTACAGTAAGAAAGCTTTTTCTTATGTTGAAATAGAATTCCCCATTTTTCCATTTGTGTGCATTGCCTCTTGTCCTGTCATTGGATACCACTGAGAAGCATTTGGCTGCCTCTTCTTTAGTCCCTCCCATCAGGTATTTATAAATACTGATAAGGTTTATAAGGAACCCCTGAGTCTTCTCCAGGATAAACAGTCCCAGCTCTCTAAGCCTCTCCTCATATGGAAGATGATTCAAGCCCTTTATCATCTCCATGGCCCTTCATGGACTCGTTCCAGTGTGTCCATCACATTCTTGTACTCCCCCTCCTTGTCTTCCCAGCTTGTGTTTCCAATCCACTGCAGCTATCCTACCACATTGCTGTGATCACAGTGAGATTCTAACCCTGCAGCTACATGTAGACTGGTAACTCCTCCTGTTTGCTCCCCATGTGGCATGCACTAGCATACAGGCACTCCGGAGAGGTACTTGTTCATGCTGATTTAGCAGCTTAGTTCAGACTTTGGTCTGATCTGGTAAGGCTACTATTGTGGTTTAACCCCAGCTGGCAACTAAGCACCACACAGATGCTCGCTCACTCCTCCCTGCTGGTGCGATGGGGGAGAGAATTGAAAGACTGAGTGAGGAAGCTCGTGGGTTGAGGTAAAAACAGTTTAATAATTTAAAAAATTATTATTACATCCAAAATGTAAGGAAAAGAGGAAAAAAAAAAAACAAAGAGAGAGAAAAATAAAACCCAAGAAAGACAAGTGATGCAAATGAAAACAATTGCTCACCACCAACTGACTGATGCCCAGCCAGGCCCTGAGCAGTGGCCCCCTGCCAGCCCCCCTAGTTTTATTGCTGAGCATGATGTCATATGGTCTGGAATATCCCTTGGGTCAGTTGGGGTCAGCTGTCCCAGCTGTGTCCCCTCCCAACTCCTTGTGCGCCCCCCGCCTGCTCACTGGTGGGGTGCAGTGAGAAGCAACAAAGTCCTTGGCTCTGTGTAAGCACTGCTCAGCAGTAACGAAAACATCCCTGAGTTATCAACACTGTTTTCAGCACAAATCGAAACTTAGCCCCATACTAGCTACTGTGAAGAAATTCAACTCTACCCCAGCCAAAACCAGTACAGCTACTCTTATAAACTGGTGCTCTGAGTTTTTACCTTTTCAAGGTCAATATTGTAGGTAGTTACCATAAAATCATATGCAATAGGTAGAGAAGGAACATTATACGGTCATGGTCCAACACCTTACCCTAAGCCAGGGTCAAATAATGTTCCTGAGAGATGTTTTTTTAATATATTCTTAAGGTGTGCAGTAGTTTCAAATATCAATTATCTCATTAAGTGCTTATCCCTCATTAACATTTGAATGCTTTTCCATAGTATTTAACCTAACTAGTCTTTGCTTCAGCTAAAGTCCAAACTTTGTTCAGCTAAAGCTCCCAGAAGGAACTTTTGTCCCTTATCAGTGACCATGGACAGCAGTCTACTGACTTCTTCCTTTTTGATACCTTTTATATATACCAAGACAACCCATCTCACTGTTACTCACGTTCCTTTAATTTTCGTTTCACTGGCTGTGCTTTCCTGTCCCCTGACAAGTCTGGCTGCTTTCCCTGGGACTATCCAACCAGTTCACCTTTTTCTTGATGTGCTTCCCCAAAACTGACATAATAGAGCAGTGAGGCCTGTCAAACAGAAAAAGTACACCAAGTATCTTTCAGATGACACTTGTTCACAATAACATACCATTATGGACTCCCATTTACTTGGTGACTTCTAAACTACATAATTACAAAATCCTTTCATAGAACATATACAGCCCCAGTTTACATCTTAGTTGAGGACATCCACAAGGCAATGTCTGATGGAAGAAAGTGACACTAATGGTCTTGGGACGTGACCTTCTCTCCTAACAACATCTGAAAAAGGCTACCACTCAGAGAACAGGGGGGTTAGCAGTCACAGAGGAGATGTGGCAAAGGCAGGAGAGGATGTGTTACTTCTATACAGCAAAGCATCTGTCTTTCCCAGAAACCTGTAGCACCATTAAATACCCAACCCTTAAGATTTCCTGCCTTTCTTTGAAGGGACTCTAACTGTATCACCTTGCATGAACATAGCGTATAATATCTATTATCTTCTATGTTATTGTTGAAGATAAAGCCAGCAAGAACCATCCCTGTAAATAAAACCTATATGTCCTCACGTGTTTGTCACAAGTTAGCGCAAACAACTTCTCATTATGAATAGCCTGCTTTTTGCGTGACTCCTTACTGATGAGACAGTTCCTCTGTTTCTTTCAAAGACAAAATGTGTTCAGTTGCTCTACTTTCTCTGGCCCAAACTCCCACTAATCCAGGCTAAGAGCAATGTGAATCACAGACCCTGCATCACTCATTCAGCAGTATGCAGTGATCATGTAGTTTCCCAAATGGGAGAAGCCAAGGGGGCTCCTTTGATACAAAAGCAGGTTCACACTAGAAGATGTGTGGAAGTGGCACTCCTTACTTCAAGGGTTTCAAGCACAAGAGCTGACAAAAACCAAGGATGTAACAACATCTCCTGAACTTTGTTTAAAAAAGTCTTCAAGTTGCTTTGTCTATTAAGTAGATCCAGTTTATGAGATCAGAGGGCAAGATAAATATTTGTAAGTATAGATACATATATAGCTCCATAGGAGCTGTCAGAAGCTTCTGTTCCCACATGCATGTAGGCATAGGAATTGTTTTATGAAAATGCTAATGCCACTGTCTTCTACTAGCCTTCTGGAAGTGTAGCACTTCTGAAAACCAGACATGTCTGAGCTATTTTTATCACAGTAGATTAATTACATTAAATTAGGTCACCTCGTCTTTTAATGATCATTTTCACTTCCTCCTTTGATAGAGCATATAAGTCAAACTTCACCTCTGAGCAGAAGCTCAGATGAATATTAGCATTATAGTCAGAGCAAGGATAAAAGCAATAAATAAAGGGGAATATCAGCTACATTTGGGTTCTGAGGGGAATTATGAATATTACAAAGACACTGTACTATTCAGGCCTGGAACCTGGAACTGAGTAGCTCTGTTCCTCCTAATGATTAGGTAGGTGACCGAGGTAAGGTGTTTATAAATTCAGGTGATCTTGGAGGGAAATCCTTCTATGAAATTAGGTCCTCCGTTCCCTCTAGTTTACTCTTTCCAATAAGGGCTATTACAGACAGCCAAAAGTCGTCTTATTTATTATCAGCCACCTGCAGATTTCTCTGTTGTGGACAAAAAAAAAGAAAACCTAATTTTGAAGTATTACAGTTGATACTTTATCCTAGGGAGAGAACAGACAGCAATATCTATCAGTCTTTAAATCCCCTTGTTTACTGTACCACTAGACTTTATGTAATGTTGTTTTTCTTCCTGAAATGCGTCTGCCAGTGATATGAAATGATTGCAATGTAATATCCTAAATGTTTTCATAATGTGTAATTATTTATTTTCATGCCATTCTGAAATCCTAGGCAGATTGCCGACTTGATGATCATGTTTTCCCCCACAAAATACATAACAGACAAGAGACAAAAGCCTTAGAAGGATCAGAAATAGAAATGTTTAAATAACCTGCCACTTGAATCATCAGAAAGCAAATGCTATATCATATTAGAAAAACACAAACAAGCTATTCTTGTCAATGGCTTTTTATTAATTGTTTGTTGTAAACCTTAATCAATTAACTACAGTAATAATTACAAACAGAAATTACGACAAAACAAAGAAGCAAAGAAAATAAGTAAAAGACAAACTGACTGAACTAATTTGTACCATCTTTGCAAAACCTGGCAAAAGGCTGACATGTAATTTCAGTTAATGTTATTAATTTAATTGAATGCCTCCAGAACTGCAGTTATATTAATTCAATTTACAGCAATTTGCAAATAAATTTACAGTGTAGACCCTAGTTTTTAAACTGGATGGAGAGAAACCAGTTATTACATCACAATCTGGTTTATTTTTTAAAAAAGCAAGATATTATGTGAATCTTTCAAAAAATAATGTTCAGTAAATTTTCATACCAGATCAACAATTCTGAAGCCTGCCATCAGAGTGGATAAAAACACATGACTTCAGGAGTACAGGGATGGTGTCTTTAACACCACAGCATGAAAAATGTGATTTTAGCTACACTGCTAAAAGAAAGATACCCTATGAACATGTTCCCTGTGGTCAGATTATTTTACCATTTGGGTTGAATTAATTTGACTTTGAAAAGTCATTTGCTGGATGAGCATAAAATGAAACCATTGCTTTTTTTCCTAGGGACTGAGATTTCAGGCACCCTTGGCACTTCTGCACACTTCTTCAAAGTTTCACTTGTAGTAAACAATTGTACTTCGGTCTTCTCTCAGTCATGCTTGAAAGCATTAATAAATCCCAAGCCCAGTACGTGGCATGGCATGTGCATGGACAGAATGCAAGAGAACTTGTACAGGTTGGAGAAAAGAGACAAGACAGTTCTTCCAGACACCTTATTAGAGAGCAGAATCATTTGGGTAGAATTCATCTCAGCGAAAGGTTGGAATGTAGATGTCCCGATCTCAGCTACGTCTCTCTAAGTTCCCTTTACGGTCAGTGCAGAAAAATAGGCACTTTTAAGTGTGATTCGTCTGTTTTGCTTTAAACATCTCTTTGCGAATGCAAAGACTGGTATTCTAAAAGTGCCTGTACCTCTTCACTAATTATAAAAGGGTGGTCAGATGAATCATGTCCAGGTTGCAAAGTTCTAGGAATCCATATGCTTATAAACTGACCCTTGAGGCGACACAGCAAATGCCTATTATGCTTGCAGATGTGATAGTTCTTCATCACAAGTAGCAGAGAGCTGGTATTCTCCACTTCTCTGGGTCCCATGTCGTTCTTGTCAGCTTATTCACAAGTAGGGCTAAACAAGGGCTGAAACTGCACTCATGGAGTGTTTGCAGGGAACCAGCCCCATCTGGAAAACATTATTCTGCATGGTCATGTCTGCTCAGAATTCTTCTGGTCCTGGCTTTCTTTAGAGCGTGTCAGCTGGGTGGCAGGAGGGAGAAGAGTAAGTTAGCCAGACACATGTTTTCAAACCTTTTCTTGTGATGTCTTTGAGAATCTTCCAGGAAGAATCCAGCAAAACTATACCGCTGTTTTGCCATCTTCATTTCTTCCTAGCCTTACCAAGATAACTGTTATAACGGAGAGCAACATAGCTTAATAGTATACTGTATAAGCTTTGGAACTCCTTTTGAAGCTGTATCTTTTACTAATACTACAGGAAACGTGGAAAATACAAATACTCTTATTAGCCACAAGAATTACTAAAACTTAGGGGTTCTTATCAGTCCTAAGAAGAGCTTCTACTGCTACATCAGCAGAAAACAAAAAACAAGGTGAATAAAACCAGGTAAAATTTTAAGCAGAGTATTTTGGGCAGGGATGAATATACTTTTTATCAAGCTTTCTCTCCTGAAGTCCTTTCTTCCCACCTACACTTTCACAAATGCCACAGCTCTTTTCTTCTACATTCTCAAGTAAACTCCCTTCAAGTCCACATCCAGAAGCTGCTGAACCAGTCTTAATGACATTCCTCAACTGCAAACTCCATACAGAACCCCATCTGAGAAGGATGGGTTTTTAAAAGTGCTTGACAAAAAAAAACCCAAAACCAACATACACTTTCAAACCAATCTGTATGCTCTTTCCTGGACTCATTAGCAACTCCAGGATAAGAACAACTTGATTTGGGTTTCTAAACATGTGTCCAGGACTCTTGGACCTATGACCTGCTTGGAAAGACTGAAAACAACTGGCCAGGAATGAACTTTGCCTGGAATGCAACTGAGCTCCCCTTTGTAAATACATGGAAATATACTCTGAGGAATTTCTAGCATTTCTGATTCTATCCTAGTATTTTCCATTATTTTAACTGAAGTCTGCTTGAAAAGTTTGGATTTGTTTTTCTCCTTGTTCCAGCCACTGCTCTACCACTTCAATCTGGCTGTGTATGTTGTTCAGTTTATAAGAACAGGTTTCACATTTTCCATTTAGAACTCCAGTGATTCCTGGAATATATGTGATTTACAGGGAAGAGCTTCCACATGTTATTTCAGCCTGACAAGTGTGACTGAAGAAATGGAGAAAGCAACATAGAGAGAAAAGTCAGCAAAGCCCTTCCTTCACAGAAGACAAACAGACATGGGAAAATGCTTGAGTGTTTTGTTCCTTGATTAATACATGTCATAAATTTTCATTATATATTCTCTGAAATGCTACAAACTTGAGACACATTGTAAGTATTCACAAACAAGCTCTTGCCTGAATTAAATAAGGTGCCAGAACACCTATCATAGGAAATGTAAGCCTGTGCTTTAACTCTTCCTCATGTTTCTCTATGGCATTCCATCAGCAAGCCATCAGCCTATATTGGAAGGATTATATCTTCATGTGAAAGAATGTTTTTCCCATTCTCAACTCAAACAGTGTCATCTTTGCTAAAGTTAACGTATCAGCTGAAATGTTAATTGGGATGTTTACCCAACCAGGAAATACACTAAAACTCAAAATGTATTTTAGTGATGCTATCAAATAGATGACACGTAACTTAGTCACTGGTATCATAAATGGATCTAAACCATGTATGAAAAACTAATCACACACCTGAAATAAGTATATGTGTGTACAAATTTTATTGTACGTATACTGAATAATCTTGTGCCTTGGCTGAATTTAGTTCTCTAAAAAGACAGGCACTATATCACAGTATTACTCTACAATATTAACTTTGTATTAGACCTTTATTAGATTCTTGGGGTCAGAATCTATTAGCATGGAAATAAAAGCAAAAATATGCTGGTCTATACCAAGAGACAATTTGAGAAAAGTGGCCTTATCTCTTACTGTGGCCATAAGTGGATGCTTAGAGCAAACATATAAAAATAGGCCAGCGTGGAATGGTGCTTCCCTTACTAGACTTTCTTGCCATGAGCACTGAGAGACTAACAGAGCTATAATAGATCATGTGTGCATCATCCTTTTTAACAGTTCTTCTGGTCTAATTCATGGACCATAACACTGACTGATCATATTTTAATACATTTATAATTATGTAAGAAGTAATATTATTGTTAAATTATGGATTGTTTTCAAAAATACTTCTTGCTTAATTTAAGTCTGTCATTTTATCATTTCATCGGGTGCCTTCTGGTTCTTATGTTACTTAGAAGGAATGAACAACCATGCCTGTCCATGTTCCTACAGAAAACTCTGTCCTATACTCCATTCTTCAGCGACATCCATCCTAAGGGTTATAGCCCATGTAAATTTTTTCCTACAGAAATATCTGCATATTTCTAATCATTCACAGTGATTTTTATGTCTACCTTCAAATGCAAAGAACAAAAGTATATGCTCCTGTAAGTGATTTGGAGTCATTTTCCCTTATATGTGACTATCAACATCAATTTTATGCTCAGCAATATATGAATGTACTGAAAAATAGCTTTTTCACCAATAAAAGTTATTAACCACATATTTCAATTATTATTCCAGAAAAAAATCAGAAAGACAGACAAGTACATGAAAGATGAAGCAGCCACCTATACCAGCCAAGGTAAACAAAAAACCTCTCTGTTCATGATATTTTCTCGTATTTTGAAAGGAAGTGAAACTTAAAATACAGATTTATATATATATATATATATTTATTTATTCAACAAAAGCTCTCTGTGTATTAATTCTCATGTGCTGTATACCTAGCAGCAACACTTTACATTTTCTCAAATAGCAGATGTGCACCCAAAAAAATGAATACAAAGATAATTTCTGGGAACAGTAGGTACAAGAGGCATACAATCACAGCTTTCTCTGGGACCATGAACGTTGTGTTTCTTGGATTTTTAATATTATACCTTCTGTAGAGAGTGATAGATTTGAAAGTAAAATACTCACAGTCCTGAGAATGTGCCCCACTTCCTTAGCAGTCTCTTTAAATTCAGATTCTCCTTTGTCATTGATTCCATTCCTTCTTCTTTATGCATTAATAACACAAAAACCTTAAGACATAGAGTACCTTCTAGTAAAATACTTAGATATCTTTCCTAAAATAGGCAGTATTAATTTCATAGTAATTACAATGCCAGGGATTGGAATGGGTGTGCCATGGGGTAATAAACCTGTTTGTTTTAAACATCACTTTTATCAGTAAAACAATAGAAATCAGAACCAATAGTATGTGATATTTCTCATAGGTATTACAACCCTTAATAGCTGTCCAACTCCTTTGTCTACAGTTTTGGACAAAACATCACAAAACAACCAAAATAGACAAGGGGAATTGATGACCAATCAACTAACTAGCTCAAGGTCATACAAGGAGTTAGTAGAGGATTACAGTACTAAACTGTCATTTCATCAGTTCCAATATCCAAGCTCATAACCATCAGACAAAGCCTTATTAACCATAGGAATAATCCATACTCTCCCTTCATCAATACGCATTTTCAATGCATTACGAAGAATTCTAACTAGTAAATCCTCTAAATGCCTTCTTAAGAAATCAACTAGTTTCTATATATTGGTTATAATAGACAAAGAAGCTAGTGGTTTTGTCCTACGGAGAGGTCTAGTAAGGGATGCCAAAGCTGAGCAGCCCAATGGGATGCTGAGAGACTTATACAGACACACGTGGTAAATCGTGCTTTCAACAATCTGTTGTGAGGAGAATCTCACTGCATATTTGCATCTTGAACTGCTGAAACTTCATGTACAGGCACTGAAAGAATACTGCTGATCTTTTCACTTTCATCTTGCATAGATGATTCCAACAAATCTTCTAATAAATTTGGATCTTCACAAAAGAAGATGGTTTGTTGGGAGTTCTCTTTACCATAGGACCAGATCACTGCACTTATCTCAGCATCCATCATGGCCTACAGTGCATAGCTGTTGACTTAGAAAGACCCCAAAGGAGAACTGAGAGAAGAAATGTCTTCTCTGTCCATTTCAGGTGAGGCCTTCTGACTACCCACAGCCTTTGCTTAGAAAGTTTCAATGTAGGTCATGAGCCAAATCTCTCTTCAGCATGTTTTCCATATGTAATCTCTATGGATACAAGAAGAGACTGCTTGTTTTCCAGAGTGGTTATGCTTTTCCTAAGCCTTTGCCTCCATTTGTGACTGGCAAATAATTTTCATCTTTGTTTCTGAATAATAAACATACTACAGCAAGGGATGCAGTTCCAATATGCGTATAACTACCTTGGACCCAGTTAGTTCAGACAGTAATACATGAAAAGACAACACTGCAAGCCTCAGTGCACACTGTAAAGTTTACCAGGGCGTCTGGTTGCCCAGGTTACCACATCTTCACCATCTTGCAGACAAGCTCCATAAAACATAGCTGGAGTTGTTCTTTCTATGCATGAGCAGAAATATGGCAGCCAAAACTACACACAGCCTTTGCAGCACAGTGTATTATACTATCTTCTGCAAGATTATCTTCTACAGACTATGGAATCACTATTAATATAGTCTATCATCACATTTAGTTTCTGAAAGTAGCAGCACAGAGAGCCATTCTCTTTTTTTCCTGGAGAGTTCATAGTAATTCTGGACTACACAAGCATGTATGCAGTTGAAATATTTGCCTCCAAAAAGCATTGTTGAGCATTTGTCAGTGTTGGGTTCCCATGTTATTCCTTAGACTCTAATAAAGTCTCCTGAAGGCTCCATGTACCTTTCGTATTTTTGAAGCTGTGTTTTAAAATCACCTAAGCAATAAAGGATGAGCTTAAAGTTACATTATATGATTGGATAAAAACAAATAACAAGCCTGCTCACCAGCATGTTCCTCTCAGCTATGCATTTAGACCCTAAAAACCTAGACTTTTTTTCCCCTTGTACTAACTGAACAATAATCTATGCTCCAAAAATTTGGACTAGAAAGAATATTTCATGAAGAATTTCAGATGGAATTTTTGCTGTAAAACCAAATTTCTTAAAGATTTTAAGAACAAAAGAGAAAGCTTCATTTGCCTAGAGATAGAATTTCATGTTCAATGAGCCTAACTGGCTGATCTGCAACATGCATTTCAGAAAGATTTCAACGTCTTATACATCTCCATACACACAAATATAATTGAAGGACCCCTCAAACTAAACTTCAGTGCCTACACAGAGCCTTCAGTCAGACCCCAGAGGATACCACAGTCTCTCCCTTTGATACTCATTTCTGCATTGGGGCCCAAATCCGTGCCTTGCTACAGACATACTGAGTTTCAGAGGTTGAAAGCTGAAGTCAGAAAAAGATTTTCTGCTTGTTTAATAAGTTTTTATTTCCAGATATCCCTATTTATACTATGTGATCAAGGTGCATTGTAGTCTTTTCAACAGTAGACTAAAATTGGGAATACATGCTCAGCCTCACTACTGGCCGGACCTGGAGAGATGATAGAGCTGCAACAGCTGCACCTCTGTCAGGCTCCCAGATACAGCAGCTGAGCACAATGGATAAGGCTAACTCACAATCCAAACTCTGGCTGCTATTTCCCTACACGCTAAAAAAAGACAGAATTTAAACAAAAAGTACTGTGTTATGCTCACAGTAAAAAGCTTGTAAGATGAATTTTAAAGGATGAAAGTTTGACAACTTAAAAATCACAATAACATTTTAAATTAAATGCTTTTATACCTACGAATTTTCATGTCATATTTTTACTATTAATATATCTAAAGACAGATTCAGCAAATGTCTTGCACTGTGCTTCAGACAGAAAAAAGATTCTGGAGAGAAAAGAAAGTAGTAAGTTCAACACCAATGCCACAGAAGAACATACGACTAAAGTGTCCACCATTACATTTACAGATAGTTTGTTGGTTTAAACCAACAGGGTGGATGAGAAAAGTATCTGGCATACTTTGCAATTAATTTCATTTGTAGAAAATTAGATAAATAATAGCTACTGAATATAAGCACCCAATAACCACTACTATGAGTACATGCATATGTAAGAACAGCCACTGACTGCATTGTTAAATGCAAGGATGCAAGGCTCTTGGTATGAATTACGAGAGAACTAAATGCAACAGCAGCTTACAGATCCTGCTGACTGTATGGCTCCAGAAACACTAGTGGTAACACAGGGGAAGGGTGAACACACACCTGTGACCAGAAAAATGCAAGACCTACTTTTTCAGCAACAGCACAGGTTTAGATCAACCTTAACTGGTCATAAAAAGTCATTTTAGGCGCAGTGATAAAAGCAACACATTAACTGAAGGTGAGTAAACAATAACTTTTACTCGAATGACTGTTGCCAGATACTGCAGTTGTAAAAATTAACTATTTATAATGATAGCAACTTCACTGAAGAAAACACCTACTGTAGAGTTAGAGCAGAAATTATGCACATTGGGTAATTCTAGAAATCGCTAACACGTACACCCTGTCTAACAAAAAACCCGACGAACTTGCAAGTCTAATCCCTTTCATAGTATAAGCGACCTAAATCTAGGATACTTCAGAAAGATAATTATAAATACTATGAGCCAGAAAATGTGGGTGAGGAGTTAAGTACAGCATTTCCCTCAGGTATCAGTGTCTCTCTGTGAGACCACCACAATGTTTTGAGATTACTTGTCTAACTCATGTAAATCTTAGAAACCAGATAATTCAGTTGTTAATGCTACGTAATTAGCATTTCATTGATGAAATCATACTTCCAATACACCTGCACATCCCCTATCTACTAACTTTTCTGAATCACTGCATTTGGCCCTGTCTGCAGTAATATAACAGGTCTCCTTCCTTCTCCAAACTCACATGCAGCCCTTCACGTAACAGAGGAAAATGTGATGTAATCCCATGGCCACACTACAGGAAAAAGCCGATAGCGATTACGTACCAAATAACTGAGATATACGTTTGCAGAATTTATCATCTAAATGGAAAAAAACCCAAAAAACAAACAAACAAACAAACAAAAAACCCAAGCCAAAACAAACCCCAAACACTAGCCAGGTTTAGTGCATTTAGTCATTAAATTTTGAAAGCAAAAAATCTTGCTCAGAAAGGGCAAGATACAGATGATGAAAAAGGAGGATGAATTTGAAGAAGTAACAACTGGCTGGAAAGATGATCTAGACAATATATATGTGTTTTCAACCTGCATTTGACTATGATTTTTAACTACATTGTTCGCACCAAAGACAACAGTCTCTTCAGTATTATCTTTCCAACACAGTGTACTTTCAACCACAGATAAAGCTAGAGAAGTGGTTGAGATCAGCTTGCGCAAGTAGTAGCGGACGAGTGAGTCCACCCAGGGTTAATCCATGCTGCCATCTCGTGGTTACCCACATTAGAAACACTGACTTTTACATTGCCTGCATTTTAAATACTGTCGTATAAAATTAAAAAACATCAGTAATGTTCTCTGAATAGCTAATGGCACAGACAGAAGGTATTCCTTCTTTTCTGGAAAATTACTGTTTTCTTTTCAGAAATAATGAACCAAGTTGCCGGTTTTGTCTTCAGATTTTCAGAGTGGTATGAGTGCAAAACTGAAGAGGTGCAGTGTATGTTTATTTATTCTTTCATGTATAGGCTGACAGCTACAAACAAACGTAATGTATGCATGATATATAACATAACATGTATGTATATCTTTTATAAGTCTTTGCAAAGGCAGAGAGAACAGAATGTGCTGCTATATTTTTATTAATTTTGACAAATTCACAAGCAGAAAATGATAACGAGCATTTGTTGCTATTGTTCACTTAGTTATTAAAAGGAGCTCAAGTTGAATTATAAGCAAGGATTTGCTGTCTTCCCACCAAAGAGCTAATTAGGCCTAATTAGGCTTCTCATCAAAGAGCTAGTTAGGCTACTTTTTAGACAATCCTGTACACTGCTGGTTTAAAATTGCATTCAGACCTTTAACCAAGGCAATCCTTCCTATCATTTGCCTTTCTCTGCTACATCCACAACAGCTCTGCCATCACCTACCCTACATTTTACCCCTCAGCTGTTATTCACTATGTTAAGTAATAAGAGTTAATTTTTAAGTGGGAATCAACACAGAATATGGAAGATAAAGACAAAATTTTGGGTGCAAAAGCTTTTCCTCACCTTTGAAATTGAGGAAGCAATTTCCAAAGCTAAATACAAGTTGAGAAAACTCCTGAGATTTTAACTTCATTGGAGAATCTGACAGAAAAGACAACTGGTATTTATGTGTGATCTTTCAAACTCTGCCTTATTACCCAAGTCAAAACCCCAGCCTAACACTTGGTACATTTAAAATGAAAGGTGTGGGGTAGAACCTAGCTTTACAGCGTGAACTGTGCAAAAATATGAATAACCTAGGTTTTGTTAGGAAACTTGCCTCTTGGAAAGCTGGCCTAGTTCATGATTTGGCAAGTGTCTTAAAAGCTGCAGGGGAAAATCACTGTACTTTTAATTTTAAAATTTAACTATATCTTACTAGACGTGATTTAAACAGAAATCTAGAGATTATCATGCTACGTTTATCACAGCCAAAACAGGAGTGGTAAAACACTGCAAAAACATCTCCTCCTTGTTCTGCAAATAATGACAATCCATGTAGAATAAAGTCACCCCGAAGCATGGGCTTAATGGCTTCTAGCCCAAGAAACACCCTCTCTTCAAAAAAGAACCTCTGGTCTCCCAGCAGATGCAGGGAAGGATCACGCCGAGCAGCGCCTGGCCGACCAGCCCAGCCCAGCCCAGCCCAGCCCAGC
>NW_010972787.1:1325055-1371575 GCF_000737465.1 Haliaeetus leucocephalus
GACCAGCCCACCCCACCCCAGCCCACCCCACCCCACCCCAGCCCAGCCGCGCCTCAGGACAGCAACATGGCGGTGAAGGCTGCCCGCGCGGGCCATAGCAACCACCACCCTCTCGCCTCGCCGTGATTGGCTGCGATGGGAAGAAGGGCCGACGAAGCGCTCCGTGATTGGTGTAGCGGTTTGGCGCGCAGAGATCACCGGAGGCTGCCGGCGGTGGGGGGGCCGTCGTGGTCCTTACTTCGAGCTGAGGGGAGTCCTGTCGCCGGCGGTCTCGGTATGTCCCTGCTCCGGCCTCTTTACCGGCGGCCTTGCGGCACCTTGCAGCAGCAGTGGTGCTCTGGGCGCCGGCTGGGAGGAAAGAGCACCTCTCTCGTCGAGTAGTAAAAAACAAAAAAAAAAAACCAACAACAACAACAACAAAAACGCGGGGGAGGTGTAGATGCTGTGTATAAGCAAATACAGAAGGGAAAACAAATGGTAGCAGGCATTAAGGAAGGGAGTCGGGGTCAGTATACATGGTGGATTGCAAACAGGGTGTGAAACTACAGTATTGAGATACTGCAGAAAAGAGGAGTACTCGTATTGAGGATATATGATCAGGAAGGAGGTTTGACGACCAGTAGTGATGTCTCCTGCTGTGTCTGGTAGTGGTAAGGTTAGGGGTGGAGTAGTGTATCTAGTGGAGTAGCTGGATAGTACAAAATAGGCCAGCGGTTTGTTGCATTTAAAAGATTTGCTTTCCAAGGAAAAAATAGGTGTATGGTTTTTGTTAATTTTGTGTGTATCTTTTTCATTTTACTCTGCCAAGTCATTCACACTCTGTAGTGTTTGCTCAAGCAATGAAATGTGTATGTTGTAGAGAATTTGTCACTTTTTTTTTTTTTAAAGTCAGACACCATCATGAGTAGAAACGAAGAGTTCTCCTTGGTGGATGACAGTAATGAAGAGCTTAAGAGAAGAAAAATGAAAGCTCTAAGGTATGTGAATGTTCATATTACTCTAGTGGCTTTATTTTAAGTTCTGACAATATAATTATCAGGAAATAGTATTGAGGAAATGTAGAAAATAATGTTTGTGTTCTACAGTGTTGCAAGTGAGTCCGTTTTTACGTGTTATGTATGTGTCAAATACGCAGTTTGTGGAAAGTTTTAGCATTTGGACTAGGTTCAGGGAAAAAGAAATTTTAAATGCTTCTTGGGATGTTGTCAAATACTGAGTTATTAGGCTACCAATATCTTGTATTGGTCTGCATGTATATTGTATAAGTAAATAAATCACCATTTGTCTATTCAGTGTTTTTTTAGTTAAATAACTATAGAATGAATATGATGAAAACTGATTATATAACAGTTTATTAATGTTGGTTCTAGTTAACTTAAATGCTGGTTCTGCATACCTAAAAGCTCTAGTACCACCTTTGTGGATGACAAATTCAGTATCATAGAGGTAAATTGCTTTTCATCCAGTTAAAAGAGGATAACAAAATTTTTGTGTGTGCTGTGTGTTTTATTAACTGCACCTTCTTCTACATAATGTCATTTGGTAAAAAGTGATAAGCCTAGTTTTAAGAGAGCTGCAAGTCAGAATTTGTATTTGGTTGATATCTCTAAGGATCCTAAACCTTTACTTTTACTTCTGAAGGCAATGTCTTGAGATACTAAAAGAGGATTTTGCGGAACCAAATCAGAGAAACAGTGATTTGTGTCATGTATCAAAAGCTCTGAGTATGAAAGGTAAGGCTTTTGGATCTTAACTTTTATTTCTAGCAATTTTGTGGTGTAGTATTCACTGTTAATTTATATTTTATGTGGTCTGTTAAAGACAATAGATGGGCTGCCAGATTTGATTAATGCATTGTTTATTTACTACATTTCCAGTACTTTACAAGAACAATCAATACCTTTCTCTTCCCCTCCTGCTGTTTTTGTTGACAAAGCTACTGAAAAGTTTGTTTTAAAAGAAACCTCATTTTTCTGGGATTTTCTGCTTGAGTATCTTTTTTCCAAGAGTTGCAAAATTGTGTTTAGTACATAGTATTTATGGATGCTTTATGAAACAATTTTTTTCCTGTACTATAGGCAAACATTTTGAATGCATGTTTTCTTTTGCATCTTTTTGCCTTACCTTTCACGTTTATCGTGTCCTGAATGTAGTAGCAACGTAATAAGCTAAGCATGCATGTAATACCCTGATCATTAAATGCAATAAGTTTTTCTAATTCCCAGGTAACTTCCATCTCTATTTATCTGGACTTCTAGCTTTCATATTCTGTCATTACAAAAATCAATGTCCAAATTCCTGTTGACTTGATGAATACTATCTAGAAGACAGCTCCCGTGATCATGTATTTCTGTTCCTCTCATTGATTAAGATGCCCTACCGTTAACAACATTCAGTGTCAAGTGTTTCCTATGCTTGCTCTTACAGCATTGCATGATTATGTGAAGGATGAAGACACTGATTTTTTTGGTTTCTCTTCTACAGAAGTAAGTTGATCTAAAACTTTTTTGTTCTGTAGTCACTCTGGTGGCCTGAATAGTAATATTACAGGATCTTTTGAATTTTCATTGAAAGTGATTAAAGCAAGCTTAGGTCCTCTCTGAGGTAAGGGCCTGCACTTTATAACCACCTGCCCCCCAGCAAGTCTTTGCTAGCATTTCTCATTACGCATCGTACCTATGTAGTGCACATCTGATGTTCAAAGTCTGCTTTTAGGGAACGTTTATTTTTACCTCATTAGTTCCCCACATTGCCAGCTCCATTCCACCCTCACCTGCACATAATGTGTAAGGGAGCAACTGGTGCGTATGTACATTTTTGGGGGGGGGGGAATCTCCCTGTCACCTCCCAAATAAAAGGACTTAAAAGATATATTTTTTTTTTAGAAAGCAACTTCACTTTGCATGGTATTGCATAAGTTATGAATATATTTCTGTTTCTGCATTTCTTAAAAAATGGTCTGTTTGTGAATCTTTTCTGTGTTAATGACATGCTAATGCCATTTGTTTCACACATCTACATTTTGGACAACTATTATGCACTTTTTAATTTATGCAAAAGATAGGGTGTGGCCATTCTGTTTTTTCTGTTGTGAAGTTCAGATTTAGCCTTTATTGCAAAATACAAATAAGTCAAATCTTTGGAATTAAGCCCTACCATTAAACTTTATTGAAAAAATAAGTTGTCATCAGGTTCAGTAATGCAGTTTGTTAGAAGTTTCACATAATAGTGGGAAAAATACTAAGAGCAAACAAGGAATCATTGTTGCTTTTACTAAGAACACTTAACCATTTGCCACAAGGATACACTGATGGCTACAGAGCTTCGGCTTGGAAGCTGTGTTCTTACACCTCTTGTGGCTCAATTCAACAGCACTAGCTTTGAAGCTTGGTCTCATTGAAATGGGGGGGAGGGGTACTGAAGGTGAAAACAGGCTTATAGAGCATTTTTTGCTGGGACTTGGATTTAACCCTGTATTTGAACTTGCTTTATTTTTCCCCTATGAATGTAGACCAAAACTGATTTTAAAGTTGGGTTGTGCTGTGGCAACTCACAAAGGCTAGCAAGGTAAACCTTTATTAATTCAACTGGGGTTTTTATGTGTTTAGATGCCAGAGTGGGAGGGGACTTGACTGAGCTTGTTTTTCTTGGGCTGATTTTTTTGTTTATTTCTTGTTTTGTTTTGGTTTTTTTGTTAATGTGTTCTTTAAACTTGTGTTCTCGGTATGGGTGTCTAGTACTGTGGGAACACAACTTGCTTGACACTTGAGTACAAATAACATTTCATTGAAAGGCAACAAAAAAACAGTTTGTTTTGGCTTGAAAATGTTTGGAACTGAATTGTTTTGGCTTGAAAATGTTTGGAACTGAATGTTTTAAGCACTGTGGTAGCTTCCTGATAGGGGTTCAGAGGGAGAGTAGAGAACTGCTGAAATGCCAGGCTGTGGTAGGAAGGACTGTATCATTGAAGCGCCTCCTTCCTCCCACCCCCCTGTTGCTCCCATTGCACCTTCTGCTTAGATAACCAGTCACACCCATAAAGATTAGATGCCAGCAATGTTCAGTGGTATTGTCATATCTAAATTACATTCACTTGTTTATTTGTCTAGCCTATGTTAACTTGAAGGACGTCTTAACGTGGGTGTCTTTCCCCCCACTGCCATTGCTGCGGAGATTCGTGTTGATGCAAATGCAAACAGGCCCAGATAATTCTTATGGATCTGTTCTATACTGATCTGTTCTGTAAGGGAGGTATAGGAAATTTATCTTCTGAGATTGGTGCACGTAATGGGCATCGCTGACCTTGTCCAAAGGAAAATAGAAACTCAAGATTTCATGTATGGCTGTTGGTCTCTGCAGCAGTGTTCTCCAAGTCCTCTCACAGTCTGTAAGAAACAACCAGCTGAGCACAGGAAGAGCAACACAGTGTTTCCTTCCTGTAGTTAGGCTGGTTTATGCAGACTGGTTTTGTGAGAGTCTTGACAGCTGTTTACCTCCATGTGTATTTTGCAGAAGAGCAGATATAGGTAACCATGCAGCCTTATAAGAGCATGAATATAAGAGCCTTCATAGGAGGTTGTCAGTAGATGGTATCTGTCACGTATTCTAAAGATTTTAACAGCCTAATCAATATCTGATGGGATATCTAAAAGAAAATATTTGGGCAACAAATGAAAAATGAATCCTGGCATGTTAGTAGTAGTCATGCATTTTACTCTCACTGAGGATAAAAATCACTATCACCTACTAAGGTTTTGTTAAGCCTTGCCAAAATTGTCAGATGAAAAATAGTTACTAAAGATTAGTTATAAGATGATGCTAGTAGAAAGGAAAATTTTTGAAAAATGAGGTATCTGTAGTATATCACAGTGCGAATTCTGTTTCAGAAGGTGTGTGTATGTATTTAATGACAGATTTTGAAATACTCAAATTGTGTCTAAAGTATTTGTGGGAAGTTTGATATTTTATTTAAATGTGCAGGTTTTTTCCTTAAAGCTTTGTTTTGCAGGCCCTTCAGTCACAATACTGAAGAGAAAAATGTTCAGCACCCAGTTTATTCAAATGGTGGGCTGAGGGATAAACCAGCTTTAGCTCCATCAGCAGATATGGTGTGTTAATATTGAATTTCCTTATATTCTCACTCGTTACTTTTGTATATGCATAATTAATACTGCACTTCTTAAAACACAAAAACCTTCAGCCTTAATAGTTACACGCTATTATTCTATCTTATCCTAGAATTGATGTGCAGCTACAGTGTTAATGAAATAACTTGACAAAATGAATGCAGCTCAAACCCAACCAGATCATAGCTGAGGAGGGCTAGTGTATTCAGATGGCTATGAAACAATGTATTTTGAATTTAGCTTTTCTGAAAAGACACCCAAGGCTTCACAATATTTAGGTTTGGGGCTTTTTTATTTCTTTTTAAATTCAAGATGGCTGCAAGGCTCATGGAACACATCCTTAAAGTAGTCATTCAGGGCAGCAAGGTTGTTGGACAAATGGTCCTCTCTTGAAACATTTTATTAAGTTTTCTAACTTGGTCTTTCTGAATGAGGTTTGTAAAGTTTAGGCTGGGTGAACTAATGTTGTGGATATTTTAAAATGACAGAATAAAATGGAAATGAATGCTATATCCTGTGCCAGGACCATTTTCTTCTATGGAGATTGTCCTGTACAGTTACCTTGAAAGAATCATAACTTGCAAATGTCTGTCTTGGCTTCTTAGGTAGTTTTGTTATAGTACCTGTTAAAGTTTGAAAATACAAAGTCATAAAGATGCGTCATGTTACTTTAAATGTCAATGTATTACTGTTGACAAAGTATTAAAGGAAATAGCCTGAGGTTATCTTTTGAAGTATCTTGAGTTTGAGGTCATAAGTAGTATTTTGATGGTAGTCAGCTCTTCTGTTGACATAATATTTTCTTTTTTTGGAGAAAGTTGTTGAGAACGAGCTTATGTGAAAACCCACATTTATTGAGATCCTAGCCTAACTGCTACTTACTTTTGTTTCTTAAGTGTTTTTCAGACTCCTTTATTTTGTGGTTGGTGATTACTAGATCTTTGGCAGTATCATTTCTTACATCACTGAATGAGTATACCCATGTCCTTTGAGTTTTGGAAGGATTTTTATTACTGAGTCATTGGTCATAATGAGAACCATGAAGTAGAGAGGGAGCATTGTAATTCCATGACGTTTTTACCTATTATGTCTCCTTGCAGCTGCTTAAAATAGAGTAGGAATAGTTGTCATAGGAAGTATTCCTGACACAGTTAAAGTCATAATAGGAGGAGGGTTTTCTTCACTTTTTCTGCTCCTAGGATGGAGGCTTAATTATTCGGAGATATTCAGATACATTAATTGGAAAGTTGTTCTAGAGATGAAGGTGACAATATCTTTAATAAACTCCATAATGATGTGTGTGTAATTTCTCCCAGATTGTGAGCAGCACTTGCAGATACTTTCACCGGTGTGTGGTCAGAGGCAGAACTATTTCAGGTGTTTGAACTCAAGGCTTTAATTTCTCTGTAGTTTGTGTTTGTTAATACTCGTGAGGAACCCTTTAGAAATTGGAGATGTTTGCATGTTAGTTAAGTTGCCTTTTGGAAAGGTGAACTGATTGCCTAATAGTGACAGACTTACACAGCACCATCCCTGACTTTTGGGGGCATCCCCAGCTGATGATGATCTCATTTTGCTTTTAGCAAAATATCAGCACTCTAACCAGTACTTTTAACACTAGATTTAGTAGTGCCTGTGACAAAAATGAGACACTTCTGTATGTATATTTGCTTCTGTGCCAATTCATATGCAAGTATTTTATTGTCTTTTCTTGTATCAGCATAATACAGAGATCTTATTACATTTTTTTATTTTTGTTAGTTTTCCCCAAATGATATTCCTAAATATTTTACTTTTTTCTAGGCTGTAGTATTCCCATTCTTCAATCTTGCATGTTTTCTTTACTCCTATAAGTAACTTTATTTTGCTTTTCCTTCATGTACTATCTTTTCATTTGGTTTTTGTGTATGGTGTGTGCAAATAAATTGCATGTATTTAACAAACAAAAAAATTTAGAATCCATGTTTCAGAAATACTACAATGTAAACGTTCTCATGTAATTCAGGTGAGCTAAGTATTTTGGCTCTGTTTGCAGCTATAGAGCTGCTCAGAGCCTTACACAGATCATCAGTCACCCACATCAAGTGCTTCTTTGTCAACATAGCAAATGAATATAGCGCATCTTGTCTTCTAGTCATACAAGCAACTTTGTATTCATTGGCAAATCTTTCCCCAGGACAGCAAAACTATGGACGATATTGATGAAGCTTTGTGTGTAGCTATTTGTAATCTAAGCCACTTACATAATGCAGATGAGGTAGGTGAAAATAAGTTAAATAAATCATGAAATATTAAATCCTATCGTTGATTGAAGCTTTTTGTTATAAGTAGTTGCCCATTAACAAGCTATTTAAACATGCTTTTACTGCCTTGGTTTTCACATCTCTTTTATCCTTCAACTGTTTGTGCTATTGCTGTGAATACACAGCTGTTCAAACTCCAGGCTTTAGTCTGGAGTTTACAGACTACAGGAAAGGAGTACGTAACTCTGTGCATAATTTAAAGTTAATAGGTCAATCCATATATTTAGCAGAACCATATATAAGCCAGTCTTTAAGTACTAAGCTTGTGTTTCCTTGGATCAGGGCAAAATTCAGCATTTCTTTTTGCTTTAGCAACTATGCTAACTTTCTAGTTTTCACGTGCCTCTTTCTGGATTTAAAGCTGGAAAAGAAATGGTATGGGCAACAGAAGTAATGATTTTGACAGACACTATGCAAAACATATAAATCAAGTAATGCATTTTCACGCACAGTATAAAATACAGGAAGAATCCTAAAATACTGGATAATGCTGTTAATAGGTTTTACTGAGTAACCTACAAACTTCATCAATGATAATTATTTTATTTAAACTGTAACTCTTATTAAATGTGCTGTGGAAAAGCTTGCAGTTCTGTCTGTGCCATTTAGTTACATTTTATGTGTATTCTAAGATACCCAGGCATAGAAGTGTTTAATGATCAAAAAACTTAAAGCAAATTCGTTCTAGTAAGTGTGGCATGAAGTGTCCTTAGAACCTGCTTTCCATTCCCTTTCTAACTTTTTTTTTTGCAGTGGCCACTCTGTCAGTTAAGCAAAGTCACGTTAAATACCTAATTCATATACTAATAGCATCTTGTAAAAAACTACCATTACAGCAGCTCTAATATAATAACTCATGCATGCAACTATGGTCTTCCAACAGCTTTTCAACAAAGACTGAGAATTACCAAAGCAGTGTTGCATTACTGAGATTTTTTTTTTTCCATAGTCTCTTCATTAAATGTAACTATAGCGACAAAACCAATGCTTAGCCAGAGGAAGAATCTTTTTTTTTTTTTCTTTATGCTCACAATGAGTTTAAAAAAACAGTAGAAATCTTAGCATGCTAATTACCTGTGTATGGTGCTGTATTAGAATGTCAAGTAAGGAAGGTGAGGCAGTGTGCCCAAGATTTGTGTGTTTCTTGCCTCAATGGACCTAAAGACTTCAGTTGGTGTGAGGATCCAGATAGCGTGAGCTGATTAAAGTTAGAGAAATCAAAGGGATTAATCAGCTATAATTGGTTTAAGCGTCAATCCTGCTGGTGTATTGATCACTGTCTTACTGTTCATTGCTTCTGTTCTGTTCTGAATTAGAAAAAAAAATAATATGAGAATAATGAAATAATAAATGCATGTTTATTCAATACTGAATGAAATAGATGCTGGAATACTTGGAATTGAAAGTGAAGCAGGAAGGAGACAAAGTTGGAGAAACTGCAGATAGAACGTTTGATGAACTTATTACTTCTCTCCTCTCAAGGTAGTAATCTGGTTTGTAGGATGGTGGGGGTGAGTTATTTTTATCAAGAAGTTGTTTCTAATTCAGATAAAATAATTGGAAATAAAATTTCAGTCTTCCTTGTAGCAGTATTTCATAATACCTGTCTCTAAATTTTGTGCAATATTTTTGCCCTTTCATAGTGGCATTTTGGAGCTGGTTTGCATGGTTGGAAAACAGTAGCTTATGCAGCCTCTGCTCTTTAAAAAAAGAAAAAACTTAGTCTTATTTATGTTAGTTTTCTGAAATATCTCAGTTTTGAGGGTTTTTTGATACTGCCATTAGTGGATGATCAGTTTAACAGCAAGAATAACTTTTTGTCTTTCTGCAGATTTTCAAGCTGATAGAAGCCCAAGGACACTTTATTTCTTTATTTACAAAAATACTTATATCTTCAGGTTTGGGGGGGAGGGGAGTGAAAGCTTAAGATTCCAGAAGAGCCCCTGAGAGGGGGATCTGATCTCTTCATAGACTGAATTATAAAATCCAACTGTTTAGTTTTCAGTTGGATGCGTATGGAAAAATCAGGACGCTTGAATGGAAGAGTGCTTTAAACATTCAATAAAAAAATGTTTCTCCAAACAAAGTGGCTTTTCAGTGTGAACTCTTAACTTTTGTGGTTCCTCCGATCATTAAGTGGGCTTTCCATGCTTTTCACTGTTAGAGGAAAATAACATTTCTGTGTGAGATGTATCCACTTTATATTGAGGTATAACTGGCAGTTGTGTGTTATAGTTGAAATTGGAATCTGTATGGCTGAGTGCTTATTAAATTCTGAAAAGTAATGTTTTTAATACAGGAAAAGGAAATTGTGTGCAGAAATAGTGAAGACCATCAACAGCTACAGTGCTGGTATCGCAAAAGTTAAGGAAGTCATTGAAGAGAAGAAAAAGTGCTTGATTGGTGCCATTAGGATTGCAAAGGAATTAAAGATTACACCTTCTGTAAGAACCTATTGTGATCTCGCTCAGGTAGTTAAATTCTTATACTGTGAAGTAATTTTTAATGAATATATTCAAATTTGGATTGAAAATTTCTGTGATCCGTCTTTCAGTTTGCTGACTTTAATATTGAGATTTTTTCACTAATGTATTCTTACCCCACCTCTACACATGCACACAGAGAGTTTATATTTGGTCTTGGTCACAAATTAGGGTCTGGCAACTGATGTGAAACAAAAAAAGATGATTCTTGCCTTGAAGAGTTGCTATCTGAAACAGCAAATGGAGGGGGAGGACAGGAAAACTGTGACACAGTTTTCACAGATCAGTGAAAGGGCAGTGTTTTCAGCACTTCAGAAGCCTCTTCAGCCTTTCCCATTCCCATTCCAGAGCTCTCCCAGCCTTCTCACTGAAATACTCCAGAATTATTAGCCATGCTGCCCTGATCCTCTTGGTTCCAGGCCTTTACTTCCATTCTTCCTCCGCATCATATCTGCTGTTCCTAGAAACCCACACTATCTGCTGGCTGTATCAGGTCCATCCTGTGAAATCTCCTGTCTCTGACAACAGAGAGGAAAAGATGCTTGGAGGAAGAATCTAAGAACCTGGGCGTTTAGTGAGTAGAGGAAGTTGAAGGTTAAGGATTTTATAATTGGTAGGATACATCAGGGTTGTTACACTGACTAAACATTACCTCATTCTGTCATAAGCTTGTGTAATGCTTCCTTGAATGTCTTCATAATGCTTGTGGCTGTGTGTGTACATATGTACCTTATACGTGTGTATTCATACACAGTGGCAGTGAGTTCCACGTTTTAATATTTAAAATGAGTTGTACCTAAAATAGCGCGCTCTGTTCTTTCTAAATGCGCTATCCAGTAATTTCATTTAGAGCCTTTGTAGTCCTTGTATTGAGAAAAATAATTAATAACTGGTCTCATCATTCTTTCAAATAGTGTGATTTTTAGACTGTCGTGTTCCCTGTGTCCAGTTGTCACTTTCTGTGTGAATAAACTTAGTCTGTCTCATCTGACCCAGAAAAATAAGTCTGATCCCTCCTTTTTTCTGTCACTTGCCTCCACCTTGCCCAGTATGACTTTTGGGAGCTGGCATCCACCACTGTCCTCCCATAGGCCAACCTTCTTACTTAGAAGTCACCTTCTAGTAGCTGTTCATACAAAAGGAAAATCTGGCTCCTGCATCTGTTCACATGCTAACATTAAAAAATCCCCAACCATTAGGTCTTACCAATGTAAGAAGGCATAATTGAGAAATGGCTATTGGCCATTAATGAGTAAGCTCTCAGTTTTTTTTCTGTAAAATTAAAGATGTCATACTCTGGCTTTGTCATGCTGTAGATAATAGGCGCCTGTATGATCTGCTTTTTGTATAATAGAAGCTAAGACTGTACTTCTTAATTTCAGGTTATTTATAATTTAAAGTTGCCAGTTGAGGCTGAGCTCTCAAGAGTGAATAGTTTGAAGGAAAAAATATCTCCAAGGTAAATGACTGGAGTGGGAGGTATATTGGGAGGTAAATGGGTGCACTGGTTATCTTAATTACAAAATCTGTTCATTTAACAGTTAAACAGCAGAAATCGAGCTGCTTCATTTGCATTTTACTGAAAAACTACTAGTTCAGATGTATACAAACTCATCACTAACTGCACAGTAGCCTTCATCTGAGGATCAGGGAGAAAGCACATACAGTTTGCTGCTATGTAAACAAATATATATGCATTTAGAAAATTCTTGACAGGCTTCTGCCACTTTTTAAGCTTCCTCTCCTTCCCTTGTAAGTAAAAATAAATTGGTGAAATAATAGCTTATTTTTTTAAATTTAATCTGTTTCTTACCTTCAGGAAAGGCTTAAATGCTTTTTGGGGCACTGAAGTCTAAGAGGAAATTCGTGGGAAATCCAAATTACCATGTTGCCCTCCTTGAAATTGACAAATACAATTTCTGTGCCAGAAATGAGCAAGAAAACATGTCGTGGTTGTGGTACAGCTGCCCTGTGCAGCTTGGTCATAAGGCTGGTTGGAGTACTGTTATCCTAGTGTATAAAGGCCACATTCAGGAACGATGAAGGAGGGACAGAACAAAGATGGTGTTAGGTTGGAACATATTGGGGATCCCATTATATTTCAAGACATGGAGCTAGTCTGGGGGATAGAGTGGTTGTGTGCCATCAGATTCTGACTGGCACAGAGGAATGAAGCTCAAAGTTGATTACTTGCATGCAAAGTGTGAAAAATTATCATAGAATTATTTAGGTTGGAAAATGCCCTTAAGATCGTTGAGTCCAACTGTTAACCTAATGCTTCCAAGTCCACCACTACACCATGTCCCTAAGCACTGTGTCTTCGTGTCTTTTAAATCACAGAATCATAGAATGGTTTGGGTTGCAAGGGACCTTTAAAGGTCATCTAGTTCAACCCCTGCAATGAGTGGGGACATCTTCAACTAGATCAGGTTGCTCAGAGCCCTGTCCAACCTGACCTTGACTGTTTCCAGGGATGGGGCATCTACCACCTCTCTGGGCAACCTATTCTAGTGTTTCACCACCCTCATTGTAAAAAATTTCTTGTATCTAGTCTGAATCTACCCTCTTCTAATTTAAAACCATTACTCCTTGTTCTATTGCAACAGACCCTGCTAAAAAGTCTGTCCCCACCTTTCTTATAAGCCCCCTTTAAGTACTGAAAGGCTGCAATAAGGTCTCCCTGGAGCGTTCTCTTCTCCAGGATAAATGGCTCCAACTCTCTCAGACAAATGCCTCCCGGAATGGTGACTCAACCACTTCCCTGGGCAGCCTGTTCCAATGCTTGACAAAAATTATGACTCCTCCTGTTGTATGTTAGTTGAGTCATTAGAATATGCATAGAGCAATATTTAAAATCATCTTTTAGTAAACTCGGTGACTTGGTGGGTAGGGCCTAATTTGAAGATAATGTCAGCAGTGATTGAGAATTTCAGAGAAGCCTTGTTAGATGCACAATGGCAACCTCCCAACCTAGAAGAAAGCTAAAACATGACAAGATCAAATTTGCTTGCATTGGAAGACCTTTCAAGAACTTGAACAAAAGAGGGGAAAAAATTTGATGAAAGATGAGTATAAAGGCCTCCTGTGCTGGCACCGCTCCAAAATAACACCAAAGGTGAAAAAATCACAACTAGGTGGTGCATAGGAGTTGAGGCACATTCTGTAGATATAAGATACTGTACAACGAAGAGTAAATACATTCCTGAAGGGGTGGGGAGAATAAAAGATGGACTGCTTACACTTCAGTTTTCACAAATGGTTCATTATAACTGGACAGCAAAGGGAAGGATTTGATTGAATGAAGTTGTATTTACAGTTCCGTTAGCCTAATTGTAAAAGTACTTAAAAGATTTTGCTAGCTTTCATCAGTAAAGGAAACAGTTGTTCATTAGTGTAGCAATAAACAAAAAGAACATACATTTTGGACTTCAGGTATGGTTTTGTTCTTCAGGACTGTTGGAGAATTCTTTCTCTCTGTGCAGAATAATTTATTGAACTAAACTGGGTGTGGGTGCGAAAACTCATTAAGTGAATATTGGAGTACTCTGCATGAGAGAGAAAGCAAAAGGCAAGAGAGTTTTTAAGTATGAATGTGAAGATATGAGAAACCAAATCTATTGTTAATGGGAGTGGAAGAATGAAACTGGAGTAGGTAATTAATCTCTTATTTTGCCCCTCTATGAATATTGTGCTGAAATATGTCATATATCTCAAGACTGCCAAGAGTGATTTAGGTATTTATGTTACCTTCCGTAATATTTCTTCTTCTTCTCTCGAGATTTTTCCTAAACACTGATGAGATTACATCTTTGTTAAAAAATTTGGGCAAGATTGAATGGGGAACAGCAGGGCCGTAAGTATTTTTTAATAAAGAGGTTAGATAGAGTAACTTACCTGTTCTTCTAATGGTTAAGTATTTATTGGAGATTAAATAAAAATAAAAAAAATCTGTATATGCTTAGGGGTTTCTAAGAGTATAAGGAAACAAAGCAAAACTTCAGATGCTGGTATTTCAATCAGCATTCCAATTAATCTGGTTAGTGTTTCAGTTGTGACATTTCAGTTTTACTTGTGTTTCACCCAACTATATTTCAGTGTATCACTCGAGTTATCAAGATTTTTTTTATGCTGTGTGCTTTTCAGCTTTGGCTGGCATTTAATGATACAATCATAGAATCATTTAGGTTGGAAAAGACCTTTAAGATTATAGAGTCCAATCGTAAACATAACACTGCCGTGTCCACCACTAAACCGTGTCCCTAAGCACCACGTCTACATGTTCATAGTAAACGTTATAGAGATGTTTATCATTTCAGCATATGAAAATTACTTCATATAAGTGTAAATAAATCTAAAATTAACAGCAAATACTGAAATTTGTAGTATTTCTACTTCACAGTCTAAATACTGATTGCATCAAATGCCAAAAGAAATTACTTAAAATGAACTTGAACCAGAAAAAAACTTGTTTTAAAAATTACAATTGTTTTTATTTTATTAGTCCTCTTTATTTATTTTTCCTTGCAGTCTTTGACAAGAACTTGAGAAAATAGAATAGAGTTGCTGTTATGGCCATCGTAGTTAGCACTGGTTATGTTAAAAAAGGCTTACTGCATACTGTAATATTTTAAAATCCTCCAGGTTACAGTGAAGAGTAACTGTTAGTACAAAAGCATCTGACATGCCTTTTGCTTTTAAGGTGAACTATCTATCACATTATTAACATTTTTTTCAAATAGTTTGTATTTGTACTTGTGGTCTCTGATCATTTAAGCAGAGGTAGCTCTTGTACTGAGCTGTGCCTAAGAATATGTGCCATTTCTATGCCAATCCTTCTTAGGCTTCAGAAATCATGTTACTGTTTTTGTTGTCTTGGTACTCAAAAACATAACACAGTTTATTTCAGTAAGCTCTTATGAGGTGTTTTCTTAACACAGTGATATGTTCTTAATAAAACCTTTGCTTTGACTTGTCCTTTTCTGAAAACAGACTGGATTGTATTAATTTGTCTCCAAATAAATGTTTTTCCAAATGTAGTGAAGATAATGTACAACACAGTCTTATCCTTGATGACAAAGAAGAAAAACCAGGCTGCTATACTCAATCATCTGTAGAGAATATTTTTCCAGTACTTAGCAGAGAAAGTAAAATAAAGGCTCTTGAAAATAAACTAGGTGTTCACAAAGAAGTGAAAAATACTCAAGTACAAGAAACGCTTCCTATGATACGTCATCAGAGTATTCCTGCACTACCCAAATCTCCATCCAGCCCTGATGTCATAATAGAAGAAATATTTGAAGATGACCTGGAAAGTAAGTTTCTTAATACCTGATGCTTTCAGTGTTCTGTTGTCAAGTATGATATTATTTATGTTCTGTATTGTATTGTGTGTTTGTAGTTATACCTAGCTCATAAAAAGATCATTAAAGAACTCGTATTTCGTTTTATCTTCCTTTGAGCTAGCATTGTTTCTTTTTTGTCCTCCTTCAGCTTAGCTTAGTGAAAACTTTCTTATAAGTCCTCTCAAAGAGGAGTCATAAGTTCCTGTGTCTGCCTGGATGATTTTCTTTAACTCTTAGTTACTACGGTCCCCCTCAGAGTTTCTGACATTGGCTCCTGGAGAGTGCTTTTCTGGCAGGTCCCTTGGCTTCCTGAATCTTCTGCCAGGGTATTGTCCTATGTTAACTGGCAGTAACTATTAGGTTCCTCAGCTTGTCAGGTTTTCCCTGGACTGTAGTAGTAAGAGTGTAGCTAACAGGTCCAGGAAGTGATCCTTCCCCTCTGGTAGGCTCATGTGAGGCTGAGTCTGGAGTACTGTGTCTAGCTTTGGACCCTGCAGTACTGAAAGTCACTGTCATACTGGAGTGAGTCCAGCAGAGCCTACCAAGCCGGTGCCAGGAGGAACTCAGGGGTAGGGCTGAAGGTGTTAGGAACAAGTTGGAACATGGAAATTCAAGTTAGATAATAGGGGGGGAATAGATAGATGCATCCCCCAGTATAATTAAGATGCTTAACTTCAGTGTTCTGTGTCCACAACATATCTAGAAATTCCCTATGATTAGTAATGCTTGGGGAGGATGAGGGAGAGGGTAGGGGTGGTATGCGAGAGTAATTGTGGTAGCATATAGCTGTGATCAAGGTGAAGTAAATTTCAGAGCTTGGGCACAACTGTCTAAAATAGCATATTATAGAATCCCCGTGGACTTCACAAAACTCTTGTCAGAACAAAATCCCTTCAAACTGCAGTGTTACATGAATTTTGCATGTCTTGAATCTTAAGAATTTTAATGATAGTTTTATAATCTTGGAATTAGCATGTGGGCTGGCCATGTGCACATGTTCACTGTGTGTGCCTCTGTTACAGTCATATCAGATATGGGAGTTTTTGCCTTTGCAGTATTCTTACAATACATGTAATTTCTCTTTACTGTGTTTGCTGCTTTACTACATAACGTATAAATACTTAAGTAACCTAATTCACTAAACTTTTCTCCCAAAACAATAAACAGAGTTTCCCACAGAATATCATGCTGATGAACAGAGGAAGAAACTCTTCAAGAAGGAAACGCCTCTTCAACACAAAGCTGGTTAGTGTCTTTCCTATCTGGTAAATGGTTTAGTTCACTAGAAGGGACCCATTCTCTCAGCAGTGAGAGCAGACACAGGAATTTGTTGGAGAGTTGGACACATATGTTAGCATTCCAGTTCAGTCAGGAAGGTGCTAGGAAGCAGATCTCCTGACCATCCCTAGTTAGCATGCATTTGCTCACATGTAAGAGCAGACTTGGGGCACATGAATTGATTTCCCTCCAGTTAAAACTAGTTTGAGAGGTGCTTACAGTGCAGATGTCATTCTTAGTACCAGCAGTTTTGCTCTGCAAAAACGCTCCCTGGCCTGCTCTCCTCGCTAATGTAAAGACTATATCGTCTTTTAGATTTGCCATAAAACCATGTAGTTGGAAGATGCAATACAGGAAGTCCCAAGCAGCTTTCAGAAACTCAGTGTTGGCAGTGTTTCTCAACACCTGGCAGATACTTGACATAATGACTGCAGTGCTTGCTGTGAACAGTGAGACCCATTTCTTAGTAGTTTATATACTGAATTTTGAACTGTTGTCTTGTTCTCCCTCTGTCTATGTTTGGTTTTCTAAATTGTGAGTGAACAGATAAATGTACAAAACAGAGGGTAGTTTGAGGAAATAAGTTACTTCAGAAATTCTGTAGGCACAGTTTGTGCAGTGCTTTGAGCTTTGTTCATTGTTGAGTGTAGATGGTAATGAAGAGTAAAAGTCACAGTATTGGGAAAGAAAGAAACTAGCCTAAGAAGTTGACAGAGGAAGAAGCGCTGCTGCAAAAAGATGTGCCTTAATCTAGGACACAAAATAGTATTAGAAAAGAAAAACGATTAAGGAAACTGCATTTTTGTTGTTTGGTTGGGTTTTTTTTAACTTCAGAGTCATATAAATGCGCCTTCCCCTGACAATTTCCTGTCCAATAACTTCTGAATTCACTGGCTGCTCTTAATGAGACTTGACAAAGCTTTAGGGGTTTTGAGCAGTTTAAGTCCATAACAAATTCTGTGGAAATAAGTAGTTAGTAGAGAAATTCTTCTAATGCTCATACTGAAGTTAGTGTAGTGTGTGCTCACCCTTTATTAGATATCCAAGAATTTGCATGGAGAGAAGAGAAACACCTCACAGCTATTACAGTTGTGTGATGTTTGAGCCTTACCAGACACATAAGTTTGAGTATCTCTCACATATACACTAGAAGAACAACATCTCAAGAGGTGAAATGATCACAGTTACGTGATATGATTGTTTTTATCAGTAATATGCTAAAATAAGTATTTTGTGCAACACTGGATCTTTTTGGATTATGGGAAGCAGAATTTGAAGTTTGATATAATGAGGTTTTCATTCTCTCTTGCTAGTAGGGTTAGTTATCAGATGAATAATATTTGATAAATTTTTCAAATCCTTTTCAGGCAGCCATGGTTTGTTGGGATTTTTTTGTTTGCATTTAGTTTAAGGAACATAATCAAACCTTTTAAAGACATCTCTTCTGGATCCGTCTGGCTTTAGTGATCCAGAACTGGCCCAGCTCCTGTTACTGTTCTTGGCTGGAGGTATCAGCCTCCACTGATGTAGTGAAGCAGCTGTTAATATGTGCTTTTCCTGCTCTACTTGAGACAGGCTAGCTGACTCATCACATCATTGGAGATGGTGACCAGGGGTAATCCAGAAGAGTTAGTGTACCTATAGGTGAAATCTTTTGAGTCATTCAGACTTTTTACTCAGATACCATCTTTTCCACTGGAAATGCCCAAGAGTAATCTTGCATCTGTTCTGGACACTGCATTTCCTAAACTTAGAGGCACAGTCCTGTGTACATGCTCAGAATGTTTCAAATGCCAGATTCTTTGTATCATCTTTCACCCACCATCAATTGTAGTTCAGAGATGGGCACAGAGATGGCAGTGCTCTGGGATGCTGCAAATATGTCTGTTTGCTGTCCCCGGTCAGTCACACAGGAGGCATTGGATCTGGATCGTGCTATCTACTCCTGCAGGACGTTTTGTGGTGTAAAATACTTGTGTAGGAGTTGAGTTGCTGGGCTTCTAAAACCTTCTGACCCATTCACCACCTTCAGTGAGTAGCTTCGGAAAGAGAAACCTGCATTTTGGATCCCAAATCAAGGGAGGTACCTGCAGTACAAAGGATTTGGATGCTTAGTCAGAAGTACTGTCTTATATAGGGTCACCTCTTGGCTAGCTTCAGGTCATTGTTTGATCTTTATGTATTATCACTGAATAACTATACAAAAGTGCTTAGTATACCTGTTCTTAAAAGTAGGAGACTTAATCTCTCTAATTTGCTTTCTAGAAGCTTCCTATTTCTCTTGTTAAATAGAGGGAATACAAACTCTGAATTACCTACGTAAATTCAGGCTACCAATTTGTAAGCAGCAAGACAGCCTTTTGTTTTGCAGGGTAGCATAAGGGAGGTAATTCAAAGGAGTGGATTTAATCAGAAAGCAAACATGGTAACTAGTTTGAAACAAGTGTGAGTAGACTTGTCAGATTAAAAGCTATTTGAGGTAATGTTATCATGATTAATGCAACATAAACCCAGTCACATGTCTAATAATATCTGTTGGAGTCACTTGGAGAGTGTTTAATAATCTGTTTTATGTCTTACTCAGGTTTGACAGAGCTAGTGTTTGTAAGCCATGTTATAAATCCATGCCACTTCTATGTTCAGAGATACTCACAGAAGAAAGAAGCAGGGGTTTTGGAGAAGAAATTGAAAAACTTTTGTTGTAAAAAGAGTTCTTATCTCTTCTCTTCAGATGTTTTGGAACTAGGTAAATTATTAATTTCTAAAGGTCTACGTTAGCTTAAAATACTCTCTTGCAGTATGTCTTCCTTAATATAATATTCTTTCCCCCACCCCCCTTTACATAGTAAGCTGTCCTTATATGTTCTGGGACCTCAGTTAATGGTTTTTGGGAAATATTGTACATACACATTGTTCAGTAAAGTGGACTTTTATTAAAGCATATAAACAAAAATGATAGAAGTAAAAAAGACTGCAGTTCTTCACAACTTCAACAAATGGAGTGCTTAGAGTAACCAGCAGTTGAAACACCTGGCTGTAAACTTAGTGTTTTCCAGCATGAAGTGGTAATTGTTAACTGACAGTTTTTTCAGTATACTGATTTTAATGACGAGCCTAGTTCTTCCATTACTTCAATAAATCATGCAAGCAACATTCCCTTCAAGTGGATAGGTGATTTTTTTAAAGTTCACTAACTGGATAAAAACCATTCTAGAAGTAAAAATGAAAGACAATAATACATTGCTAAATCATTAAAATTATTTTCTACCCCACATGTTGACAATGTTACTCACTTCTAGAAGGTGTTTAGAAAACTGATAAAAAATACATAATAGCCCTCAACTTCAATGTTTTTTTGCCACTTTACTAAGAGGTATAGAAAGTTTGCCAGAAATTACTTCTTAATACAAGCCAGACACCTCCTAGCCTTACAGACATTGTGTAAATGAATGTGGGGAGAAAGCTTCTGGTGGCTATCGAGACAAGGTTTTTAATGTCTTTGTGTCTTTATTTTAGCAGTAGCACTTTTACTACCTGTGTGGAAGATAGGCAACAATGGAACATAATGCAGAACTGTAATAACACTTCCAGTGTGAAATATCTACAAATACTGAATTTTAGTCTTGTCTTTTTTTTTTTTTAATTTGCTTCTGTATAGGTGCTAGAACTTTTATTAAGAATAAAGAAACTGGGATGTGGTGCCGTGGAACTATCACTGAACTAATTCCACTAAAAAGTAAAAATGAGAGGAAGCCTCGTGGTCCAGTAAGATACAAAGTTTGTGATATTGCACTGCTGGAAGTATTCCTGATTGATTTTGGGAGCTCCATAGTTCTAATTTTCTCAGGGTATGTTTACAGAGAGAGATTTTTGTGTGCAATTGTTGTCCTTGACTGTTCTTACTCAAGAGGATCTCTACTAAGAAACAAGTCCTCTGTCAGCTTCACACAAACAGATAACCAGATATCCAAATGACACTAATATTCTGTATGTGCATATTTCCAACAAGAAAAGTGGCAGTGTATGTAAGTACACAAGTGTACAAGCCTTCACACGTTAAAATGTTTCACTTAGACTTGCATTGCAAAAGAAAACATGGGAGTCCTCAATGTTTAAAAAAAAAAAAAGAGAAGAAAAGAAATTTATTTCATTGAGACCTTCTAGTTTTGTTTCAGTGATGTGACATTATGCCAGTTATTGCAATAATCACCATTACTTTTAAGTCTGGGGTTTGGTTTTGAGGGTTTCTTTGGTGTTGGGGGTTTTTTTTTTGCTTTTCTTTTGAGCTAGTACTGTTTTTATTCCCGTGGACAATAGATGTGTTCCTGCTGAAAGGCCTGAACTTGCTACTGTGCAAACTATTGAAACAGACGACATTTGTTTGTTTGTAAGGAAGCCTGATGAGCACATCGAGGCAGAACTCGCAGCTGTTCCTCCTTTAGCATTACAGTGTTCATTGAAAGATGTTGTTCCCAAAAATGCAGTAAGTAGAAGCTGTTTGTACTATTTCAGTACATTTTTTTTTCTTCCTAAGATTTATATAAAAGAACTTCAGTACATAATTTACAATGATCTTATTCTGGTATAAACAGAAGGAAACTTGAGAGGAGTACAGGGTATATTTTATTTAAAAAAAAAAAGTTAAATTATCTCTTGTAAAAAGATGGGTTGCATTGCTTTCATTGGAAAGGAAACAAGCTTATAGCAGTCTGTCTTAAAAAGCCTCTGGGTTTGCAGATACATATTTCAGGCTTAAATCTCACTACTCTTACTCTAAGCATGTTCTTTTGTCAAATTTAAAAACAAATTACAGAACTGATACTCTTATTTCATGGCTGTCTGATAACTTTATGCAAGTAGTAAATTTCAAAAATCATCCAGAGAAGAAATGGCTTCAGAATTTTTAAGAATCTTTTCAGGGATTGGCTTTGTTCCTTAAATTTTTTTGCCACATATTGAAAAGTGTTATTTATTATCTTTCAGTATAACAACAAATAAAGTACTGTCAGCCTTTATTCCCTTAGAAAAAGGGCATATATTGCAGCATTATTTTCTTCAATATTCACTTATTTATTAGGCTCTTTATTTTTGCCACTTTCACATGGGAATGAACTATGTCCAGTGCAGCTGTGCATTTCTGACAGTATAACTGCTGGTTGGTTTGGGGTTTTTTTACCAGTCTGATGTTGTCTGAAATAACTTTAAATAGGAACAATCTGGAACAATTTTCACAGGTGTGGGTAAAATGTCTTCCTTATGTGCTTTCATTTTTTTCACACCTAAAAAGCACAGATTTGCAGTATCAAATGAGAAACTCATTAACTTGATGTAAGAGAAATAAATTCAGACAGGCTTTTTCAAGGTAGGTAAAATGTCAAGAAGGATGATGTGGAGAGGAGGAATGTGGAAATTGATCAAACTAAATTTGTATATTTTTATGAAGACATGATAAGAACAAACTTTCAAATGAATTGGGAGAGCAGAAGTGTAAGTCATGACATTAAACAGTGTATGACAATTGTGGTTTATCTATCAGAACAATCAGAGGGGATGAAATCTTTAAAAGAAACATGGTGGAAACTGCAGTCCTTTGATCTGACTCAGTTTTATACAGTTAAAAACACTTCTAAATCCATCATAGAAGAATACTGTTCAGTGCTGTGATGGCTATGGACTAGACAGTCTAACATTGTGTTCGCTATTTCATCTGTTCAGATGCATCTGTGCTCCCTTCCTTGCTTTTATTTTATTTTATACTTAATTACTATTTTTATTTTTTTGTTTTACCATTATCTGACCTCTTCAGTAGCTTCTTCTTTCTTCCTAACACAGAGTGAAGGTTGGGGAGAGGAAGCGAAGACAAAATTTTTAGGAATGGTAAATAATAAAGTTGTTTTAATGACCATATTTAGAGAAGAGGATGGTGTTCTCATTGTGGATTTGAAAAAACATCCTTTTAATAAAATAAGCAATAACATGCCAGTATCTCTCAAGGATGCATTAGTTTTTTTAGACTTGGCAAGGTACGTGTTTTCCTTTAGTTTATGCTCTTATGCCATAAATGGTAATGTCATAATACTTATAAAGTGAAGTTTACAAAGCAAGTTGTTTTTGCAGTGTTTGATATATTAATGTGTGATGTATTAATATTCAGCAATATCTGTTAATTTCCTTTTTTCACCTTCACCTTTTCACCAAAAGCAGTGTGGCATGCTCAGTACTAGTCAGGCCTTTATTTAGATACTGAACTTTATTTTAGAAAATGACAAAATTTAAATTTCTGTACAAGTTTGAATAACAAGAGCGTGAAAGGAGAAGCTCTTAGTGTCTTACCATGTGCAGAAAAACATACAGAAATCAAGCCTTGTATCTGTTTGATTTGGCTGGTAGGCAGTGACAGGGAAGTCAGCACATCTGAACCAGCTGCGTGACATGGTGCATATAGCACAGTGAATAAGAGAAACAATGATAGGGTATAAGGGGGAGCTTGATTTTGGCATTAGGACAGAGGAGAGCTGCTTTGGAGGGACCAGTGGAAGAGACAGGAGATAGAGAACAAGATGAGCATTTTGGTGTTTGGGTACAGGGGTACAGCATGCAAATCTGTAAGAAATTACAGTTCATCTTGCTGCACACAGAGAAAGGTTTTTGTTTATATTTGAGCATAACTAGTTATGGTGGTGAGAACAGTGGGAGGTAATTTTTTTGCTGCATCTATTCCTCAGGTAATTGCTTTTTCTCATAAGTGAGGCTAAGGAAATCTAAAGAAAATGGTTTTATCTATGTAGTGGATTCTAGCCTTTTACTTTTTATTGACAATTTAAATATACGCTACTGCATCCCAAATAACAAAATCTTTTTAGGAGCCAGCTGCCGTATATCATTCTTCATATATTACTTTGTGAGGGGAGAAGCATTAGAGAAAACTGTCTGCACCAAATGCAAGAAGGAAAGTTCAAGCTATTCATACAAACATGAATCAAGTTATAAGACCATTTTGCAGTTTTTATGAGAAACTTGACATTTGAATATAAAAAGGTTCCTTCTCAGTTAATTTTGACAGAATGTATTCAAAATTTCATTTTGTTTACCTTAGGTTTAGATCACAGCTTCCCAGTCAGTTAGAAAATAATACCATCTTGCAGTATAGTCCACCTAAGATTCCACAAGAAAGAGAAGTCTCTGTCGTTGTCTGTCATGTTAATAGTCCAAGTGATTTCTATCTCCAGTTGGTAAGTTTAGAAATAAGGTCTATTTAAATAAAACTCGGAACAAACATTTTAATGTTGAGCTACCTGTAGTCCACATTAAATAAGGTACAATTTCTATTAACTTCTGTCACTTGTTACCAGTTTTAGGATTCCTAGAATTAATAGATGAGATTAATTCCTACAATCCTAGATTAATCCTAGATTAATTCCAGGAATTTTTACAATTCCAGAAAGTTAACATTTTTTTGTCAGTTTTGTTACATTATTAATTCCTGTGTGGGTGTGTAGTGCTTTACTGTTTAGAGTGGAGATTGAACATGGCAATATTTAACAGTTGTTAGGCTCTTCAATTCACTTTATCTATTCATAACCACTGTATAATTTCAGGTGGAAAACTAGGAAGTACACTAGAAAAAATGTCCCTTAAAAGAGAAAAAATACCATTTTAAAGAAGAAGAAAAAAAAATCTGGTGTGTATGTATGTTTTGTTTTTCTTACTTTAGAGAGATAGCCTGGATTCTTTAGCTCTTACCAAGAAAATTCAGGAGGTATATAAACATGAGTATGGGAAAAACTTGGAAATCATCTGCCCAGTTGAAGGCCAAGCCTGTATTGCAAAACAGGAGGATGGGAATTGGTACAGAGCACAGATTATAGGTGAAGTATTGGTTCTTTCACTCTAATGCTAGGTTGCAAAATCAGATGTGGTACCAGCTCAGTCAGACACTGGCTATGAATGGTAACAAACAGTCATTATTTTTACTAGGCACCCTTATACTAACAGGTAGGTTCTAAAGTCAGTAGTACTAATTCATGTTATATTCTTTTGCTATTAATGGAGTGTTTTGTACATTTTCTTTTTTAAATAGAAGTGGTATACTTAATTTTCTATATATTATGGAAATTTCATTATATAATTATTTAAAATAATGTTTCACTTACTATTACAGTTTGAACTACAGAGTTGTCTATTATAGCCAACCTCTGAGTGTAACTAGTGTGGGTTAATAATTCTCCATCGTAATTCCAAAGGGGATGAGGGGTGTACTTGTGCTCCACCCCTATGTTGCCTGCATGGGCAGTGTGGCATGCCTCTATGCTTACATGTGTACTTGGCACGTATTTAACATGCCAGTGTCTCATAAAGTGATTAGATGGAAGGGGACCAAAATACTTACTCTGTCATTTCAGGAACCTGAAAGAGCTGGCTCTTAAAGAATACGGTTTTTGAATTGGGTTATAGAACATTTGAAAATGTGATATTTTATGATTATATGGTATAAATGTGTATTTTGCTCTGAAATTCTGGTGCTTTAACCTGTATCAGGTACTAATTTTTTGTTTTAATAACTTCGGTTGTTTTTCTTGAAGGGCTGCCAAGCTGTCAAGAAGTTACAGTAAAATATGTTGACTTTGGCAATGTTGCTAACTTAACTCTTAAAGACATATGCAGAGTAAAAAAGGAGCTTCTGAGCTTTCCAGAAAAGGTAAATTAGTGCTTGCCTGGATTAAATAGTCAAAATTAATAGAATCTCAATGGTTGGAAGGGGAGAGGGTTGTTAACATTCTGAAGTAAACAAAATGTTAAGCAAGTTCCTTTTCACGTGGGTTTATGATGTGACTTATTAAATATGTTTTGGGTGCACATTGAAAACTCTTAATTTTCTTTTTTTTTTATATCATTTAGTTTTAAATGAAATCTAATGTTACCTTCCGGTGAGGAGGTGTATATACATTGTGTGTGTGTTTAATTCAGGTACCTTCTTTTACTCCATAGTAAGCCAAATTAATTTTTACATTCTTTTATTTTCCAACCATAATTAACGCTGAACTTTAAAACTTCATATATTTATAGGGTTTTTTTTAACCAATTGTAGGCACCAGAAGTAGTGAGTGTTGTAACTAAGGTTGTCCAGCATCTTCTACTGAAAGTAGGATTTAATTGTTTATATTTTGAGCAGATGTTTCAGGGGAAGGTTTCAGCCAAAACAATTGAGCCTTTTTTGACAGCAAGGGAGAGGAAACATTCTGAAAATGGCAAAATGTTCTTGCAGTCGCAATGTCTTAATGCTTCAGATCAGAGCGGCTAATGAATAATGGTGTTGGGATTTTTGTTGTGTGTTATCCCATCATTCCAACTGATTGCTTGTTATTGACCAAATACAAATCCTCAGAAAAACCTGTTAATTTGTCAGCTCTTGAGCACATACTACTATGCCTGCTCATTTTGAACATAATGGAGAAGGGGCTAAAGAGTTACCAATACAGATGGGTATATGACCACTAGAGAATGGTCTAAAAAAAAGCTGAACCCATCAGTTATTCTCAAATTTCAGCATTCTTATGCCATGTATAGGTTATGGTGAAACACTCTTGCAAGGTGTTTACAGTTGAAGTTTGCGTAAGAAGTAACAAGTTCCTCTTGCTATTAGTTTTAATGCAAGTAATAGAAAGATCAGCAGACTTGAGTCTGCTTATGTGTTGCTATGGTTTCAAATCTTTTGTATTTACAAAAAAATGTTAAGGATTTAAAACTCTTTGAAACATGAATGAACACAAGATTGCAAAATAGAGCATTCAGAAGGTAAGAGTATCAGAAATGAGGTTGCTTGTGCAGCTCTATCCTGTTGCATGAAAGCATTGCTAAGTCTTCACACATGATCATATATTGCATTGCCTCAAATGTAAGTTGGTTGTTTAAGAGATTTGAATTAGGCTGTTACAAGAGAAGTTGGACTTTTTTCAGCCAGTTAATACAGTTCACAGGCATTTTAGAGGACTTGGGTAGTGCAGAAATCTTGGCCAACACTGGAATAAGCAGTACTTAATGTAGTGTTGGTTTTGTCATCCACAGCCCTTTCTTCTAATTATTAACCTGTCAGTCAGCCTTATTTTCATATTCCTGACAGCCTGTATCCGAAGAATATCTGCACAAAACATTCTTATTTCTATTGTCTTTATTTCCTTTCCCTTTTCAGTCACTTGTGTTACTCTTCTTCCTTTTGGTGCAGTAAACAAGGAGGAAACAATAACATTACAGTTAATTTAAAATTGAGGCATAGTGTCGCCACCAAAGTTTGCAATAAAGATGCTAAACAAAAATTCTTTTAATCAACATACTTCATCTTGTCTGATTTCCTGTGTGTCTCTTTTTTTATGTCTTAATACCTTTCAAACATCTGTCAGGAATTTTTGTGACATAGTTACTGTGGTCCTTCACACTTCTACAATGGTATAGTCATGTTAATCTTAGATGCTTTGAGTCTGAGTAATTACATCATAAGCAAACCAGGATGAAGGGTTTCTTTATCACCTCTCTGCAGTAATCTTTCCTGATCTCTGCACCAGTTTTATGCCTAACCATAAAGGGAAGCAAGGAGAAGTCAGCTCTTTCTATTTCAGCAAGAATGTATCTGAATTTGATATTCCTCCTCAGCTGCCAGCAGGGTGGGCAGGCATCATCTTAAATCAGTTCAAATAATGGTAATGTGGAACCAGAAGCCAAGGTCATGCTATCTTGCTGTCCTGCATGAGTGCGAAGCAGAGGCTGTGATTTGGCTGTAATGAGATGGTGTTGATATGTAATGGTAGATACATAATTTGAGTTATTCTTTAGGCAATCAGGTGCAGGCTGGCTTGCATTGAGCCTTATAAAGGGGCAAATGAGTGGAACAGAGAAGCCAAGGAAAGATTTGAAGAAATGACTGAAGATAAACTTATGCTGTGTTCAGTTGTTGGTAAGTTATCAAGAGTGTATTACTTTAAATATTGTTGAATTGACTCAAATGTAGAAACATGCACTTTCTTATTTTAAATAGTATTTATTTGAAATGCTTATGTTCATACTTGCAACAGGTAGCCTGGAGTGAGAGTATCTAAATATGAACTCATTGGAGGAGACCTAACAGATAGAACTTCTGACCAAAGCTCTGTTTATGTCTTCTCTTAGGGACCACATCAGCATTAAGTGATACAAGTATCCTGGTTTATTAAAATGGGCTTGTTTCCAACAGTACTAGCTATCCTTGACTCTTCCTGATTTTATTAGTATCTGGGAGTGTGATTGCTGCTGCTCTAAAACATTGGGGCAGGGAGGGAAATTCAGATAATGCATACATGCCTTAGTAGGATTTTTCTTAATACCATTTACTGTTAATATACAGCTGGTTATTTTTCAACCCCTGTGGAATGGTGGTTTGGAACCCATCTAAAAAATGAAATTACATGTATCAGTTGGTTTCTTTGTACAAAAACACTTTGTAATTATTGGTGTATTTTAAGTTAACTTTATAGATATGTGCAAAGCTAAGCCTCTACATATTGTTGATGTTCAGAATCAATTATTTTATAAATCAAGTATAATTTTACAGAATTCTGTCTTTTAGTACCATTTGCCATGCCTCCAAAACCATAAATAGTCTTTATACTGTCATTGGTTGGCACTAATTATGTTTATATTATTCATTCACAGAAATTTTAGATAATAACATCTTATCTGTTGAACTCTTTGACTCCTCTGCTGTTCATGGAAGAAGCTTGAGTATTAACTGCCAGCTGGTTAAAGAAGACCTAGCATCCTACACACCTGGGTAAATACCCTGTGCATAACTTAAAAGTATTTGGAAATACTGCATTTGTGTAACAGAATTACTGGCTTTAATATTCACCTCCAGTGGCTGGAACTTACCACATTTGTGATAAATTCATTACAAATCACATTCATCAACTGACATAAGTTACAGAGTATAACTCTGCAGTTTGGCATAGTTGAATTCTCAAACTAAATCTGACTAGCATAATGTATTGAAATTGTAATTGATTCAGAAGTTGGAGATAAATGTTTTGCATCATACTTGTAGTGTGCTTAAGTGCTAAATCTTCCCCAAACTGGTTATCGTTAAGGTTCCTGTTCCCTTTTAGTAAGAAAAGAAATACTACTTTTGTGTGTTTAACCTGCACCTGAGGTAAGTCATCTCTTTGGAAGGTCTGTTACTGGAAAGCAAATACTCGGATAACCAGCTATGACAGCAATAGACAGAAGATTTGGGAAGCCGTGAGGGAAGATGAGGCTGATAAGGAGATAACACTGCTTCATTTAATTTGTTGGCTTTTTAAAAAGATAATCCATGGGATGTATTCATGAAAATTAATAATTACTCTTTCATAAATAATTTTTGAATACTGATGAAAGTAAAAAGATTGTTATATAGAAAGTTTTGATTCCTAAAGGGAATTGCTGAATTTACTTTTTTCAGGAGGAAGTGAGTGAGTGGATTTTCATCTCATAGCTCAGAAATACAACTAAATCATAGTAACGCTTTTCTTGTACTTGTCACAATTTTTAGTAAGATTTTTTGTGAAGTCAAACAGCTTTATTTAAACCTGAAGAGCTGAATTGTTTTGTCACTCTCACTAGTGTATTTTATTGTGTTACAGCTATACTTAGATGCCTGCTTGCAGCCTGCAAACAAGTGGGAATATTACTACAGTATAAGTTGCTGTGTAACACTGATAACTTACTACAGTGGATTTTTTGGTTGGTCACTCACTCTCCCTTCTTTAGGTGGACTGGGGAGTGAATAGAAGAAACGAGCAAGAAAACTCATGGGTCAAAATAAATACAGGGAAATTGCTTAGCAAGTACTGCTGCGAGCAAAACAGACTTAATTTAACTTAATTTATTACTAATAAGCATAAATATTTAATTAATACTTCAGGCATTGCTACATAAGAGCAAAAATTTATGGTACCTACCCTCCCCCTTTCTCAGGCTCAAGTTTACTCCAAGCACCTCTCCTCCCCCTCCTACACTCAGGTGACTTCAGTGAGGCAGTGAGCAGTGCAGGGCGTTGGGGTCAGGACACAGCAATTTCTCCCTGCTCCTCCTTCCTTCTTGCTCTTTTCTTCCTGTGCTCCAGTGTGGGCCCTCCACAGGCTTCAGTCCCTTCAGGAGTGTGCCTTTTCCCCCCACAAAATACCTTCTACTCTTCTGACTTTGGTGTTCCCTATTTTATTTCTCTTCTGTTCCCTCCTCTCTCTCCTTGGTGTTTTCTGCCCTTCATTAAAATAGAGGTGCCACGAGCTTCAGCGAAAGGCTCGGCCATGTCCTCTGGAGGGTCTGTTGCAGAAAGCACTGAAATGGGCTGTGCCTGCCATGGTACAGCACCTGGCCTCTTCTCTCAGAGGTCACCCCTGCAGCCCTTCTCCCCACCCACCAACACCTTGCCATTTACACCCAGTGCTCCATGTCTTTTAGTTGGACTGATGTTTCCACTGGCGGGGTGGGGCAAGGGCATTGTTTTGTGTGGACTTGGGGGTTTTTGGCTGGCTTTGTTTTCCAGTGTGCATAGGTCCCTAGCTCTTCAGAGTTCATTTAACACACTTTCTCACTGAATTTCACGTTTGTGAAGGTGGATGTCTGCAAAAAGGCAAGAGACCGGTGAATAATTTAAAACACCTTTACGTCATTTAGAATCACATTTGGGATTACTCTTTCATGTTTAATGCTGTTGAGGAATACCCAGGCCAGCTCTAAACTAGTATAAGGCAATATAAGCAGGAGAGCACAGTGCTTCATTGAATCCAGCTTGCTGACAAGCAAACATCTGTAACCTTACTCTTGCATTGGAGTAGGAAGTATTCCATACAGAATTCCAGGAAGAAACCTTGGGAGTCTGAAGTTCATTCCAAATGGATTTGTTTTTCTGATGGATCTGCAATGATAATGCTATACTGGAGTTACTAGAGAGGTGGTTGTAAGACATGTAACATGTATTTCACTTGGGACCACTCTCTGTGTCAGATTGCCTCTGTCCATTTCATAGTTCAGACTAGTTGTATGCAAGGTAAGCGTATTTGTAAGCTGTGGTGTTCATTTTTTTCCTGGTTCTACAAGTTAGTTGTTTAACCAAGCAGTTTCCAAAGACCTGCATCAGGGAGGTTTGCATAAATAATTGTGTAGCAGTATATAGTGGATGATTCAACACTTAAACACTATGGAATTTTCTCTCTTAACAGAGCAGTTTGTTTCCTTCCCATGACGGAAAAGACGGGTGGTAGATCTCTGAAAACAGGAAAGGGTTTCTACCTGGAGGCCCAGAAATGGCTAGCAGTTAAACTCAGCCTTGCCATCTCCTTTAGTCAGTGATGTTTGCAAGAAACCATTTCTTTTGCATTAGCAGATGTTTCTTCAAGCCGCAATCTCTTACATTTCTAGTTGGCACAATTCATGCAGACTCACAGTAAGCTGGGCTGTGGCTCAAAATACATACCAGCCAACTCCTGATTGTTGTTGGTCTTTATTCTATCCAGTAGAGCACAACTTAAACAAGTTCTCATAAAGGTATTAGCATGGCTATACTTCATTCAGTACTGTACTTAAGAAAGTGGTAGCACTGGTTGTGTTGTATTTATATCCTCAGAGAATGATAGAGGTAAATGTTTCACTAATGTCAACATTCTTTACTTCTATGATGTGTAAATATTCCTTTCAGAAGTTGCATGTTGCAGCTTTTACTCAGAGGCAACATTGCTTTCCAGAAGCATGATAGCAGTAATTTGACGGTTTTTAAGGCAGACACAAACATTAATGTTCAGCAGCCTGTTTGTGTCAGGATTGCTTTTCTGCTGGCAGCCTATATTGCATAGTGCTTTCATTTGACACTAGAATGTGCAAGGATACCTTCTGAAGGAGAATAAAAATGTTACTATCATGAGTGTTTCAGAAGTAGCATTTAGAAAAGTTTTTGTCTTTTGTTGGGATTTTTTTCTGTGTTTCTGAGTTACTCTTTATTCACTCTATTCATGTTGAATGATTCCTGTCATGTTGAAGTTTTATCATTGAGCTCTTTTTCACTTTGTTTCAAATGTGTTTAAACTCTCCATTCTAGTTATTTTATGCTCTTCACAGGTACACTGAAAGTACTGCTATAAAGCCCAATGAAATATGGGATGTTCCTCTAGAAGAAATTCCTGAAACCTCAGAAGCTTTAAATCCTATAGGCATGGAACCTGTGGATGAAGGAGATTTCAGATCACTTTCTAAGAAAGAGCTACAAGCAAGAATTAGTCATGTTGTGTCTCCTAGTAAAATTTTTATACAATGGCTGTCATCAGAAAGTATACTGAAAAGGTACTTTTCTGAAAAAGGAAAATTCGAAGAACTTTTTTCAAGTTAAGGCATTCTTATTACAAACTGGTGAAGTATAGTTAGAAGAAACCGTGATTAGGGTTGCATTTGGCACTGGGTACTCGTTTTGAATGCTGTTGGTTTATCTTGCTTTGTTGAGGAAAGTATAGGAACAAAAGACAGATTGGCACTATGTTGTGGTTTATTAAATATTTTTGATTCCAAATTAAGTACATGATGTAACTCTATTTCAAATCAGTTTTAATGTAGTATCGGGGCCTGATAAATGCAACACTGTTCAGAAAGATTAAATCTTTTTGCTCTTTCTTTTCTCCTCCCCATTCCTTCATTAGGAATCTTGTTAAATAATACTGGTGTCCTAAGTCATAAAACTTAAAGTTATTTCTTTCAACATGATTCTAATATGCTGTTAGGAAAGTTTGAAGGCAATTTCTACACGTTAGTGTATCAACCTTCCTTTGGTAGATATTTAGGTAACATTTAGGTAATAGTGACTACTGTTTGAAGACCATTAAATGGAAATGTCATTGCTTAGTGCAAGAGTTGCTTATTTTCTGCCTCTTATTATTCCTATCTTTCGTCTTTTTACCTACTTGCATGTAGCTACCTAGAGTCCCTTTGAATTAGTCATGACACTAAATGAGTACCACAGTCTCAAGTTGTCAAGACAAAATAGTGCATCTTTCTAATAGTGCGATACAGAATGGTCAGTATCACTCAGATTAACTCCATTGTTTAAGAAAACATGATAGTTTTATAGAATTTTAATCAGATTGCATGTGTTTTGAAGCTCCATTTCATGTATTTCTAACATATCATGAAAAACTACAATACTATGTCAGACACTTACTAAAACTTTACTGTGTGCTAGTTAAGCAGTGATTGACTAAATAAGCCCTTTATTCACTGGGTAAAATTTTACCACTAGAAAAGTGTTGTTTTGAATGTTAGTTTACAGGAGAGGATGGCTACCATCTACAAAGAATCCCAGCCACAGTCTGTGAAGTGGGAAAGTAGTATGCACTGTGCTGTTTATGTACATGATTTGAAACAGTGGCAAAGAGGTCGAATAAGCAGGATTGTCTCTGAAACGGCCGCAGAGGTAAACCTCTTATCATAACAGGGTTTATACTTTCATTTCTAAAGATTGTAAGCATTCATTGATTAAAATAATGTGAAATCTTTGCTTCTTACTTCTGTGTTAATATTTTCTCATACAGCCTTTTGCTTTTGTACAAAGTAAGTTACATTGTACATTGCTGCAAATAAGATTAGTCTCATCAAAGCTCAGATGCCTTTAGCAGGGAACCTGGTAGTTGAAGAAGGCTCATGAGTTTGACTTTGTGTATGTTTACACTACAGTTTAGCTTAGATTCCAGAAGCTGTGGGAACCTGAGGGTCACATTAATTCAAACTTAATGATCCTTGCTAAAAGATGGAGCCAGTTGAGCTGAGTGCACACCACAGGAACACATGTAGTCATGCTGTTGCTTGAACCCTGAACTGATGGTGATGCACTGTGCCATGTAGGTGTAACATTTTCCACAGTAACTTCTCACACAGTGCTGCATTAAATATGTCTTGTGCTCATTTGAAAAGAATAAGGAGCATCAGAAGAGGCATTTTGTGAATAGATAACTACTTGCCTCAAAAGTAAGAGTGGCTTTTTAATCATACAGATAATCCAGGACTGGATTGCCGTTGGTTCTCTCCACCATTATCAGATTATGCCTGTGGGTCTTGTTAGTAGGAGGCAGAAGTGGGACTTCGTATACTTCTGGTTTGCATCATCTGCTTTCTAAGGCTAAGGGCCCTCAAAGAGATATTGAACCACATCAGAATAAAAAGCAACAGGTGGAGAGGAGCTATTTCAGTGTTTCTAGGTTTACGAATTTAAATACACCAACATAACTGAAGCATGGGAAAAGAAATTTTCTTATTCTAGTAACAGCATCTGTAAAGTTGTTTTAACCCCCTTTGAGCACATTTTTTGTGTTTGTCCTCTGGGTACTTTGTGGTAGTCATTTGTGTTGGTGATTAAGTACTTCAGTGCAAAGGCTGTTCATTGAATGCTGGTAATGTTTGTTCGAATTTTGTTTACCTATTCAGGCATGCTTTGAATTATCATTTGTTACAGATACACTAAGAGAGGGGTTTTTTCTTTTCATTGTGTTTCTTGTCTGTAACAGGTGATACTTTATGATTCTGGAGCTGAAAAAACAATGGATATCAGCTGTCTAAGGAAGCTAGAGGAAAATATGAAGATAATTAGGACATTAGCAATAGAATGTTCTTTGGCCGATATCAGGTAGCCTTTCCCTTATACTGAGCAGCAGTATTAGAAGCTAATAATGACTTAATATTTTCCTGTGTTAGCACTGATGATCTAAGATTTGGATATGGTTTGCTTTTTGAATAAAGAGGAAATGGGATGGCAGCTGTAATTTATTTTATAAAGGGTTTTTTTTCTAAGGGTTATGCTACATGCCAGTAAAGCAGAAACCATGCTATAGAAAGAAAGAACATTTATAGGATGAACTATAAAATACTGGACAGATGATAGAGTTTTTTCTTGAGATGAATCGTATCTCATTAAAATGTACAGGAGGTCTCTCTTTTCTAGACTGTAGAAAAGAGAGAACCACGGTATTCTCCCATGAATTTGTTTGTATGTTGTCTATACTGTGAAGAAAAAATAATTATGTTTGTAATACCAATTCCCTGAATGAATATAAAAAGCCTAATTTGCAGATGAAGTACGGATTTTTCTTTGTTCTGTTAACACAGGCATCATGCTTCTGGGACTCATGATCCTCCTCATGTTGAAGTTTTGGGGTTATATTTTTGGATTCTTCCTGTCACATAGATTCAGAGATGGATAACAATTTCTTTTTACTGTTGACTGTAACGTAGATTGTCTTTTTTCCCTGATGGCTCAGGCAGTTTAAAAAAAAAAAAAAAATCAAAATCTCAGTAAAGGGAGGGTTTGTGGTTAAGCTCAGGAGATGCCAACTTCTCTTGTACTAAAGGAGATTATAATTTGTTCTATGTTAGACCAACAGGTGGAAGCACGCAGTGGACAGCAACAGTGTGTGAATGTTTATCCTATTACCTAACCGGTGCACAAGTAAAAATAGTCATACAGGTTTGTAATCAAAAGCAGGGGTATTGGTAAAATCTCTCAAGTTGTCTGTTAATTTAATTTTTTTCTGAATATTTTCACTCTTCAGAAGGTCCTCAGTGGAACTTAACTAGATAGCTCTTTGCTGTAGGGGAAAAGATGCTTTTTCTTTTTTCTGCTTTACTTTCGTTACTCACTGGAGCATTAGAGCAGTTTGGCTACCCAGTGTGGAAAGAACACAGTCTTAGATACATTTAGTTATTGAAGAATAATATTTATATCTTTGGGATCACTGGATGCTGACAACTTTTATGGACAGATGAGCAAGATGCTCATGTTCTTGATGAGAATGATTTCAGCAGCTACTATATTAGTTTTCAAGTCTCAGAACCTGAAAACAAGTCCAATGCTATACAGACATCATTAGTAATTGATTTCTTCCACCAGTAAAAAAACCTGAATTATTACAAGGGTTTCTTTTGTTCAGTGTCTGTTGGCAGCTGCCAGTGAAGTTTTACAGTGTGTCTGGAAATAAAAGCACTATGAGCAAAGGTATTTATGAGTGGGTTTAGAGCTCCTGCTGGAGGAAAACAAGCATTTGGCAGTTCATTCTAATGAAACAACTAAGGGAGGAAGCAAGGTTTTATTCTGTTACTGCTTTTTGAATGTCATGTGTAGAAGAGTTGGTAAAATGATGGGAACTATGACATAGATTAAATAAATTTTGTGTCTTCTGATGTGGGCATCAGTTCAATGATGTCTGGTTTGCAGTCAGTACCAATAAAATGAAAAACATGCCTGTAGTTTAGAGGAAATGCATACTGTAATCTGTTGTTCAGCGCACTCTTGTTTTTTTCCAGGGAAGTGTTGTGGCTTGTGCATTGCCTGTGAAAATTCTTTGCAAAGATGAAACAGGACAATTGATTGATATTTCAGAACACCTTATTAAAAAGGGTTTGGCTTTTAGAAAGAGAAGGTTTGGATACTTTTCTTTTATATTCTTTCAGACTCTAGTATTGACATCGTGATAAGCTAATAAGTAAAACAAAAATTTGGATTGTCCTCTACAGCATATGTAGCAACAGACCTCCATTTTTAGTGAATTTATTTGAGTATAACATTATTAATTGTATTCATTGCACATTTCAGTTATCTAAGTTGGTAGATGAGATATTAACAGTATTTTAACAAGCATTTGCCATTATTGTGTGTTCGGTTTTTTACTTCTATTCTTTTATTCTTTTGCACTTTTCAAGTTCTTTGTCAGTTAATGTGTTGATATGATTTGATTGAATCTGCTAGAACTGATAAAGCTGATGTGCCTTACTCGGTCTCCAAGGAACATCTTAAAGTACATATAGAGCAAGAGGACACACAAGTGGATGGTTGTAATTCCAGAACTGCATGTGCAAGAAACAGCACTGCTCCAGAGGAAAACATCACTGTTTCAGAGAGTGAACAGAAATTATGCAAAACATATAAGTCGCTGCTTCATTCAGGAATGGGCGAAGTATATAAAACCCCTGTTATACCTGAAGCAAAAATTTTTCAAGCTGTAGTAAGTTGCGTTGGACATGATGGAACTATTTATATAATACCAAAATCATTTGGTAAGATTACATAGAAGAAAATACATTTACATCTATGAATCTGATGGCTTTGGTGTATGAGAACATATCAGATATGTGTTCTAGTATACATGTTCTGTATCAGAACACAGCTCTGGAATATTCCTGTTGGGGAGGATTGCTGTTAGGAGGTGGTGAGGCCTTTGGCACGGGCAGTGAGGGGTGCGTGCCCCTGCACCCCTTGCTCTGTAGAGGTGGGGAGAGGTCCCGCAGCTTCCAGCAAAGGAAACCCACATCCCCAGGAGGTGGTGCACTCTCCTTAAACCCATCAAAATTGGCTCTCCTGTCCTTCTACCCTCCCCAGAAACCAAAAAACCCCAAGCCCTTGGGCAGGCAGCTTACTTGCCTCTGTTCTCTAGGCAGTATTGGGTAAAGCAGCAAGTGCTTTATTTTATAATGTTGAGACTGTGATACATTTTACTAATAATGAAGATACATTCCTAAAGATTCTCAGAAGTTAGCCTGGTTCTCAAGTATTACTGAGTTTTTCTCCTTCAATGTGAGCTCAGTACCCACTTTCCTTGGGCTTTTTATTTGTACTGTGATACATTCTGTATCTCTTAATATTTTCTGTTTGTACTGTTTGAAAGAGATACAGATGCAGTACCATGATAATACATTGTGCTTTAGAGAAATGTTTCCATATGAGAATGCTAATTTTTTTTTTTTACTCCACAAGTACATTTAACTATTAGATCATATCATAAAACTTTGAAGTTCAAAGGACAGTAACCCCACTCGCCCAAGACTGTATTCTTAATGCAGTTTTTGCTGTAGACTTTACCCATAGCAGAAGAGAGTCTTCTGGACACCTGTTTTGTGTTGTTGCATGGTGTCCTACCGCTGTCTGGGAATCTGTTGCCCTGTTCACAGAGAGGCTCTTGTATTAGTGCTGCCAAGGTGTCAGTTGCAAAATTTATAGACCCTTCTTCTCTGAGATTAGAATCCAGAATTACTAATGGCTTCACAATTGGAAATGTAGTTTACTTTTTGTTCTAAGTAGTAACTTGTTTGCATATACTAGGTGTTGAACATACATACTGTATCAATGTTGGAAAATATTTTTTGGAGCAGCACGTGTATTTTATGTTTATACATGTCTTCATCTGAATCTGCTGGTTTTTAGTGAAATAATTTGCACTAATATGTTACAGACTATTTTGAAATTTTGGGGGGTTTTTTTATTCCTCCCCCAGAAACTGAACTAAACAAATTGATGACTGAAATACAAAGTAACTTTAAATGCCTTGGTCTTCTGGAACCCTACTGCTGGAAAAAGGGAGAAGCTTGTGTTGTAAGAGGATCAGATACCGTGTGGTATCGTGGTAAAGTTGTGGAACTTGGTGGTAGTACTCTCCAGGTAGGCGGGGGGGGGGCGCAGGAACATGTATGTGCACATGTATGTTAAAAAAAGGGGGGGGGGGGGCAAATAATCTAATCCTCTAAAATAAATTTATGATCACACCTTTTTTCGTTCAGCTGACCTGACTATCCAGATGCTCATTCTGCTTAGAAGTGTGATAACTGTCCTGATTTTTACATTTATTTTAAAGACGAATTCTATCTACTTTTTTCAGTTGTCACAATTTTTCCCATAGTTTTCCTGGTGATGATAAATGTTCTTAAGTAAAAAGCTACCCTTGATCACCTGCAAGTAATCCCTTTTAGGTTTTTTTCTTCTTTTCTTGTTGTTGTTACCATATGTGGAATGCTTTGAAAATTCTTAGGTTTAGCTTCTCCCCACCCTGTCCCTACCCAAGAAGTAGTGGCTGTCTTTGTTTTGAATTCTTTCTGCTGCGCAGGTATACAGCTACTTTTTCTATAGCAGTTAATCTTATCTAAAGTCTTGAGTCTGCTCATGCTTTTTGAATGTAGATTTGCAAGTGTGATACTATCCTAGTTCACAAATTTTTTATTTCTTTCCATTTTAAACTACTGTAAGGTTATTGCACAAAAGGTAAGATCTCTTGCAAGATATGTTGGGAAACTGAACTTCTAATCTACCATACCAGTTTTTTAATCCTTTCCTTCATTTCCACTTTGTCACATCACCTACTTATAAGCAAACAATTATTTTTTCTTCCAGAAAAATGAATGCTGTAAATGAAAGCTTTCCATTATTAAATGACTTAAAAACCACAAATTATTTCAGGAAAGCTTTTCTTTTCATATAGGTACAGTATATAGACCACGGTTGCATAGAGAGGATTCCTCAGTGTCACCTGTATCCAACTACATTGTATACTGGTATTCCTCCATTTTGCATACCATGTCAGCTCTACAAGACAGTACCAGTGAGTAATGGTAAATTTGAAGACATTTTAGTAGTTACTCAAATTGATACACTGTTTAGTCATACAAAGGTTGAGACTAGTTGCTGGTATTTTTTCCTGCTGATGAGGATTGTTTCACAAGGCAGGCTTTTATCAGGAACTGCCAGATTGCTTTATGAAGTGACCATGCTTCAAAAGGAGCTGTTACTGGAATAAATCTTTGTGAGACAGGACACCGCAGTAGTTGGCAGGATGACACTATGAAGTGGTAGTTTGTTTTGCAATAGCAGCAACAAGAAGTAGGGCCTGGATTTCTTAATGCAAAATGGCCAGAAAATTTTAAGTCTTCAAGTCTTATGAAGTGTTTCTGTCATTCTGAACTTAGCTGTGTAGGAAACAATCTGTTATGCTAAACTAATACAAGTGAATTGTTTTAGGGGTTTTTGTTAGTAAGTAATTGGTACATCGATAACATCTTCACGTGCCATCCCATCTTACTCGAATTTGAATGGTGCATTTAGTAAATGTGAATTACTGAAATGACTAGCTTACTTTTAAACTTATTTTTAAAGAAAACCTTTTTATTGCTGGAAGCAGTTCAACTGATGGATTAAGAAAGACAGGCTTATAAACCTACGAGTTAGGAGGAAAACAGATATTGCAGGGAATAAAAGAAGTATTTAAAGTATCCTGTGTTTTCTGTTGTCTGTTAAGTTATCTTTGAATGTAATTCTGTATCTTTGGGTTATGCTTCGGGTGATTATGCACACATACATTATGTATATAGTAAAGGTTAGACCTGGCAAGCAGCATCTCTTTCTAAGCCACTTTAAGACCTGAAAATTGCTGTTCGGCTTTGTCACACAGTAAGTTCTAGTGTACCAAATAGCAGATAATGTTTAAACTGTTGTAGATAAATCAAACTAATGATGTATGTTTTGAAATAAGTTTTTCAATGATAGGCATGTATTTTCATCTTACTGTGTTAAGAATAGTAAGAGTATTACTTGTCAGCATCTTAATGTGTGGGGATTTCTTGTTTTTCACCAAATAGATTGGAAATTTTTGGCAGCAGGATGCAGTAGATTGCCTTCAAGAGCTACTTAAAAATGAAGAGGTTGAAATACATGTTCAGGTAGCTTAATTTATTCATAGATGTGGAATGAGGTTTACTTTTTGTTCTCTTTTTTTCTTTTAACTTACATTAAGAAAAATAGGTAAAGGAATATAGCAGTAAATGTATTTCTTAGACAAAACAAAATCAAAACCTAAAGTTATTTCTCCTGTGATTTTAGCTTTATTACAGTTTTCAGGCCTTAAATGTGTCCTTTAGAGGTATTAATATTTTTTGATCCTGTTTGTATTCTCTGTTGTCATTCTGACAAGCAACCTACCTACCAACAGCATAAACTCTTCTAAATTCAATTTCAAGTGATTAAAATTTAGCATAATTAAGTATGGCCAAGCTTAAATTAATATATGAACATTATAGGGAAACACATAATCTGTATTGTCTGAAAACCTGCAATTTCAGATAGTTTAATTTCTAATGATAAATTGTGAAAGAGAAGGGTTTATGATTGAGTGAGCAAACATGGGATAATGTTTCAGTGTTAGACTGAGTAGTCAGTGCTGCCATTCCAGAGATGGATATATTCCCATTTGTGTCATAACTGATGTTAATAGCCATCCTTACTAGTTTTGTATCTTTGATGAATGAGTATGGTCCTGATCACTATTTCTAAAACCTCAGTCACGCTATTACTGTTATAATCTTAGTTTGTCTTCTGTAAGTAGGAATTACCAGATAACCCATGGGGCAAACTGTCCATCAACCTGTATTTTGGTGGAATGTCACTTTCTTCCTTCATGGCATACCAGAAGTACTGTGTTGCTGAAGATTGTCAGGACGTAGCAACGCTGGTGAGATTTTTTTGTGTGTGCGTGTCTGTCTTTGTCTTCTACAGTTGTAATTCTGACATAAAAAAGATTACTCAGTTGCTTGTTGTGACCTTTGATGGTTTGTTATTTCTTTTTATATTTCTGTACAGTTTTGTGATGTAAACAGCAGTAAGACTATGTACACAGCTCTGTAGCATAAGAAGGGTAGATACGATGTGTTGATAAGATTGTCCGGAATAGTGAATTGCGAAGAGTTTGTTCTTGGACTCCTTGCTGAAAAGAGATTTTTGCATTTCTGTTTAAAGTCCAATTAGGTTTTGTGTTTGTCTAAAACTTAAAAGGGTAGGAATAGGGTAATATTTTTATCACTTGAAGGGATTAGTTAATCATAGAAATATATCCAAGGATGGAGATATTCAAAAGTAAATTGAATCAAGTATTTCAACATAAACCTAGTAATTTCTAAGGGAATTACCTAGGTTCTTCATTCCTAGTGTCTGAGATACTCATCTGGTGTTCTTTAGAGGAGGATTGAAATTTTCACCAAACTTCATTGTCTTAACACAAAAAAACTAGATAAGTAATTTCTCAGTATATTTTTTTCCTTGAAATCTGAGGATCAGTTTTATTTAAATAACTAAGGCTTTGTTGTTGCATTTTTCTCTTAATTCTCTTTAAGCCTGCCGATGTATTTTTCTTTCCAATATGAGTCTTTGCTTCAGAAAAGAATTTTAGAATACAGAGTACGCTGCTGTCACTGCTGATGTAAGTCTTGGCATGTATGCTAGTGGGCTTGTGATGCAGTTAGAAAAATCTCTATGTGTATTAGAACTGAGTAACCATGGAAAACCTAATTGTAAATCAGTGTCTTGTTGCATTTTCATAAAGTCAGCACATGACACACAACTTTCAGCAAACTAAATATGGATCTTGAAATGACATTGTACCACTAAAACAAAAATGAAATTTGGAAAACAAAAATAAAGTTGTGGAAGAAGGTTATAAGCAAGAAGCATTCAGAAAGCCTGGAATGCTTTCCACAAGGAGTATAGCATTAAGCAGATCCATTCCAGGAATAAGTGGTTCAGAACAATTTGTAAGAAAATTAGTATTGGAGGTGTTAATTTGTGGACCAGAAAAGGAGCAAGGTGTCCAGAGCTCGAGCTGGTTCCAGTAGCAGAACCTCGGGAATAGCAGAAGTGGGAAGCATGCAGCTCTGAGAACGTTCAAACATAATCAGTTCAGGGTTTAGCTGTAGAGGCTAAGCAGCAATCCTCACAAGCCAAGTCATACACTGCACTGACTAAAGGATACTATTATTATATAAAGTATAGTCATTATATATTTTACTATTTTATAGTTTTGTAACTTTATTTCATTGCTTCAGATCTGTGTTCTCAGGTAAGTAAGCTGGTAAGGACTGTATTCTGTTCTGTGAGCGTTGTATTTCTGTTAATAGTGGTAATAAGCTGCTTATGCAGATCCCACTTGCTGCAGAGTTTATTATTGTCTTTGAGAGGCACTTCTGTTGAGCTGCACAGGTGAGTTTAGGAACTTGTCTTTGTTATCATATGACAATCATAGCTTAGGCATTAGCCAGAAAATTCCCTGGCAGTAGGATATTGGAGAATACACCAGAACCCCAAGCGTGATAAACTTAGAGCAGTGAATCTCATTCTAGGTGTATGTGTACATATATATGTGTGTTTGTGTGTATACACGTATATGCACATATATTATCTATATATACAAGACCATTATACTGTGGTATTTTTTTATTTGGCTTTTGGGGAGATGGGGTTTTGTTGGTTGGTTGGTTTTGTTTGTTTCTCTACCACTGTGAGTCAGAACCGAGGCAGCCAGGTGCTGCCTTGTGCTCATATATTCAGGCATGGGGGACTATGACCTTGCTTTATTTGACAGACAAGTTTTTGATCTCTTCATTCGGAGCTCAGGCTTATCGAACAATAATTTTTAGAATTACTTTTTCTACAGCAGTTGACTACAAGCCAGTTCCAACCATCTGAATCAAAATCAGTTCAAAATTCCTTAAACAGACTTTTTTTATATTTAACTGCATTGCATATCAGCCCCTTTACAGTGAGGTACTTGAAGTCTGCAGATTTTAAGCTTATAATCTGAGCAAACACTTGACCAGACAATTCCATCTTAATCCACCCCTGGAAATGCCAATGATGTTTCTTTGGAATACTCTATTAGTTTAGGTCAGAGGAGAGATGCGCTTCAAACTGCTGTTGACATAGTAGCCATATCCATTCAGTTAGCACCTGCGTTCTGAATGACAGCAAAGGCAATGCTGAAAAGACTTCATGCAAAGCCATTTTTTATGTTACTGACCTGTAGTCGTCTGAACACTTTGAGCATCACCAGGGCAATTCTAGAGAGAGATCAGTGTCTTTTCAGACAGAGAGAGAAATCTTTAGGCAGAAGTAGCAGTGTACAAAGGACTAATTCCTCCTCCTCAGATTCTGCATGGACTTCCATGATAGATGAGAGCAGATACTGCAGTGCTGCATCATTACAAATTCTAGCACTGAGATTGCTATGTGGTTTGGCACTTCAACTTGCAGGAAGGCTTACTCCTCGTGTCCCTATTCCCCACTTCTAAATAGGCAGTTAATTTCCTCTAAAACCAGTGATCTGTATGACTCAAAGACCTGCCAGATACCCTAAGCTGTTGTTACCTTGTTAGGAATTTATCAGGGCAAGCCTGGATGAAGGATTGGAGCGTCAAATGACTTTGGGCATACGTTGAAGGCCAGCCATGTGGGTTGAAGGCCAGCTGTGTGGGTCGTAAGTCCCACCATCTCTGACACCAAGAAGACCTGTTCTGTCACTGATGTTTACCACAAGACTAGTGGAAAAGCATTCTGAAAACACCTAGATAGAAAGCCCTTTCTGCTTTCCTTTTGTCAATATGAGAGTAAAGTCTAAGATACCCTGTCTGTTTCAGGGAAATACAGAATCTGAGACTTGCCAGACTATCACTTTGGTCTTCATCATCCTACAGATGTCTTTAGTGTCTCACACTACTGGGTGGGCTTATGTAGACCATTCATTAACAAAGCTTTGCATGTGGTAGAGAAGGAAGTACAGCATAACACACTGCACTGCAGCCTACCATTTACTTGGTCTGGATTAAATTCTTCATGCTGAAAAGCACTCTTGTGTTGCCTTATTAAGTATAGGGTATTATGTGATGTATACTGTATATTAAAAACACATAATTTCTGCTATGGCTTTACAGATGTAATAAGGAATGTAAGCCATTTTTAGATTTTTAAAGAATAGACACAAAGGCAGAAGGGATGAGGGGCAACTGTTTGAAATAGGTAACTCCTAAAGATGTCTTAGCAGAACATCTTTTTAGTATCAGTATTTACAACTGGACTGTCTGTGCCTAAGTGTGGTAGATTTAGCAGTAACGTATCTACTGACAATAAGAAAAGTCTGTTAACATTAACAACAAAAAAGTGAATGCAGTTTTTCTTTCAGAGACATGCGCAAGGGCTGACTTCAGATACCCAGCTGAGCTACGTGCAGTGCTTATCTGGGAATAAGCTGGAATTTAAGTTGAATCTTTAGAGCCAGGTGTAGTGAGGTGGCCTGTCACAATGTTCCTGATTGTTTTGCAGAAATCTGGCATTTAGTTTGTATGTATCTATGATACAGTTAGACATCCTTTCCTTACTAGTATTTATTGAGATTTTTTTTTTTTTTTAATCTTAGGAGCACATACTTTCAATGGAAAAGCTGTTCTTTCCTAGTTAACTCTGAGGAACAATGGGGTTTTGTACTGTATCCTATGTCAGATCATGCAGGGGGAAGAAAGGGTCAGAATTTATTGTTTTATTTTGCAGTCATATATATCTGGTTGCTTCCACTTTTCTTTTTGTTCTGAGCATAGTAAAAACTGTTCCTCAAGTAGATGTGTAAAAATAAAATGTATTTTAGAGAAATTGTACTTATTGTTATGTGTCACATTAAAGTACAAGAGAGAATAGGAGCTGTATTCATGACCTATGATCCAGCTGAGCTGTGTGCTATACCTTATAAAGGTATAATCTAATGCACCAAGGTTTATTTTGTCATGAACTAAATGAGTTAATGGCATGGAGAAAACCTGTAAAATACATGGTTCTGGAAGAAGACACACTGGAGCATGCTATGCTACTGAGACAGTATGTATCTGTACTGTGCAAAATCTGTTATCTTTTTGAAGGAGTGATAATTCTGGTGGTGAAGGAGTTAAATTATCCTTTGCCTTTCTCTTAAGGGATGACTTGCTCTGGCAAGCAGCAGTACCATTGGGCATGGCATTCCGGTTAATCTGTGCCATTGCTACTGTTTTAGTTTTTCTTTCTAAATATTTTTTTCTCTTTAAAGGGAATTCCATATTTAATGCATTTTTTCAATTATCAGCAATCAAATTAGCAAGTCAGTATGTTAGGACCATTTCAAAGATACAATCTTTATATTTTAAAAGTGTTAATTAACTATCTTTTAGTTAAAGCTTTTTTAAAAACCTAATAAGTATTGAAGGGAAATGTTGATTCATACTTTTTTCATCAAAGACACACTGTTTCCATTATTAGATAACTCCTTTGAACCAGAAATTGTACCAAAGCTAGTTTCTACTTTGTTACTAAATACGATGCTTGACCAAAGTCTGTCTCGGTCTAGGAGCTACTTGAAGGAGATGTTGCTGTTTTGCCTTCATACGAGTTGCCACCGCTACCTGTTCCAGGAGATACCTTTCCTGTCAGAGTTACCCATTTGGTGTCCCCTAAGGAGGTACGTTTTGTAAACATACATGTTGTAGACAGGAAATGCTGCAGTCCCATCATGCTGGTGAAAAGAAAATCATGGCTGATGATTTTAGATAACATAAAAAAGTATTAGTAAGGTTGCAAAATGCTACTGAGTTATTGACCCAGGTGGTTGTGCAGTTCAACTATCTGAATGAACTCTGACTTTAAATATCCTCTTGGGTGGGGGCAGAGAAATAAATACTGACCGTTTCCCTAAAAAATGAATTTTAAGAATTACAATACTGCAGTCTGGTACTTACCTTGTATAATAAGAAAATAGGTAATTGGATTTTAACTTGGCAGAAAAATAATGATATAGCTCTTCTTTATTCTCCAAAAATTAAATTACTGGAGTGTTGTATAGTAACGTGAACATTTTCTGGCTGTTACAGTTGTATTTTACTGTCTTTGGTCGATGATTGATCATTGATTTTTGTGTAAACCCACACAGCTTCCCTCTAGTAGTCTCCCGGGCAAAAGGTGGAATATAATGTTCGTTGATCAAATAAGATTCCTATGTGGACTTTGAATGTCAAATGATGAAATGGGAGAACAGGAAGTGGTGAGAAACTGATTGTGTTACAAAATCTAACATCTTCTAAGAAAACAAAAAATGTTTCTGTAAATACATTAGCAACAAAAGGAAGGCTGAGGAGAATCTCCATCCTTTACTGGATGCAGGGGGAAACATAGTGACAAAGGATGAGGAAAAGGCTGAGGTACTTAATGCCTTCTTTTCCTCAGTCTTTAACAGTAAGACCAGTTGTCCTCTGGGTACCCAGCCTGCTGAGCTGGAAAACAGGGACAAGGAGCAGAATGAAGCACCCATAATCCAAGGGGAAATGGCTAGCGGCCTGCTACACCACTTAGAC
>NW_010972787.1:1373068-1399552 GCF_000737465.1 Haliaeetus leucocephalus
AATGATCTTAAAGGTCTTTTTCAACCTAACTGATTCTATGATTCTAATATTCTATAATATAGAACTGTTTTGACTAAACACAATATGGAAGTGTTTGGGTATCTTAGAAAAGGGCTTTTCTTAAATTATGTGTTCTGCTTCTTCTCTTACAGGAGAACCATTATAATAAGTATTTTTTGGTTCCTTTTGTGCAAATGATTTGAACTCCTGTTTTTGATCATGCTACATAATTGTAAATACTAGATCCTGCTCTGGACTCCTATAGATTTAAGTAGCAGTTGCATGATGGAATTATGGCTTGATTATATTGTGTACAAATTAGAAAATGAAAATTAATTTTCTTCCCTGGCTAGTGCATTATAATGTTGAGTTTAGAAAAAATAATAACCTACTCATTAATTTGTTTGGATTACCACTAAAATATTGTAATGTTCTGAAATAGCTTTGTTTTTTTAAAAAAAAAAGGCATGTTATTTAGAAACTTGCAAAGGTAAATTAAAATCTATGTTGTTTAAACTTCCATTTCCTTGACCTACAGCATTATACTGATGACCCAGTTATAAATTAGGTGAATGGAATGTCTTTGCATAGCAAACAAAACACCATTTCAAAAGCTTTTCTTTCATGAACTTTAAAATTAATCCTTGGTTTGATATTATGAAGTGAGATTATTTACCAAGTAGGAGGAGGAAGGAATTCTAATAAGACACAGCTGTGAAATCTTACATGGGTATATTCTCTAGTACATGCGTTCCTTTCATTCTTACTTTTTAACATTAATAAATCATGACTCTATTCTGGTTTTGGAAAAAAAATTGTGCAAATATGAAATTACTCGTAAATTGAGGAAAGAAGAAAGGGGAACAAGGATATGCTGAACCTTTCAAAGATGGGAACAAGTAATCTAATAATCCTCGATCACTGATGGAATTTGAAGGTTCTAAGTCATCTGCAAAAATTGTAATATGAGAGCATTTTCTTTGAGTAGGTTTATATTTGCCTTGATCCTTCTAAGAACCTTACGAAGCAGTCTGCCACAGCGGGAGATGCCAACTGTGACTCGGAGAGCCTTGATGAAGCCCTGAAGTGGTACAATAGAAGTGTGGAGTCTCTTCCTTTTCTAACACACTTCCAAACAGGTATATTAGTGTGTTTATTTTCCCTGTTGTTTCATGTGGATGTACAAAAAGCCTGAAATTCTTTTTGAGGAATAAGAGTAATTATATTTCTACGTATCTTTAAATAAAACTTTTGGAGAGTAAGGAGTTAACACTACACTATAATCATATGATACCCTGTAATCATGCAATTGAGACTTCTGTGTCATTTTGCTCCACTGGAAAATGATGGAAAGAACTCAGACTTCTGATGCCTGTTAAAGTTGATGAACTGAGTTTAGATTGCATATGGCAGTAATAAAACTTTTCCCTTAAGGTGACTGTCACTGAAGATGTAACTGTGAAAATCTTGCTATTAAATATTCAAAAGACACAAGTTCTGTACAGAAAATCATGTTACTAGGAGTTAGAAATTATGTGAACCCTGAAGAGCATCACTTCAGTTTAATTTTGGATTTCTCCATTTAGGCAAAAGATGGGATTTAATTCTCTTGTCTACAGCTTTTGGGCCTAAAATAACATACAGTGTCTGGGTCTAAAACTTTGTGAAGAAACCAGTTAGTGCTAGTACTTGGTTCTACCAACTAGTAAAATTCTGGTTGAGGTTTTAGGCAGCATTTGCCTTCTGTCCTCCAGACTATTGTGTGTTCTCTTAGAGAGTGATCTGTTCACTAACTGAAATGTGCAAATGAGTCAAAGTTGAAAAGTTTAAATGTTAAACAGTTTGGATCACTATCTTTACCAAGCAATTTTCTGTTAATTCTCATCATTGCTGTGTGACTTAACTTGCATACTAATGATTGTGAATTGAAATTCAGAGAGAACTGGAGGATGCATAGAACAAAATAATAGCATGAATTAGAGAAGGAAGAAAAAACTTAATCTCAGTCACAAAGTAAAATGGATTTTCAAGTTCAGTTAGTTTGTACTGTGTTGTGAGTATATTTTGGGGTGTTTTGTGGTTGTTTTTTTTTCTTTTTACAGAAATGCCTTGCCTTGTAGAATACCAGGATGGTTTATGGTATAGAGCAAAGCTCCTCTCCATTGAAGAATTTGACCCTATTAGGATCCTGGTTCAGTTTGTTGACTATGGTAGTTTTTCAGTTGTCCCAACAAGCAGGTAAATACATAAGAAAAAAATGCATGGAAAATGTCTATGTATGTATGTATACACTTATATTATCAAGTATGTACTTATAAATAAGTGTATGTATTTTTACATTTATTATTACTTATTTTTATGTAACTGTAGATATATTATTTATAATAATTCAGCATTAGATTTCAGTTGGAGAGAAGGTTGGTTGGCTGGTTAAATAATTTCTGTCTGCAGGGCATGGGGTTGTGCACCTGTTTCTTTCTCAGGTTTTCCTGAGAAGCCCATTATTACAATAGCAGATTTCTCCATCGTCTTCAGGTTACTTGACCTGTGAAGTAGGCTCAGGCTTATAATCTGCTTTTGCACCCAAGAAGCTTACACAAAATAGGGACTGAGCCCTCCAGGTGTGCAAACAAATCCTCTGATCCTGTGCAACTGCCATCTGCACAGAAGACAGCTGGGGAATAAGATAAGGGAGTATCTGAGTGGGGCACACCCTGCTCTGCTTGTGTGGAAAATGGAAGTTCAAATCCCTGTTCCGCCTGGTGCTGAGCCACTAGGAACTGCTCCTGTGCTGACACACAGATGTCAGCTAAATGTCTCAAACACCCCAGGCTTTTAGGGTCCCCTAAGTTTGCCTGAATTTTCTCTCTTGAAGCACTTTCATTTCATATATATACTGCTTAATCACATTGACTTGCTCTTGAGTTCATTGGGGAATCTACAGACCCTTGCTGAAGATGAGTCAAAATGGGGATTTGAACAGATCCCCTGCTTTGTGGACTATTGGATCATGGGAGAGAGTGTGTTTTATTTCAGGGTTGCACTTCCTGCTCTGCTTCCCTATTCCCTTGCTTCTGGGATAGAAAGACAGAAGAATGGGGAGATGATAATAGGAAACTAAGGTACCTATTTCCAGTAGTGTGGCTAGAGCATGTCCAGGTGTGAAGCACTTTGGACCACAAAGGCCTATATCATTTTCAAGACGCACCAGATTTGGAGCCTGCATTATGACGACTTGCGTTTGCATTCCTGTGCTCAAATCTGGTTTAGGCACTTGAGACTCCTCCCCAAGCACTGTAATGGGGAGCTAGTGTGCCTGGTGGGTTTGAGGGGTCTGTATGATACTGGCCTGCTTCTTGATAGTTACTGTGCTGAAGTCCTTCAGAGAGCCTAGCCCTGCATGATGAATTGTTCAGTCTGACACCAGCATGTTATTGTATGGCAGGGACTCTGATCCCAGTTTCCACACTGTAAATCTACTGCATGAAGCATTAAGCTATCCTTACATACATACTGATAGTTCAGCTTGACAGGTGGATTGTTGCAGGCAAACATTTTTCATTTTTGTTTTAGATTGCGTCACATACCTTATCATCTGCTGAAGTATCCTGTTCAGGCAGTACGAGCTCTGTTGGCTGGATTTAAACCTGCTTTATATGACAGAAATGTGAAAAGAATTCCTTATTGCCCAGAATGGAGCGTGGAAGCATTGTGGGCTATGATGGAGTGCATTGAAGGAAAACAGCTCTCTGCTTCCATACTTGTGAGAAACACTTTTTTTTTTTTCTAGTTCTTGCTCAGCCTAAAATTCTTACTAGCACTCTAATTTCTGAGTATTTGTTTTACTGTGAATCCTCATAATTTAAAATTGTGAACCATTTACCATGAAGGTAAAGAGAGAAGATCATGTGGCATTCTTCTTAACCCAGCAAACAAGAAGTTTCTGAGCATTCCTGTTACTCTAAACCCACTTTCCTTTACTTAAACATAGATACTCTTTGTGTATTTACAGTTCCATTTAGGCAGTGAGTATAGCCAGTAAAATAACTTTCACTATTGGTTAGCTTGAGATTTAAATGTTCTGTCAAAACTCTGTGAACTTCTGATTTTCAGGCTCTTTCACCAGAGGTCACTATTTCTTTGTATGAAGATGACAAAAATCTCATTCATATGAAACTGATAGAAATGGGACTTGCAGATTTGGATGAGTGAGTGACATGTAAGTCCAGTGAATATGAACTACAAATTCATACCATTGCAAAGGTATGATTTCAGAAGTTTTAAGCAAAGTCTAAACTCTGACAGTTAATGTTGACAACTAGAATTTATTTTTTAAGAAAAAATCCCTTCTGTCAATATATTTCCACTCTTAATAGAATAAAATGCTGTTAAAGTATTTGAATTTCTTTACGTACACATTACTGAAGCCCATAGTGTAGCTTTAAGAGCTAACAGGTACTGAAAAAAAGAGCCCTAAGGCAATAAAACAGAAAGAGCTTTTGCTGCTAGTTAACTGAAGAAGGTAACTTGATGTGGGGCATTGTACCCTGCCCAAACAATCAAAATTGTTTTTCTTCTTTTTCAGCATTTGATCTCAATGTTCTGTACCAGTTGTTCTCAGACAGATCCATAACATATGGATATCCACAGATCTAGTCAAACACGGAATATTTTAAATGGAAAGCTTTACAGTCTACAGAGAATACTGGAGACTTAGATTTTCTAATTTCCTGGCCAACTCTATGTTAAGTAGTCATTTTCCCTCCCATTTAACAAGCAGTCTTCTAATCAATGTTTATAGATAACATTCCCAACATTATTGAATCTTGAAATAGTGAAACTGTGTATTCACATCTCAATCTCTTGACCTTAGAGCCTTAAGTATTGTTCTGTGATACCCTTTTCTTAAGAGCAGATGGAATGAATGTATAAAGAAATAGATAAAAAGCTGATGCTGGGCACACTTGTTCCTCTATCTATCTTGTTAGAAGACTATAGTTTCATTACTGTGATGTAACTCTTGTTTATGTTTCAGGCATATTTGGTGACAGAATTCTCCAGTACCAGAGCCTGGAATCGGGTGAAGAGGTGGGGGTAGGGGAGTGGTTCTGTCTTTGTTCTGGAATACGTTTGCATTGCTGCTGTGTTTTCTGTTTTCAGTCATGATGAGATAGATGTGTTTTGGGTGCCCTTGCACCTCCTTCCTACTCCTGGAGCTGCACTGTTAATTTGAAAGTGTTGGAATAAAGAAGAGCTTGCTCAGCATGCATCTGAAAGCTTGTTTTCCTTTACTGCTATAGTATGTAAGGTTTCTTTGGATGTCCCGATTGTACTAGCTTAGTCTATCCTTTACATTTAAAGCTCAAACCCTTTGTAGATTATCAAGGAAAAAACACACACAATGAAGACTCCACAAGCTCTCCAGGCAACCTGTTCCAGTACTCAGTCACCCTCACAGTAAAACAGTGTTTCTTGGTGTTCAGAGGGAGGCTCCTGTGCTTCTGTTTGTGTCCATACTACACACATACCCTTATGTATGTCTCTTCCATCAAGAACTTGTGAAAGTACATGTACAAAACTTACCTCAGTAGTGTTGCTCAGGTATGCTGCAAGGCTAGCTTGCCTGTCTATACTACCCGTGGAAGGATCCTTTCACAGTTTACAAGACATGGGCCATATGCTGTTGCAAATACCCTATAGAGCTGTCATGTGCTGTTTTCAAAATGTGTTTCTTTCCTTATTTTCATTTAAAAAACAAACTTATTTATCAATCATCATGAAAGGGACTTAGGTAACTCAAGGCTAAGAGCTGCTGTTTAAGATTGCCAAATCACCCCACCAAGCAACTTCTAGTTGTCAGTGAGCATAGTTCCCACTACTACAAGTTGATTTACCCCTTAAGTAAAATAGGGCACAGGCATAGTAACTAACTACAGAGCTTGCTTTCACTGAGGAGAAAGGGGCAGGGGACAAAGGGAAGAAAGTATCTTCTACTGTGCAAAAGAATGAAACAAATTTTTCAGCATCCACTACAATGAAGAGTTAGAGCAGACATGCTAGCAGTACCACTTCACTTGTAGGTACTGTAGAATTTTAAAAGACAAATCAGCTTAAAAATGCCTGTTAGGTGGAAGAATTGGATGAGATGACCTTTGTTGATTTCTGGTGTTTCCTCCCACATTTCTAAGTAGCTTGGAGTGTTAACCTGTCCCAGTATCACCTGCCCTAGCTTGATGAATACAGAAGATCAGTTTACAGAACAGACTGGGGTCTGCTAATGCTGTTGCCTCCTAACTGTGAGATGAAGAAAAAAAATAAGATTATGAGGGAAGAAGAATAGCCTAAGGCTAACTGAAAAGGAATACTGCCATTTGTTTATTGTTAAGCAATAAGTAAACTGATATCCAGACTATTAAATCTGGCCTTCTGCTGTATTTCACCACAGGAGGGGGTTCCAACAGCAGAACTTTATACCTTGGACTAAAGAATCTTTTTTCTTAGATGTCTAAAATAAGGTAGTCTGCTGCTGTTCAATGAAGATTCACTGACAGCTGAGGATTTAAAAAAACAGAAAACAAAACACACCCTTTAAACTACACATCGCAGAATACTGAATCAATAAACTGCTGCTTAAAAAGTAGAAATGGGAAAAAAATAAGAAAAAGCTCTGATGTATTAATGCCCACTGAAAAATAAATTTATTTCAGGAAAGCTATAAACAGTATCTACACAATAAGCTTAAAGGGGTTTCTTTTCTTGTTTACAGGAATGTACATTATTTTTGCTGACATGCCAACACTTCCAACAGTTTTGACATTATCTACAACTTAGTGTCCATGATAATATTACCATCCTTGTCCTTTACTCTTACTCTCCCAGAGATGTATTTTGTTTCCTGCTGTCCATTCGTGTACACAGTCTTGACAGTACCATCTGGATACTCCCGTCTCTTGAACTGTGATGTGTGTAGTTCTCTTTGGCCATTATTAAACTCTATAGTTTTGCTTCCATCTCTGCAGTAAATAAATGTATTTAAGTATATTTTTTTTTAAATCATTGTAAGGACTATACATAGGCTTAAGCTTAGTCTCAGAAAAAAAAACCATTAAATATGCAAGCCTAAACAAAGGAAGAACTTAAAAAAATACAATATTTGTGAAAAGTCTGTTTTGTTAAATAGCATCCCAGCTGGTTGGTACTCAAAAACCTGTTTCTGCAAAACTGACATGATTTCTTTACCTCAGCTGCACTTTCTCTGCACTAAATCTATTGCTGCAACAGTCCAGGAAAAGTTTAAAACAATGGTTTGAGCACTATCAGTTATCAGCTGTCAATCAGACCTGCTTGCTACACCAGCTAGGTTTTCACACATTCTCTAGAATTATGCACAAATCAGAAAAATCTCTCAGGTTAGGGTATGAGAAAACACACACAGGCATTCAATCTTTATGTCTCCTCCAAGCTACAAGGAAAAAAAAAAATTTCAGCTGTAAATAAATGGTCACAGTACAATATATTCAAATGTAAACTTCTAGAAATAGATCTGTCACCATATACTGCCTCTGTCAGTGAGCCCTAACTGCTCCTTTCCCCTCAACAGGCTAGGGTACCTGAAAAGGTAAAGCTTACCGCTGAATACGAACAATAGTACCATCTGGAAAGATACTTTCTTCTTGGCCATCCGTAAATAAATTTTTAATCGTTTGATCAGGGAAGGTAATTTCTTTCTTACCATCAGGGTAATGCTTCTCTGAAATGTATTTTGAGACAATATGCTTATTACATAAATACAGGTATATATGGGCAGCAATTTTGAGGGTTCGTTGGGTTGGGTGATTTCTTTACCTATTTGTCCATTTGAAAACTGCAAGACCTCTAAGCCATCGGAGTATGTAGTATGTGTAGTCTTAGCATCAGCATAATAATAAATCTGCAGAAAACAGTTCAGATTTAACTTGTGAGAAATTTTTTATGTGTATGTATGTACACATGCACATAAATAAGTACAGAAAAATGCAGAAGATGTAGGATACATACCACTGTTTGATCAGGCATAACCTGCTTCACATCCCCATTGAAGAAGGTTATAGTTACAGTCTTCCCATCAGAACCCACTTTTTTCCATGTCCCATTGGGGAAAAATATGAGGTGACAGCCATTTTTTAAAACCTTTTCAACCTAATGAATACATTACAGAGGTCAGTATTGAGCCACCACACTCACATACTCATTCCTCTGTTCCAACAGCTGTCCTGTGGAATTTCAGAGTGCCAACCTCTCATTTTACCTTTCCATCAGGATAAGCAGTTTCTCTCTGTATCTCTTCACTGTCTGTATATGCAGGTCCAGATGGTAGGGACACATGAGCTTCATTAGAAGAGGTGTCCTGAAATGACAATAATCTAAGCATAAACTCGAATCGAGCTTTGTCTTTTTACATGTTGGGGTTTTTTTCCTAGGCTGACAGGTATTTCAGGAAATGAGCATTGGGAAGGAAGGCATAAACACAATTTGGGTTTTATGCAACTCCCAGTATAATTCAAGTGGTAAGACAGACTGAAACTCAGCAATAATTGGTTGCCTGTGGTCAGCTGTAGTCTGGACTAAAGTGGAATTCAGTGGTGTATTGTAGCATGGTGTTCAACTACCTTAAGTCATCCATATCAAGGTATGAAACGATGAAGTTCATAAAGCTTGAATGCTACTGACAGCAATTACTGTAAGAATTCATTCGACTATTTACAAGATTCTTGCACAGTTGCCCTACATGGAGCTCATAAACATCCATGTTTTTCCCCCTCTCTCAAAAGGTAGAACATTTTGCAAAATTCAAGGGAGCAGGAGATTATTATTTTATTTTCTTTTCTTGGCCAAAGAATGTTGCAACTACTAGACACAGGTAAAACCATTTTCTGGTATGACAATAAAATTGCAGCATAAGAAGGTGAGTCAACAGCTTCACCAGTCACCCTCCAGATACTCATTTAAGTACAAGAAAATATTGTTTTACTTTAGGCTTTTTCCTACCCCTTAAAAAATCAAATCAAGATACAGGACTTACTACCATAAAAGTCCTAGAAGAATCTTCTAGTGCTGTCATTGTCTCAGAGTTGCTTCTGTCACTAGCAGGTCCTGATGCAGATGTTCTAGAAAGCTTTCCTACTCAGATAGATGTAATACAGTTAATTTGGACAGTGAAATTAAAGTACAGTTTACGTGTTATATATGAGGTCAAGCTGTACAGGACACCTAGATTTCTTAAATGCAGTTAAAACTGAAAGCAGTACATTTAGGAAAAGAATCAGCACAAGCCAGCTCCCTCACGTATGTCATTGCTTCATGTGTCAGCAAGAAGCTATAACTGAAGAATCGCTGCACTTTCCTATATCTTCTCTGTAGATTTACAAAGGATTTTTTTCCCCCCTCAGTATCTAGACAATATTATTAGTTATGCCTTATAGTGAATAAAGGAAGACTAATAGAACCTTTTAACAGGAACCGATTGGCAGACTTTTCCCATGTCTCTCCTCGCATACCAGAAGGATTACCAAGTAAAACCAGCAGTGGCTTCAAATCTAGAACATACTCCTCTGACAGATAACATGATGGTTGCTTGAGCTGTCAGAGGTGTCAAAAAAGTACCCTCCACTTACTTTCTGTATGTGATTATTCATTAGGAAGGGGTATAGCTGCCAACAGCATTTGCTCCTAACTGTGAACAAGGAACACCTGCTATGGCATTGCCCATATGATTACAGATCTTGAGAACAGAAGGTTCTGAAGAGACACAGCAGTTCTGATGCTATCAACATAGTCATCATGTCTGCAGCTTGGAGAACATCAACGATGAAAGCCATTTTGGATTGCAGAACGCAACTTCTGGGATGCTCCAGACCACCAAACATGACCAGAAGCATATTTGCTCTGAGAACGGTCTCATCGCAGCTTTCTCCAGCATCTTACCCTGTGAGGTATTTGTCCATAGGCTCAAGTCCATTACAACTATTGTCTAGCTGCTTTTGAGGTGGTGATGCATTCTTTTTAATACAAACAAAAATCCACATTCATTTTCTTTTAAAGAGTAAACAGAATTCCCTGATTAGACAAACATACCTTTTGCCTGTGAATAACTTTTGCCATTTATCTTGCTGCACTTGTGTACTGGAAGAAGTGGAGATGCAGTCTGACTTTTTGGGCCTCTATTTGGCAGACACTAAAAGAACAGAAGTTATTTGTGGTTTACATGACATTTATTCATAAATGTTCATACAGCGGCTACAAGATTTATACACCATACGACATGAAATTTACTGGAAGCTTTCTTTACAAACTACACGTTTTTAAGACTTAGTCAGCAGAATGGCTTGTGTGATGTAGCCCCAGCTACACTTTGGAACTCTTCCTCTGTCTGCTGCCTCACGACTAACAACTGCAGAATGTTAATTTGGTGCAAGCAATCCAGAATAACAGTTACAGTTTCAAAACTAAATATAATGGCTTTAGGCAATGGTGAACTGCCTGGTTTGCCTGGCTTATCCTTAAGGTGCAGAGGTTCACAGGTTAGATCCCATCTACGATTTTTCTCTTACAATTGCATTATTTTGAATTTCTAAGATAAGTTTCTCAACTGAAAAGATGCTGTACATTGTGAACATCCACATTTGGAGAGAATATGACATTAACAGAATTCTGTGTCTGTCACTACTAGCGGAGTCCCAAGATAAGTAAATTAAAAGTAAACACCTAAGTTGTAGCTATTGGATTCCAAGTTTATGATCCAAAACTCAAAAGTATTCACAGATGAATTTAAAACACCAAGACTAATAACTTACAGATTCTGCTCTTTTTTGAGTCATCCCAGAACTTCCTATTTTCCTCTTGCTTCCAGCAACTTCTACTTTCTTCCAGGCTTCTAGACGAAACCTCTCCATAATTCTGACTTCCTCTTTTAGCTCCATATTCTCATTTACTAAAGCTTCTATTTGATCTTTCAGGCGTCGATGGGTGGTTGACCATTTTGCCTCTTTTCTCTTTAAATCTTCCTGTAATTCTGCAATCTGCTGTTTTAAAGCCTTAGAAAAATGCATGCTTATAAATCAAAGAGCTTTCATTTTTTAATATATTAAAAGATTTTAATGTTCTAATAGAAATACAAGCACACACAAAAAAGCACAAGAGTGGGAAAAAAATAAGATCCGCTTAATGGGGCAGAAGGTGAAAGGTAGGAGAAATTTTCTTCCCTGAAATAGGTATTATTTACTTTAGACTACCAACTTTATAAGCTCAACTTCAATCACAGAAACCGTCTTTACTGCCCTCTTGGCATCCTTTACACTTCATAGATTGGCCAGCACAAATACACTTGAGACAGAAACATGAAATCTTTAAGGCTACACTTGAGAGGACCCTTCAAAAATCTTGGCACAGGAAAATAGGGAGGACACAATCGCATACAACACATGCGAATCTGCCTAGCCAGTTTAGCAAATGTTACTTCAATCTGTTGAAGTAAGGAAAATTTATAGGGAAGGAGGAAGGAAATCCATGTGTGATGTTTCATATGACTTGTCTGTACATCTCATGACACCAAAGGAACAAACAGATCTTGTTTCTTATATCTGATACCTAAAGACCTACAAGTAATAACAAAATGTAACTTCAAAAATTGTAGATTACTACATATACTGTACAACAGTTATAGACAGAATAAAACTCAAGTACAGTTTTAGTTTGCATTTTGATCCACTACCATTAATAAAAATATTACTTAATATTAACTACAGTAGTTTTTTTATCAAAGTTGAAGATCATTCTACCAGTCATGAGCAGTTTTTAGTATGGAAATGTGACAAAAAGATTTGCTTATCAAGGTTTTTTTTGCCTTAAAACTATCAAACATTGTGAAGACTGTAGTTCCTTCTTCATTTAGGCCACGTGTACTAACAGTTCCCATGTTGAAATCACTTGCAACTTTTCAATTAATTTAGAATTTAGTTCTCAACTGCCTTTAAATGTATTTATGTGTTCCTGTGTGGACTAGAAGAATAATATATTTTTATACCTGAATTTCATCACGTTCTTTTTTATCTGGAATTGCTCTAGCTTCTGTGGTGTATTTTTCAAAAACTTTACGCTCCTTTTGCAGTTTTTTCATTTCCTTTTTTTTATATTCTTCTATTTCGGCCAGTTCTTGGGCTTTCTGCTGTTGAAAGTCTGCAATTTCTTTCCTATAATTATTGAACAAAATTGTTGTTTTAGTCCAAAACGACTTCAAATCTGGATTTTAAGGAAGAAAATGAAGACTGAATTTTGAGGTCATTGATTCCAATTCAGCATCTATTAACCCCAGGAAGACTTGCCTAAAATGCTATTACTTATTTAAGGAGTAAGAGTTGTCACACAGTGTTTGAAGTCCAACAATTTCTGGTTTTATATCTTCTAGTCACAAAAGTTATCCTGAATTTAAGTAGGCTTTGGCTAAAATCTTCCAATATTCTTCAAAGCAGTAGAACACCATTCCCCCAAAAGTACTGGGGAGAAGAATCTAACAGCAGGAGTTCACAAATTAAACATTAGCCAACAACACAATGCTGTTTCCAAACAAAAGTGACTTTGATACAAATAGGTGTGCCACATTTAAGTCACAAGAGATAATTATTCTGCTCTACGTGTCACTTATAAGTGCCCTAGTTCAAATGAAAATATTCTCAGTTTGTACACACAAACATCCAATCCAAAGGAAGAGCATCAATCATGATGTTAGCATGAAGATCAGTTTTGCAAGAACAGTTTAGGACTGTGTTATTATTCAGAACAAAAGTATACAAATTCTCCCAAGTATAACCTTTAAGGATATCATATTAAACTAGCAGAGGTTCTTAATATTATAACTGGTGAGTAATAATTACAGTTTGATATATACATAGAGCAACAACCAGTTTCTTGACCTATGTCTCCACTGTAACTGAAACACAGCAGTTATTTACATGTGCTTTTGGTAACTGGACACTATGATAGTCTGGAACATACTATGTAAGTGAATGCACCAAAATGTTTCAATAAAAAATTACCTGATATTTGCCAAGGCATGCTCTCTTTCTTCACGGAGTTTAGTTATAGTTGTGTTTTCAGCTCTGAATCTCTCTATTTCAGTTTCCAATTCAGTAAGTCTCTCTCTCAGTACCTGGGATGGAATAGTGTTTCCTGTCAAAGAACAGCCAGATGGAAGTTATCTAAGCTGCATCCATATGACTGAAGTAAACAATTATCACACACCAGTTAAAAAAAAATTTAAAAAAATCAAGTGATACTATTATAGAGACAGTAGTAGTATTGCAAAAAATTTCTACTATTCAAATAACAGAGAAGTGACATTTTAAAGCACTCTGCACTATTTACTCAAGTACCTCAGATATTGAGTATATCTATCATCTTCGTAGAACTAAATGTATATTAGGAACTGGAATGTGAAGGGCTTCACGTCAAGCTAGAGAAATTAAATGAAGGTATAAGGGCCAAGCATCAAACAGAAGTGTTTATGGTTGTAAGTTTTTCCAAGTTTTATTCACAAAGTCTGCTCACACCCATCACTGATGTGAAATCTATTGCAGGGGCTGATAATAGGATTTGTGGGCTTTTTTGCCATCCCAGTTTCCTGTTCAGTCACTGCTTAACACTCCCAGGGTTTTAATAGTCTGCTTCTGAGTATGCAACCGAAGAGCCTAAATACTGATGTTGCAGTGTAGGTAGTTGCCTCATTCACCCTTAAATGCTCTGAGATTCAGTTAAAAAAAAAAAAAAAAGGGGGGGGGCAACAAACCCACAATTCTACCCCTCTTCCTGCAAACAACATCTAGCAGGCATCTTTAGACAACCCTACAAAAATCAACTTTCCACAAACCAATAAGTGGAACTAGCAGCTTTTATATGAACCTCTTATAAAAACCTAAACAAAATCCTAAACATTCATTGGAGCAGAGTTTGAAACCAAAATCTCACCACCTTACAGAGAAGAGCTTTAAATGCTAGGCTATGCCACCATGTTTTCACTGAATAAGCGCATTTTTAATGATGTCACACAAATGCAACAGCTTCAACAGGAGCTTATAGAGGCTTCCCCAGACTATAACCATATGCTTGAAATCAACTTGGGCAAAGTAGAAAAATGAATCCATTGTTTCCCATATTCCACATGAATTCTCTAGATACTATATTACTGTGAGAAAATATGGACAGGGCTGATGCCTCCTTATATTTTATGAGGAACAAGCTAACCTAACAGCACATAGCATTACCCTGCTGGGGTGTAAATGCACATTGTAGTGGAAAGGGAGGTAGCACTTCATTTTCGGCGTGCCTTTGATACTCTCTTTGATTTGGAAACAGTGATCAAGCAGCTCCAGGTCAAGTTAGTTCAATGAGCTGGTCTGACAGAAAACTAGCCTCCAGGAAAAAATATTACAAAAAAATAAATTAAGTTTTCACTGATCCTACTCATTCTGCAACCTGCATAATTGTTAGATCTGACATTAGACATACAACCATGAGAGGAGATGAAAGGTGAGAATAGGGCCATTCCCTGCAGCAGAAGTCTGTGCTTACACCCTTTGGTGTAATGTCAGGTTGCAGCTTAAGTGTTAGAAGGAAAGACTTGTAATGTATGCCGTCTCCAACTTTTCCTACCAGTTGCTGTTTTCTCACCTCCTGGCTCCTGTTCCTCATTTGATTTGATTTCATGCTCTGAATGGCAGCCTGCCTTCTGTTTCGGTTTCAGTGAAGGAAACAGTTTCATCATCAGGTTTGATACAGGTCTATTTGAATCACCGTCCACTGCAGACTCTTTGGACATTTCATCTCCCCTCTTTGAGGCAATTTTTCTCTTTATTGCTTTATCTGGGACAGTTGTAACATTCTTACTGGAAAAGTCCATCTGTAAAGGTATTTTAGCATATTTTTCAGGTAAATCACTGTTAACATAATTTTCATCAAGATCGCTCCATGTTCTTTCATCATCAAACTCAAACTTACTCCTACTTATACAAGACATGCTGCTGTGATGGTCTGAGGGTTTTCTAATCTTTTGTTTTGACAGTATACTGCAACCTTTGTCTGAGAAGCCAAGGTCAGCATCTCCATTTTTGCCTTCTTTGCTGTTGTCTGTAACAGAACTTCCATAATCAAAAAATTCTGGATCACTTTCTCTATGGCTCATAAAGGATGTCTTAGCATCTTCATTTTCATGCTTTAATGTAGTCTCAAATTCACTCTCAGAACCTGTAGTAGTATCACCATTGCCCTCACCCTTAACTTCATTTACAATCCATTGATTACTTTTTAAAGCAGGAGCTGCTGTCATGGAAGAAGCTGAAAATACTACGCTGTCTGTTTTATTCAATGGATCCTTCATTCTAAAAGATGTCCCTGAATTTGAGACTGTATGCATAACTGCTCTATCATTTATATTGCCCTGTGTCATACAGTCTGCCTTTTTATTTTTCTTATTTATAAGTTCAACAGCCAGCACCTTTACTTGCTGCTGTTTTGCCTTGATAGGGGTAGAAGACATTCTACGGCCTTTTAAAATTTGCTGATCTTGATCTAAGATCCTTTGCACAAATGAGGAATTACTTGAGAAAGATATTTCATCTGCAGCTTGTTCTAGAAACAAAAATTCATCTAATTCTAGATTCTCTTTTTCTTTTTCTTTTTCCCAGTTTTCCAGCTTATTCTGAAATGAAACTTCAAAAGACAGTTCTGAATCTTTTACAGGGTGACCTACAGCACATTTAGAATTAGAAAAGGCTCTGGCCAGCTCATGAGACAACTGAGGATTTTCTGTGCCAGGTAATTTGTTTCCAATTTTGACAGTGTTAGACTTAGCAAATTCTACTATGTTCTCTTTATTTTCTATTTTGTTGCTAATTTCTAATGGGAAAGAATCTCTCATCTGTCCATCATGATTTTTTCCTGGTTCAATTCTTGTTTCTAATGGCAAGATATTTTTTCCATTGTGATTCCCAAGTACCAGGGTCTTCTGAATAAGACAATGTTTTGGTTTATCAGGGTGCTTATATTTTTTGCATGGTGCAAAAGTGTTCTCAGAAACGAGTTCATTGCCAGGAGGCACAGTTTTCTTCTGTATTTGTGATCTGTCCACTTTAATAACATTTCTGTCATCTGAAGCCCTTTGTTGAAGTTTTAGGGCATTTTCTCCAAGTTTTGTCATTTTAGATTTGGCATTAGTGAATCTTGTTAAGCCCTCTCCTCTTTTCAGGAAGGGTCGTTTGATCACGGGTTTTTGAATGGCCGATCCGTTTGTCGCCTGAAAAGGGGTAAGGAAAAGTAAAACACAAAAGGTTAAAGAGCATCTTACACAGTTTGAAGATTTCTTCAAATAAACCCCACATACAAGTAGGAATTTATATAGTACATTTCTACTGGATTTCTAAAGACATCTTAAGTGAAATATTTGGGGATTTTTTTTTTTATTTTTAAGAATGTGAATATTGCATTCACTGTTAGCTTTTGATGCTAGAATCTTACTTGTACATTTTTAAAGCACCTATCGCATCTTGGCACAATATATAAAGAACAACAAAGTTAAAAAATAAATAAATAACCTGTAACTTCTGGGTTTGCTCCAGACGCTGCTTTTCTAGTTGTATCTGTTCTTCCAGGAATTCTTCAAATGTCTGTTTCTTCTCCTGAATTGCAGCTTTAATAGGTCTAGTGTAATTTAAAAAAAAAAAAAAAATTTAAAAAATTCAAGTCTTACATTTCTATATAAAATAACTGTGTTTAATGTCACTGCTATTCAAAGACCTAAGGTGTAGTTACATAAAATAGGACACATTATGAGGTACTTTAGTCATTAAGCGTCAAAGTTAATCTGAGAAATGCATTGTAACACTAGCTGTTTATCTTTTGAGAAATGGTTTATCAAATCCCTGCTATAGTTAATATACATATTTAAAAGATACTGTATGTAGGTTTTGCCATTTCTTCTTTCATAGGTTTTCTCAGTGACACTTTCTTCTGCCTAGATCACCAAACTTTCACTCATATTTTAGTCATACTGCCAATTTCTACAGTATCATCTTCCCACTCAGTAATGCTACTGAGATTGTGTTCCTTATCTCCCCCTTTGATACTCCTCCTCCTTCACAGGAGCACTGGGTCTGGCTAGGGTGGAGTAAGCTTTCTTCCTAGCGGTCCATATGGTGCTGTGTTTTGATTTGTGACTACAACAGTGTTGATAACACACCAATGTTTTAGCTATTACTCAACACTGCTTGCACAGCATCAAAGCTTTTCTTTGTTTTTTTCACACTGCTCCCACCCCCCAGCAAGTAGGCTAGGGGTGGGTAAGACACTGAGAGGGGACACAGCCAGAACAGCTGACCCAAATTGACCAAAGGGATATTCCATACCCTATAACATCATGTTCAACAATAAAAACTGGGGGCTTGGTCTTCCAAAAGTAGCTGTTGCTCAGAGACCAAGTAGGCATCGGTCTGCTTGCGGGAGGTAGAGGGTGACTGCCTTTGCATCACCTGGGGTTTTTTCCCCTCTTTCCTTTGCTTACTAAACTGTTTTTATCTCAACCCACAAGTTTTCTCGAGTTTGCTCCTCTGATACCCTCTCCCATTCTGCTCTGGGGGACAGAGTGAGCAAGACACTGGGTGGGTGCTTAATTGCTGGCTGGGCTCAACCCACCACAGCCTGGAATAAGTATTTCTTGGTTTTGTGATGACCTGGCAGGCAAGGCAGAGCTTTAAAACAATGCCAACCACTACTTTTATTCTATCAACTCCATAAACAAAGCTTTTACCATACATGAGAAGGCTTCTGCCACAAGCACTATTATTACTTCTTAGCCATATGTAGACATTTAAACAAACATAACTCCTGATAATAAACTAAAAAGTCACAGCCTTACACTCCTCCTTCACGTTACTACTTTCACCACGTAACAGTGGATAGGAGGTTGTAATAAATCAAATTGGAAACAGTAATTGTAGCTGCTTATATACTAAGCCATACTAAAACGTGCTTCTAAACTGCCATTACCCCAGGTTGCACACACCTCTTCAGCCAATACACATCACATCTTTCACAGTATAAGCAATTTCAAGCCAGAGCCTCTCCTACTACAGGTCTCCACAGTACCTAGCAAAATGGGATCCTTGGTTGAGAAAGCTATACAAATTGAGAATATCACTCTTTCAGTCAGGACTTAGATTTCAACCAAACTCATGTTATTTGACAAAAACTGCATAGTAATTGCCTGAATTACCTTTCCTCTGTATTAGTCCACAAATGTTTTCGTCCGCTGGAATTTTCAGAGAGATCTGCACTTTCCACACATAAAGGATCAACGTGATTATCTTCACTCTCCATTAATATTTCCATCTTTTGTTCCGGACACCACATGTTTTTTCCTATGAAATTAACAGAAATTTTTTTTCCTTCCCAACAACAAATCGGTTTTCAGCTCATACTTTAAGCAGCATTCAGGTCAGATTAAAACCAGAAGGGAGCTTCATGATAATGTAGTCTGAATTCCTACATAAAATAGCCCTAATATTTCCCCAAATTAATTCTTAGTGGAATTTGAGCTTTCTTTTTAAAGGAACATCCAATTATGCATTAAAAATTTTCCACAGACCTTAAATAACCCATTCTGATTGTTCATCTTCTTTGCTATTGTTAATTTATGGCTTCAAAATAAAATAACTAAACATATTTGGATGTCTGCTGTACTGAAGAACTCTCTTATCAAGCTTCTGTTTCCCATGTACATATATATAAGTTAAGATCAATTTATTCTTTCACATCCTCTTAAACCAAGCTGTGTGATTAAAAGCTTTAAAGCTGGTACGAAGTATGATGAAATGCAATCTCATACCTTTTCCCCAAAACCTGTACAGATTAATAAGGTTTAACTTTATTAAATTGCTAGATTCAAACCAAACCCACTATTTCAGTCATAGCAGCAGAGTATTCATGCTGGTGCCAATAGTAAAACTGAGAAGAGGAGGAAAGATAAAGAACTCCAGTGCATTGCTTCTGATGTACAAAAAATTTTTAGTCATATGGTGGGACCTTGTCAACACATCCTGATTCCTAGCTCCATTTCAGTTACTAATCCTCACGACAGAGCTGGTCTGAAGACATTCTGTGTCCCTGGATAGATTGTTATTTTCCATTTGCCACATGAAAATGTGGGTACAGTTCAACCCAAACAATTCAGCTAACCAATATCTGTCATTTGCTATTTTCCCAGTCTTTATCATATATAAGCTTTAGCAGTAATGATTTTTTTTTTTCCTAAAACAGACAAGCATTTCATACAGACAGAAGAACTTGACTTTGGTCTCATGCTGCTTCTAACAAAACTTACATGGACATCAATGGGAACACTCTGAGGCCTGTAAGCTGTCAGTAAATCAACCAACAAATCAAGTAAACCAACGCTTGTATAAAATCTTCACAAAAAGTAGTAGAAAATTATACTCAGTAACTACAAGGGCAAAAAAACCCACACACACCAAGTTATCTTTCTATAAATGACTAACCAGTAATATATGTCTTCCTCATTTTTCAAACAATTCTGCATTTTCAGAGGCACAGCCAGACCTTGTTTCTCACAGGCAGACACTCCTGAAAAACTGTTCTTCAAAGATAAGGTGCATTCTTTGTTGTTTAACTTTTGTAAAAAATTACTATCTTGTGTATGTGGAGAAACAATCAGAGCACAAGCTCTGTCTTCAAAAATATTCTGATACCCAGATGATAGCAATTGGTGTAAAGTTGTTAAGCCCACTGAATGCCCAGGTCTTAGCTTTTGACTTTCAGCCATTAGTGTATAGCCTTGAAATTAAAAGAAAAAAGTGGCTGTGTCATTGTATTTGTATTACAACACCACTGTTCCACAGGAGAAAAGAAATTGCACTGAAGGGCAACACTGATCACCCAGCCTCCATCCTTATGTTACTGATGAAGAATAAGTGATTAGGCAATCTGGATTTTGTTCTCCTAAAGCCAAGCCCAAAATTCATTTTCTGAGGTAGGCAGAGTGAAAGAAAGTGTGAGGTTGGACTGATACTGCCAACAGTAGAAAAAAACCCTGCTCAACTCTACAAGCTTTTTCCAGCCCAGCACTGTCCCCTCTCTTTGCACTTAGCAAACAAGACTGGAAAACTGATAACAGCTTACAAGTGTTTGTTTTTAAATACAGATCAGCTCCCTAGTCTAGTTCAGTTCATCACCTGAACAGATTTGTGCTGCGTGAGCACAAACAAGGAGGGACCACTTCATCTGGATGCACTGACAGCTTAAAGCAATCAAAAGTATTGTGAGAAACAGCTAATCAGAAAGGAAAGCAACTGTTTGTTTTACACTGTCTTACATTTAAAATATGTTCTTTGAAACAAGGGCTCCCATCATAGCACGTATTGATCAAGTTACAATTACAGTTGGCATTTTATAAAAACAGGGTAGTATTCCTTCTACAGTAGCACTCAACTTTCAGGTACTGAAGCAATCCAGCATTTCTCTCTGACCAATCAAGTAGTCTTAAGGTAAAGAACGCTGAATACACTTTCAGATTTTAACTGGAAAAGGAGATTAACTTCTTCAGTTTGCACAAAATACATCATATGCTTTCTTTCTCAACTTACCAAAAACTGCTGTCTGGCCAGATACCATGCTAAGTAGCTTCTGCTGCTCTTCCATTAGCCTTTGAAGTTGCTCCATCTGTTGTTTCTTTAGCTGTTCCTGTTTCTGTTGTTGCAATTCCTTCAGCTTTTCAAACAAAAAAATAAATGTATTAGAGGCTAGGTTTACTTCAAATGTACCACAGGATTAGTGTCATCAAGACAATGGGGATTTCTTGTTTTCAAGGTGTTCCATTAGGTAAGTGTAAAATGAAGGAAATTAACAATTTTTCTGTCTATGAATACACATGCTATTTCTAGTTTGCCCAATTAACAGTTCCACTAGTCTTTAATTGACCAATCTGCAAACAATAGGAATCAGAACACTCATTTTTACTGCATGGGAAAAACATTCAAATTCTGCTCTTTTAATGTTAACTTCTACTATGCTGTGTTTTTATTAAAATGTGAAATACTTCATAATAATTAAAGTTTTAGAAAAAGTGTGGGGTTGTTTTGGGTTTCCCCCGCCCCTCCAAGATCTCAGTGAACAGTACTGATACAAAGGACCAAGAGAAGGGAAAAAGAGCATCGGAAAACATCAAGACTCATGAAGCTGCCTGAAAAAAAGGAATTAAGATACTGATTAAATTCAGTAATCCAGTCTTTATTTCCTTGTGTAGCAGGAGTCCCTGGCCCTGCCTCAAGACCAGCCTTGAGGGCCATATGAAGGCAGGGCATTCTGTACCCTACCAAACCACAGCAGTGGGTGGTGGGCCTCCATGTCCATCTGTATCTCCAACACAAACATATGTGCTAGTTCCAGCTCCTCCAAAGGAAAGACAGGAGGCCTGATGAAATCCTTCCACAGATCCAACAACTGGACCATGTCTGTCATCCAACAGGTAAGAAAAAAAATCCCCTGAATTTCCCTTGTAGTCCCTTAAAATTCTAGTGAAAGCAGAAGTAAGGAACTATGCAAGTAGAAGCTGTGAACTAATGATGAAGATCTAAAGATCACCTAAGTCTCATCTCCAATCCCTTCATTTAATTTATTGAAGAAATCGTAATTCTACCTGTTCTAATAATGATATCTTCAGAAAACCAAACTGAAAAAAAATCTCATACATCCAAAACTACATTTGCCACTACAAGCATCGGATTTATTTTTTTTAATATATTAGACTGTCAGTAACTTTAAGACAGGACACTTAATAATTCCTCTTAAGATACCATTAAAGCAGCTAATATCTGTCATTTAACCACTGTTTGATACTACTGACAATACTGAAAAAGTAAATAAATATTTTCCTATCATGTAAAATACAGGCAAAAACTTTTACAGCACCAGATAAGTTGTGAAATTCTACTCTAAAGACACACATGCACTCTCTCCTTCTCTCCACTTGAGTGAAGAGACATAGACATTTGTGCTGAGGCAGCTGCTAGCAGAGTGGACAAGGAGGTGAGTTCTTAATCCTCAAGAACAAGATCTATTAAAGTGCTGCTGAACACTTCAGCTATCACAATTTATATCTAGTAATTGGGAAGAGCTACAAGCAAACGTATAGCCAATTACAGTGGATTAACTGACATGTTTGCATTGGAAAAAAAACAATTAATAACATCACAGCATGTAATTCCAGGCCTTTTTGTCCTGATGTCTTGGATACTTCATCACATTCAACACTAACATCTCTCTTCATCTGAACAGAACCAGGTATATGAGTGTACATACCTACTTTGAGAACTAACAGAAGATATTGCTATAGATACAAGAACACACAAGTTCACCATGCTGTGAATATCTGTGGTGAAGTACTACCACTGTAATGACCAGCACCCCATTTCCACAGCTTCAAGTGAAGAAACAACGGAATGTTGTAAAACTGTGTGCACCTTTCCAGGTAAAATGATTTTGAGAACAAGTACACTGCCACTGAATGCAATTTCATTTTAAACTTGAACCTGTGCCAGCTGGAAACAATGGAAGTTAGACTCTCAATAACTGCACATCATGAGGAGGACACCAACTTCTATGCATTCATAAATGTGACTTAGGACTCGCTCTTTAAGCTTGCTGTGTTCTATACATTGCAAAGAGTTTGCTTACTTCCAGGTATGACAAATCATATGCAGGAACAAAATAAATCTTAATGGATGCACATCAAGGAATTCTAGGACTTTTACCTGTTCAAGCTTTTGTAAGAGTGGATCACTGTGATTGGATTTATTCTGACCATCCACCTCACCACGGACAAAGTCTGTTTTAGACGCTTCTACGTTACATGCTGCTGCTGGAAAAGATGTTTCAGTGGCATATTGCTGAAGTGTACAAGAGCTGCCAGGCTCTTCACACAAGGAGTCATCACTTACAGAACAGCTGTCTGAAAGATGCAATGCTTCAGCAGGGAAAGCTGTGATGTTTTCAGGTCCAGATAACAAATTTTCTTTGTTGATTTTCAAACCAGTAAAACTAGGATCTAATAAGACTCCTGCATGGGAGCTATCAGACATCCAATGAGCAATGAAGTTTTGTTCACCACTTGGATCTTCAACAGTTGGCATCCTGTAAATTGTATTCCAATTTATTTGGGGATGTAACATTAACATAACAATATTATGTTACGTAGTGTCAAGACAGTAAAACTTTCAAAGTTCCAGGTATTTCGTATGGATGGTTACCTACTTTTAGCACCTAGAAATTAAGCAGATAAACAAAATAAGAAATCTACAATAACAGATGCCCAGTAAAAGAAAGTTACTCTCTTATAACCAACCTAGTGCATTTATAAAAATAAGTCACAATCTACTTTTCCCTTGGCAATAGACAAAATTTGGACAGTGAGTAACAAACACTGTCTGTGCAGGAAATCAACATCATCCAACTTTTAATCTTATTATTTGAGTGCAGTTAATATTATCTCAAATATTATAAAACTGTGTATAATAGTCTCTTCAGTAGTACAGAGAGGGATTCAGAATTTTTTTTAAGTGCCTACAACAAAAGAAGAGGATGATTTGAGGAGCTGAGAGACTTCCCACACAGGACCTTCACATTAATGCAAAGTTTCAAATATGTCCATCTAAATACAAACATTTTACTGCACATATTTCAATGCAGCACTTACTGTTTTCATGTCTGTCTTAGTTTCTCATGGAAACTCTACAACCATGCTGCCTATTAGCTTCTTCCTCCCAACCAGCTTCTTTTTTTAAATCCTTCCCCCCAAAAAGTTTGGAGACTGCAAAAGCTTTAGTGATAACCAAATTCCTACAATACTCATAAAACATGAGTGAATTCAGGTACATAGGAGACCCAAAGTGATTTCCTCGCTTCGGAAGAAAAAGAGACAGAACTACTGCCCATGACGATGTGGCAGCAAGAGCCTGACCTGCTACCTCAAACTCTTCCCCGGGCAATTAACTCTCAGCCCGTGCCTATGGTGTGTCACAGGGAACAGAGAGGAAAGACGGAGCCAGGGGACAACGGACAGACAACCACAGCAGCCCCGGCTCAACAGTCCTGCTGACCAGGAAATAACTTCTTAAAGCTTCCTCATTTCCTCGAGATCAGTTCAGGCCAGCTCTCGCTTAATTTTCTTGCTGTAAAAGGGCTTATGCTTTCAACCAAAGTTTGAAACTGTGACTAGGAGAAACAGCGAAATTCCCTTAGAAAGATATTTTTCAACTGCCTTCTGTTTTGAGACACCGCTGGAAGTTTCCCAGGGAGGTACAGATTCCTGCACAAGCAAATTCAAGCCTACAGAGTTCAGACGCTATTTTTCCCATCACCTTTTAGAGACCCTTTCGAGGCAGCCTGCCAGTTTAAAGCTTCCCCTAATTTTTACGAGCAGCGGCACTTTCATGCCGACCAAAAGAGCTGGCAGTGCTGAAGCTGACCCGTCCCGGGAAGGCGAGGAGGGACGAAGGGATCCCCCCCAAACGTCGCCGGTGGGGAGACAAGCACAGCCACGTTCCTCAGCCGAACCGAGGGGCCAGGCCCGGCGCCTTTCTTCCGACACGGACACGGACACCGCCCCAGCCCGCGGCACCGCAGCTCCCTCACAGAGGGCTCACCGAGGACGCCCCGAGCTCGCCGCCAGCGCCCGCCGCTCCCCCGGCCCCGAAGCACCCGCACCGCCACAGCTCCGACCCCACAGGTACCGGGGTGGCTGCACCAGCACCGCTCCTCAGGCTGCTCCTGCAGCAACGCTCCGCTCTGTCCGCCACCCCTCTCCTATTACAAACCTGCCGCCATCGCACGGCCTCCCGGCGCCACAGGCTGGGCACCGCCCCGGCGCCGAGCATGCTGGGAGTTGTAATCCCAAGCCGCCGCCTTCCCCGCCCAGCTGCGAGGAGGCGTTTCCGCCCTCGAACTACAGCTCCCAAGAGCCTCAGCGGCGAAGAGGCCGTTGATGGGCATCAGCGGTGAAGTAGCGCGCCCGCAGCCGCCGCTGCCCCGGTTCCTGCCCGGGGCGGGAAGAGGCGGCGGGGATCCTTTCAGGCAGGCAGGCAGGCAGGCAGGCAGGCCGGCCGGCCGGCCTGCCCCTCGCTCCTGAGGGCGGCCCGCAGGCGGAGGCGGCTCCCGAGTCCTCCCCTCGTCGCCACCGGTGGCCCTTTTGGGAGACGGGGTTTCTCTTCGGCAGCGCCGCTCCTGAAGAGGCGGGAGGCCGTATCCGCGCGGTGTTCCTCAGCGGCTGCCCCGGCACGGTGTGTGAGGAGATTTCTGTCTAATGAGCTGTCCGCAAGCCTTTCGGGGCGTGGCGTTTTCTGCAGGCGTGAGGCTTTGGACTTTTAGTGCGCTTTTATTGCGGTTACTTACACCCTTTTAATTTTTAAGTAGCTGCAGTAAGGGAGGAACGGGAAGATCAATGGGCAAAAAGCATCCCCTGGCTTTCTGACATCTTGTGCTTTAGGCATGCTCTGTCTTACTGAGCGAAATTAGTATTTTCCTCTAAACTCCAGTAAGTGGCAGAGCATCACAATCCAAAAACTTGTGGTATATCGCAGGCTGTGACCTGGTTTTCTAGCTGTTGTGGGCAGGTACAAAACTGAGCTCCAGGTTGTATAAACCCAGGGCAGCCCTTTTGGTTGCCTACTATTAGTTTTCATTTCTGCTGTTACTTTCTATAGTTCCACAGAGCTCTTTCTGCTAAACTTTCAATCATATTTCCTGCACTTTGGTTTTGCCGGTTATGCATATATTGTGTACATGATTGTCCTCAAACAGGATTCTGCATTAACAGTGATAAGCTACTGTGCTGGAAAATACAAGGTTTTGTACTCGTGCTTTTTTAAAGCACAGCATCACGTTCAGTCCCTTTGACATCTTTAGTAGGAAAATACAGTAGAGGTTTGTTTTCAGTTTACCTGCACACTGAAGGCCCTACTGGACTACAGATTATTCATGGTCTATTGTTGGACGATAAAAATGTATTTTTGGCTCCCTCTCTGTGCTAAAAATATAATCCATTGCTAACAATAGTGTTGAATTTGTGGTTTGATCATGAAGTACAAGGTCATGTGCTTCTGTGAAATCCTTTTGCGGCTACTGGGGCCTTGTGGATCTCCACCAACATAAACTAAAATTGTAAGAATTAAACCAGTGATAATTGTCAGCAGTTCTACTTTGCATAACTTATATGGTGCTGCAAGAACACAGTATTCCAGTTATAAAAGTGTTTATCAGCAGTTAATTAATTCTCAACACACAGATTAAATACAATAGTTTTCTATTGTGATTTTGAATTTTGGAAATTTTGCTATTCAAATAAAGTAAAGCCAAACACTGCTAAAATTCTTGGGAAGTTTGGTTCTCTAGGGA
>NW_010972787.1:1399562-1428241 GCF_000737465.1 Haliaeetus leucocephalus
AGTCTATGTGGGAGTTCTCATTAAGTTGGAGAAAGGTCATTTTTGCTCTGAATGGCCTCCCCAAGAGAGAGGGCACTTAATATGAGAGATTTTTGGCTAACACAAGAACTGCTTTCCTTTCGCATTATCTGTACTTTCAAACAAGCAATTTCTTATTTGTTCTGCCTCATCCTCTGAGTCCAGGCTGAATTTGGAGAGGCCAAATAGTCTAGAGTGTCAGTTTTGTCCAGTTATCTCACAAATAAAGTTATTTGGCCTTAAGTCACTGTGGAAAATTTACATCAAGTAGCTTTTCCAGAAATACAAATAGAGTAAAACCAATGTCTTTACCAGTGACACTGATAATAACCCTTGGGATGAGATATGAACATGGTATACTGGGATCCAAAGAGTCACTAGTAGAAAGAATTTATGACCTGAATATTTTGTTTTACGAGCCTACGTTCTCTTCATGCTAGTTACTGTAGTGTTAAGCGTGTGTCTGCATTAGCAGCGTGGCTTGGAGCAGCGATGCAATTTTAAGCTTTTGGTTGTTAAGAGCTGCCTTCTGTTGATTAAGTTCTCGAAGTGTTTTGAGGTTTACCCTCTGAATGTTTTTCAGAGAAAACTAAACTGGGTGCTATGTTTCAAATAAGCTTAGTGGGGGCATTGATTTTGGCTTCTGTCTGAACCCACTCAGTCATAAAGCCTTCTAGCTCACACTTAACGCTCATTTACCACTGAAGGGCTCTGAAACCCTAGAAAGCCAGTGGCATGCTGAGGAACTCCTGTGCAATCCCCCTACTTCCGTCTCTCCAGTACCTCTCCATCACTTCCACTGCTACACTACTTCTTGTAAGTCCAGAGGATGAATTCAATCAGAAACAGATCTGGATTAAAACTAGCCTCTTGGTTTTGGGGGTTTTGTTGTTGTTGTTGCTGGGGGGTGGTGTTTGCCGTGTTGGGGTTAATCTGGATCAGTTTTCCAAAGTTCTTCTTAAATGTTGTGGGATTTAATTTTTTTTTAATATTTACAAATTATAAATCAGTGAGTGGAAACATGAAAAGCAGTTTACATTTTTGAAAAAGAGTCATTTTATAATGGTGTGGTGTGAAAGAGGAACTAAAAAAGAGGTTGTTCCAGTCTAAATTAAGATAATTCCACATTACTAACAGTGGGTATTAGCAGCAAGAGATCAAGACAAGAGTTTGGTGCTTAGCTCAAAGACCAAACTAAGGTCTTGGTTTCAGACCTTACTGAAAATGCAGGCCACACTAAATTTTCCACATAATTTTTAAAAAAATGAATAAAACTGATTAAGAGATGTTCTGGGTGGGTTTGATTACCATGCTAATAAAATGGGATTTGTTTTGGAATGTCCTAGAGTTGCGAAGAATATATTTGGTGAGAGACTACTTAGGTGGATAGAAAAATAAAAGTTTTCTCAGCCAAAAAAAAAAAATTTCTTTTCTCTTTTAACAGGAGGGCAATGGCAATCTTTGTAAACTGTGTGTTCTTTATTAAAGTGAAATACTTACCATTCAGGGGAAGAGCAGGCTGAAAGTGTCCATAAAAGAAAATAGTGGAGTAGTTAATTTTGTGCTTAATCACAAGGTAAGTTCCAGATTTATTTCTGAGATCTCAGTGGGAAAATATCAAGTGGTGCAAGTGTTGTAGAGTGTTAATCTTGTCTCATGTAGAGAAATAGGAACTGTAGAGATTATGTCTCTGTTCAGTATTTAAATATAAATACTCAGTTTACATTTTTGATGCATCTGGCTCTGTAGTATGGAAATGTCACATAAAAAATTAAGAGCAATATTCTATCTCCACAGAAGAACCAGGGATGTTTTTTTCCTGGATAAACATGCCATGCTGTTTTTCTTCTCTCATCATCAGAGAGGGGAAACTCTGAATATGAAAATGCATCACTGAATTAGGTTTTGGTTATGTTATTGCTAATGCAAGCATTTGATTACAGAGTGAGGAAGCAATGGTTGTAAATTTACAAGTCTGTGACGTTGCAGTTTTTTATTTAAATACAGCTTTTTATTTTTAATATATGTTGAACACGCAGCGTGGATAAATCAAGGAGCCTGTTTGCATGATATGCACAGCAATGATATCAGTGGGCTGCATCTATACTGGTACATTACATGCCTAGGAATGCTTGCAGGGACTGTGGCCCGCTGGCATGGCTTGGCCCACACCTATACTAGTGAACCCTGTTGGTCCTCAGGATTGAGTGTTCATATCCAAACTGCCTAATGGGAATGGTCATGGTGATGTTCTGTCTCCCAAACCATGCCTGGAAACTGGGAAGATGTGAGCTGGCAGAAGCTTGAAGTGTGCCAAGGAACATGCTAATGCCTTAACGATATTCACATGCTAGTGACAGGGATTGTATACGTCGTCCTCAAGAGTCTGCAGTTTAAATTGTGCATAACATAAGGTGTTGACATTGAAGGGAAAAGAAAGGAATGTGTGAAGGAAAGGAATATTGTCGGTACATTATCATCTTCTTCAGGGCCCAGCAGTTTCCTGGTGACTCTGACTATGCACATCTGTTTAGGAGAGAAAGTGAAGAATTGAAGAATAACATACCAAGGTCTAGCAAGAGTACTCAAAAAATGTGACAGATTTCTTTGTGCTGCAAATTTAGGATCTTCCAAGGTGTGTTGACACACAAACTGCTGATCTCCAGATATGATTTGGGGAAAAAGTTAAGGAAATTGTCTCATTAAAAACAATAAGCTTTAAAAAAAACTTTGCTAAAAAATTTAATTATTGAAAATAGCAAGTGAACTAGAGTTAATGCAGTACAAATACGTATTAATTGAAATCTGTTTTTTCAATCATCTTTATAAATACAGTGGGAAGAGAGATACCTAAATTTTGTGAGCTCTGGGATGCAGAGAACAGCTAACAAGTGGCCAACCTGTTCAGGGTAAATCTTACCCAAACTTCAGAAGTTACGTTATGATTAAAAAGTGTCTCTATCTCCAGATAGGAACCTCAGAACAGAGCTGGGTTTAGTGCTGCTGTATCAGGGAAGAGCTCTTGTTTTTTAAAGCAGTACTTATGTCATATGTGACAAATAAAAGTACATGCATTCATCATCTTGTTTCCGAGTAAAGTAGATCTAATTTCATTCTGATGTAATAGTCTTAAAATCCTCTGCCTCTTAGTTATGGCTATATTTTATTTGATTTGACTTCTCTAAATGTTTTTATGTTGTCCTAACTACGCAGAAAGTTTTAACTTGCAGCATATATATGATTCCAGTAAAACAATGTGTGATTCTTTGTAAGTCTACTAGAGCATAGTATGATTATTCAGCATTCTGCCCAGGGTTTTGGTTTTGTTGGTTTTTTTTTTACAGTCTTACCCCAAATAGCTTTGGGTTTGTACCATGTTGGCCACAACAGAACATGGCCCATTATTGGACCTCCTGTGTGCTGCTAAAAGCTCTACAGAATGTTTGGCACCTGGTCACCTTCACATCTTTGTAGTTGCTGTAGAAAAGTGGATGCACTCTGAACATAACCATATTTTAGTTGAGCTGAACTGTCACCTGAGTGAGTCCTGCTCTCTGCTGTTTATGGATGAAGTGCAGAGGTACCATGTTTCTAAATTAGATGTTTCAATTAAAATCTTGTCCAAAAACGTTGTCTATTTTTAAATGTTTCCTTTGTACTCTAGGATTGTACCGGTATTAATTGCAAATAAACAGTATTTGGATTAATATTGTAGTTACGTTTGCATAGCAACTGTAATTGTAACCTGCCTTTCAGACTACACATGTTCTTGTGAATACTGCTGATGTCCTCTGCTGTCATGATCTAAAAAATATTCAGAAGTATCAGCTCCCTGTTTTATGTGCAGATTTCATTTGGAAATCAGTTGAAAAGGGGGAACTTTTACAGATTGGTGCATATAAGGTTAATAAATCACAAGGTGATGCTTCTGACCAAAGGCCAGTGTCACGACCCGATCAGCAAGCTACCCTGGGTGGTGTGGAAGGTCATGTAAAGCTTGAAATCCCCTCAGAGTAAATTAAGGCGAAACAACGCCAAATGACCAGTCAAATTGTTTGTTGAGCACAAACATTAACAAAGCCTATACGATCAAAACCTATACGATCATGCGAGAACTCTAGATATTGCTGTCTGCCAGGTGAGTCACAAAACCGAAGGGAAAGGGGAGAAGTTTACCCGACTTTACAAAATGATTCAACATCAAACTTTAACTCTATGGATGGACTATTCAGATGACTACAACATCAAACTATGCACATGAAGTGAAGTAGATGCAGCGAAGGAAAAGAAGAGCAAGATAAGATGCAGCGAAGGAAAAGAAGAGCAAGATAAAGAGGAGAAGAGAGACAGAGACAGAAGATATCACCACCTTAGGTTCCAGTGACATCCTGTTGGTCCTCTTGATTGTTGGTGTTTTGGTGGTGAGGGGTCTCCTACCCTAGCTCCTGATGGTGCCCTTTTATACAGTCCAAGTCCCCAAAATCTCCACACAGTTCCAACTTAAGTAGTCAAGGCAACAGAGACCCATGTGACGATCGTGTGGTGTCTCCAGTCCACTGCGCATGCTTAGGGGGTCGTCGGCTGGCAGGTACCCCCATTAAGTGCTGTGACTACCAGCCGAACTTTTTTTGCGCCTGTGCCACAGGGATTGTGAGAGATTGTGCCAGGCTGTGGGCATCATTGTTGTGGTGCAAGCTGACCGCAGGGCTCTGCTCTGTAGGCTGGTGCTTGTGTTTTACAGTCTTGTGGTTTCCTTGGTACCAAGAAATGTTTAAGACAAATGTCTGCGCACCTGTCCCTTACAGCCAGCCAGACAGGGTAGTTATATTTGACATAGTTTATTCTTCTATCAGGTACTTCGGGGAAGAAAGTTTTAGAAGATGAATACTTAGAATCAGCTTTTAAGAAATCAGCAACTATGGAAACTGGCAATAAAGTTGATAAAAACATTAGATTATTTTTTTTTAAAGAAATACTAGTTCCATTCTGTGGAGTCTTTCCATTGATTTTTTTTTGTTTGTTTTATTTTAATGAAACTTCAAATAAGACTTCAAGTTGGAAATGTGGATAAAATACTAAAAATAACAAAAAAGCTACTCTAATGACTCTTTATTTGACTCCACTGAAAAAAATGACAGTAACTTAGAAGTTTTAGTTAATTTCGACAGAATGCAGTGGGTTTTCAATGCCTTTGTATGAGGAAGTGTTCTGTTCTGAAGTAAAAATATGAGAAAATAAGATAGCTAGAGAACAGGTTAACATGGGCTAGAAATATTATGCAACTTCATTAAAATAGAAGAACTTCAAGCATTCCAATACTTAACATGGTTCAGATGCAAATTATTATAACTCTGTGTAGAAGGAAAATAGACAAATGTTCATTTTAATGCTGTGAGACAAGCCAAATAATGTGCAAAAGAGATGAGAAGGATAACTCTATTTAATGTGTATAGTCAGCAAAAAAATTAACATTCTGAAAGTTATTAGTGTTTTAACTACGCTTTTTATTTCTTTTTACTTTTACATCTCTTGGATTTTGCTGGGTGCTAGTCTTTCCTTTAAATATTTTTAAAAGTAATTACTTTTGATGTAATACATTTTATTTTATGAACATTCTCCTGTCATGAATCAGTACAATTTTCGGAACTATATATAAGAATCAGGACCAATGCATTTGTATATTTGCTGCATCATTGAGTCTGTTAAACAAATCTGGTTTTGCACAGCAGAGGCCATGAGCATGCATGGCTGAAGCTGGGTAGACCCATTCAGTAGCAATCCTAAATAGTTTTAAGCTAAAAGTAAAACTGCATTCATACACTATGTCTATACAACTTAAAAAAAAAAGGGGGCAAACCAACCAAAAACCCTCAAAACCAACATGAGTCATGGAGGAATAGCTCTTGGGCTCTGTGGTCAAGTGGCACAGTGCAGCTCTCAGCTACGTGCCCTAATTCTTTTTCCCCTTCCTGTCACAGAAGTCAGGGTGGCGAAGTGCGTGGAGGGAATAAGCTCTGGCATAGCCAGGGAGGCTAGCAGTGAGGTAGCTGGGGCAGTTGCCCTTCAATACTTGACTCCCTATCCTGCCAGTTATATGGCTGAATAGAATGTGACCTTAGAAGCTGTTAACTTGTTTCAACATGTAAAATATTTATGGATATTAAGTGATAGTATTGTTTTTATTAACTATCCATAAGTTAAATTAGAGAAACCAGATATTATAGCAAGTAAATAAATGTTTTGATTGCCAATGTGGAAGACCTCTCATCTGCTGAAAATAAAAATGCCACAAAGAAAAATGCAAACAATTCCAACCTTACTGTTATTGAAGACAGTGAGAGAAGAATTGAGTCCAAAGTGGGCACTCTTACATAAAGTAAAATTAAATTAAAGATATATTTTGATACATCTATGTTGATATTTCTGTAAGTTGGGAGGGGGACAACACCCACACGCACACATACTTCCCAGTCTGTTTCAGTGACTTCTGGAGATGGCTCTCGTTATCTTAATAATGTAGTGCAAGATAAAATTATTCTTTCTTCATTTTCTGTATTCTGTGTGTATGAATTTATAACTGGTTTTTTTTTTTCCTTATACCTTCAGATCTGTCTGTGGAAATTTATTTTTACATTTTTCCATCTCAGTTGTACATCTCCAGTCCAGCTCCCTAATATGTGCAAAGCTTCTACCAACTCAGCAAGCATTAGTATGGCTCATGCTTTATGATTTTCTGACTGGAGCTCTGTTTATTATCACAATTTTTTTCTTTTCTTGGTTCACACAGTTTTTTGTAATCCAGTCTGATTCATTGTTTTTAGAAGTGCTGAGCATTTTTTTTCACCCATGAAAGTTCTTGGGGAAGGTGAAAATCAAGGTAACTGAGACTGTTCTTAGTTGATAAGGACACAGTATTATTATCATTGTTTCTAATTATTGAGTTAAAGGAACAAAACCAGCTCCAACAATCTTAAATCTGTTAACAAAATGCAACTTTCACTTTTAGAGACTGGTGTTCAGTCATAGAGTAAGTATTTAGTTACTTTGTGGGAACGTACTAGAAGTTACACTGGGTCTAAAAGTCCTGGTGCTGAAGGATATGACTACACGTATGTATCCTAATGTAATAGGAGGAGGGAGGAATTAGCTTCAGACAGCACAGGTAGCTGACCAAGCTATTAAAAAATTAACATGTAACCAGGCAATGAAAATACATTTCCTGTGTTGCTTCCATAGTTGTTCTGAAGAATGAAGATTGAAATCTAGTCTTCATCTTCAGGTTCACACTAGACGTTTTGGCCTGTTAGTGCAGCAGCTTGTCCGGGTGGGATCTCATGTCTCAAAACTTTTTTGTTGTTATTTTGCTGCTGAAAAATAGATGTATCTTCTTATATTAGTTTTTACTTTAGTGTAATGTTGCAGCCTATTACAGTACAGCATTTACTGGGCATATGCGATTTTTAATTACTCTGATTCCATTCCAGATTTTACAGTGAAAATGATCAATATACTCCTTTTTTCCCCCCAAGATTTTGAAGTTGCAAAATACGGTGTCCTTGAAAAAATAAGCCTTTCTGTTATTGTGAGAGAATGTAGGAGGATCAGTAGATGAATAAAATGTCTAGTTTTATACACATCAGCAGTAAGTCTTCTATGTTATCATGTACTCCAATGCAAAGAGGAGTATTGAAAAGTACTTTAATGCTTTCTGGCTTTCAGTGCAGCCTAATTCCACCCAAATAAAAACTTTTCTATATCGCTGTAGCATTCTCACCAAAATATTGCAGTAGAATAATATGTTTGCTTCTGACAAGATCTACATTACCATGGCTGTTATGTGTTAAATCTAATTTAAATTTTCAACTTTTTTATTAAAAATCTTGCAAAACACAAAGATTATGGAAATGTACAGCAATCAGTACAGGGGAGCCCTGAGAGGAGCTTCTGCTTGTTACTATGATACAAATAATGAATAATTCTGCTTCTTAGCCAGCCATAGTGTGTGGTTCTAAATGGGCTGAAAAAATAAGTAGGACAAGGGGAAGTACTTGGTGCAGTATCATGTGAATGAAACACACGTAAGCAATAAATTGGGGGTAGGGAGTCTTTATCTCTCCATTTAGGTTAACTCCAAGGAAAGCAAAGATTTTCTAGTTATTGAATTGCAGTGTTCCCAAGAGCATTACAAGTTTCCGTTTTGACTATGTGCACGCTTCAGTGCATCAAATGTAACAAAGGTATGAACTACTCATTGACATTACCTGTTTGTTTCTTTATGCATGTTGAATATACCTGTTCCAGAGAGCTTCAGATGCTTTTCATTCTTATTTGAAGGCTAATCCTTAGATATAGATAATAGGAGGTCATTCTGTTAATCTTTATCATAAAAAGTTTGATTTATAATTGGCTCCTCTACTCTGTGTGTTTGCTTACAGCTTGCTCAAAAGAACTGTTTTGCGACTTGGCAGCAACACAGCACGGGCGTGGATGCACCTGCCTCATACTCACATATGTTTTCCTGGCAATATCTAAAGTGTGTAATGACATGTTGAAATGCTGAAATGCTATAGTAAGTGATATTCTGGACATACTATTGAGAGAGAAAAGCTTGTCTGGAGGGCAGCTTAAAAGTTTTTCTCAGTATACAAGTTATATATGCACTCTGGTATAGTAGTTGCAGTCTGTGTCAGTGTAACAACATTAGATTCAAGTCAAAGGAGCTGTATCAGGGATGAATTTTAAGTAGTTCAATGGATAGAACAAGTTATTCCAGCACACATTCAGATGAACCTATCTTGTCACTGTGGGGTTTGTATATGGAGCCCTGTGCTTGTTCTTCGTGTCCCATGAACCCTCATGAAAGCACTGGCTTGCTGGAAGTCTGTTAAATCACAACCCAGAAATTGTGTGGATTGTCAGCTGTTAGAGCAGTGTCTAGTAAAATTGATTCTTTAAGTCTCTACATAGTTTCTTTGACTAACTTTACTCTTTCAATTTACAGAATAATAAACAGTTTGTAAGTAATACTGCTGAAGAAATAAGAGAAAAGTACAAGTCTTTTATTGCAGACTTGAAGAGCCACGATTTCCTGCTCAGAGAGTTTTCCACCAGAAGCAGAATCTGTAGCTTCTACGAAATTGGAAAAAGCTTGTACAACATGCGTGTTTACACTTTCCTATCCTTAATGATTCATTTTAGTTTCTAATTTTCTGAACGTGGTAAACATTGTCTAGATTATAATAATACAGCCATAGGTTAAGGGAAACTGTTTCTATCTGAATGTTTTGAAATTATTTTTTTCAGAATATTGAGTGAATGTTCCCAGTACTTAAACACATTAAAAGCAAATGTAGTCACATTCATTATAGTTTTGGGGATTTTTCTCAGTAGATGCATTATCAGCTAATGTGATATCTAAAAAGTGATGTGCTAATATAGCAAACAGAATTGTGTGATGTATGACTTCGATTGTCGTTATTCTGCACGCTATACAGATGTCACAGGCTTGATGTAGATCATATTGGAATCAGTAATGGGACTCCCCTCAATGGCAGTAACAGTTGGATTCTGCTCCCTAAAGTACTCTTCAGACAATGTTTTACTGCTTTTTAAAATGGTTGTAGTGTGACAAATTTTTTTTTCCTACTTACGTTCTTACTTACTTTATCTACTTCTCTCTTCCACCATGGTTAGCTTCTATTATAATAGGGCACAACTGGCACATAGATTATATCCAGCAATGTTGAAAGGCCCACATATGTCCTCTAGTGATCTCAGAAGCTGTGTGGTTGATGCCATATAAACAAATAATGTAGAATGTCCAAACTTGTGCAAGAATTGTTTAATCACATCAAGTCTAATGGCAGCTTCTGGAGTTGTAGAACAGTGAGAAAATGTTTAAGTAAGTGCTTCAGAAGAACATGAGAATATCTATTTTCACAACTCTTTTTGATCTACGAATTGCACTGATTTTCATGGCCTCTCTATTCTCCTGTAGCTTTGCTGCTCCCATTTTTTTTATTTTTGCAGGAGTAATGTCTTTCCCACCAGAGCTTTCTGAACTAAAGATCTACTGTCATCTGTTAGAGATGTGATAAAACACTGGCCATTTTGAACCATCTGTTCTTTTACCAGCTGTGCAAAAAAGGAAATGGCTGGGGTCTGCAGACTATCATGTCCATGTACCTGATAGTACAATGTACTGATAAAGATATCAAGCAAATCAACATCTGTCTTCTCCAAGACTTTGTGTCTCAGTTTTCAAGAGAGATCATGGCCATCCAGCCTGCCGTGCTTTCCACTTGAAAGAATTTATAAAAGCAAACCTTCCCTTCAGTTTGACAGGGCTGAAGAAATTATGCTAAACATGAATGAGCATTGCGCGCTGTATTGTTTATGGGAATAGGAAAGTTTAATTATCCGTGTAAGAACTTCACTGCCGTGACTTGCATCTTTGTCTTTTCACTGAATTGTGTTTACATTACTACAGTTACTTCTAGAAGAAGCCATCCATTCAAGTGCTGTATGTCAGGAAGTTAGTGATTTTGTGGAATTGATCTGGGCAGGAGCTGTTGGGCACCTGGATAGTTTACTACTTGAATCAGTAAACAACATAAGCCTAAATGATGTAAGTTAATTTTTGTTACTCTGTGAGGATGAATACAAAAATGCTGTTAGAAGTAATTTTTTCCCAGCCAACACATATGTCGGGTTTCAGATTGGGATTGGTAATTACACTTTTGATAGTCCTGCACTTCAACAAATCCATGCTTCAGAAATTTTTATCTCAAATTTTGCTTTTAAATCATGACACTAAAAACATGCTCTACACTCTAGGATGGATGGCTGTCTTTTCCATTTTATAGCAATTTACACAATTCTTGCGGGAGGATCCCTTTCATGAGATAAGCCAAGTTACATATAAAGATAGTCATAGAAGGCAGTACATAATAGCAGGTTACTGTCTCCCGCCAGTATGTTTTAACCATAGCCAGCCACTCTCTTGTCAGTCAGCCATTCTGTTGTAATGGAAAAATAGTTTTAATTATGGTCCCTGTCTCCATTATCAGATGACACCTGTAATGAACATACAGCTACTCTTGAAGGCCTTTGGGTATTCCAGCTGTTATTAAGAGTAACTGCCTACCCACCCCTTTGTTAAGTCTATGGCTCATTTAACCCCACTTTCCCACATACTTCAATTCTTTTGCTTTGCTCCCTAGACATTTAAGAGAGTAATGATTATTCATGTAATTTAAATTAATATAACTTAACAAACAGCCAACAAAATGACTGTTTAAGACGAGACTTTTGTTCATCTCTGTTGTCACTGAAGACAAAATTACCTGAAGTTTATGTTGGTTTTAAATTGGAAGAACTTTGCCAGTAGAAGGTCCCCAATTCTGGAATTACTTTGCCCCAATCTTATTATGTGAAATTCACTTTTGATGCTATTCAACTGATGTATGGTAGAAGAATATTTCCTTTTTGATGTGGAAATAATGCACATTTATGTAGGTTCTGGTGAGTAAGTAGTACTTTAGTAATATTGTATACATGTACTCAGAGACAGTAGTGAGTGCATTGCATAAATCAGTAAAGACATAAGGAAATGCTGTTTGTGGTAAATGCTTTTAATGAGGTGCAGTTGTTTGGGTATTAAGATTCCTAACATATTTCAAGTAGGTGAAATTTGATAAATAATTTTCAATCCTTGCTAGCTTTTGCAAGAGCTGAACCATAGACCTAAAAGATTCTGTACCTCAATGCATCGATCTGTAAGAATATGATAAAACAGTTTTTACTAACTCTTCCCATTTATAATTAGTTTGCAAGAGAAATAGCATTTGTATTGAAAGGGAAAAAAAACCTCTGGATTTTTGAAACACAATAATGAAGAAGTGGGTTACTGTTCAGTTAGACTAACCCTCCATTTTTTTCCCAAAGGCATTTGTGAGACAGAGACCAGTCTTGGATCAATATTGAACTGCAATAAGACATTGCTATGCAGCCTCTAATGTCAACATTTTACTAGCTGTTGCCTGTGGTTCATGTAAATTAAAAAGCATTTTGCCTTTTTCCTCCTGCCTTGAGAAGACAAAATAATATAGAGTATTCTGTGAAAAAATTCCAGTTGAGAAGGAATATCCTGTCTATCTGGACAAACCGTCTAAAATGAATCATTACTTTCATTTCATTTGTAGGTTGCACTTTATAAATAGGAATTCTACTCTGCTTTATGTATTTTAGGATGAACTAGTGAACTTAGACATTGAGTAAGAAATTGATTATCCTCTACTTCCTGTTATTTCATCAATGCATTAATGCTGACAATGTGAATCGACAAGATGTTAAGGAACGCTGTCTTCCAATTTGATTCATATTCCGTTTTATTTCAGGGAGGTTATTTTACTGTCTCTTAGCTCTGCTTGAGGTACTTTGCAAGTAGCCCAGTATAAGGGCAGAACAATATCCAACTTCTAAATACTGCTTTCACATCCTAGCTGCAAGAAAATATTTTGTGGATATTGCACTAACAAGAGTTAAAGTTTTATTTCAGTGTGGAATTAAATGATTCATTTTCAGTATTTATCACTTTGTGCTCTTTCTGCAATTTTGCAACAGTGTTCAGTTTAATAATCACTTTTAAATGTGAGCAAAGCAGAAGGTATTTTACTCCAAGTAAAGAATTCACTGGATGAGGGAGCTGGCGAGGTGGCACTACAAGAGATGATGATGGAATTCAATCAAGTTATACGTCACAAAATGGAAACAGACTATAAAGTTTCCAAAAAGCTGTTACCTAGAAAACAGGACCTATGTCAGGTCACTTTTCCAGATTGCTGGTAAGCCCTGAACTGCACTGTGCTACACCAGTTTTGAACATGCTCACTAGGTAAATTGACAGAATACTTTGCACAGGTAGTCACAGGCTGTTAGTTTAAAAAAATTATTTATTGGAATCTTATGAATAGAGTAACACCCATGGGAGGAATTCAGTGTTTTGGACAGGAAGACCAGTTGCTGTCCAGATGGTGACAGGAGGTTCCATTGCAATCATTGTTGTGATGGCATCTTCAGCTGGATCAGTGGAGAATCATGGAACTGTTGTTATCATCCAGCTGACCCTAGCAACTACTCCAGCATATACATAATCTGTTTCTATTGATTATCTTAAACTATATACAAAATATATCTAAGCTATTTTAACTATATGCAGAGACTGGTCTGTGTACCCTTTGCTTTCCTGCATATGCAGGAACAGTTTCTAGAGACTGTTTAAAATTACCAATGTATGTACAGCTTGGTCTGTTCCTACATCTACAGCACAAACTGCTTGGGGGAGTTCCCTGAACTGCCTGGATTGTTAGTGCAAGAAGTTAGTCAGCATGTCTAAACAAATAACATCTTCCAGTTGGTCTAAGCACAGCTGGCCTGCCTAGGGGAATCTCCAAGTATCTCCCCTGTAGCTTCCCCTCAGCTCCTGTGTTACTTAGTTCCTTCATTTTTAAGCTCGCTAGGAGTTCAGTCAGTCGGGAGTTCAGTTACTCTGCTGCAAGTCAGTCCACTGTCTCATCTTTGCAGAAGCTAGCTGGGAAATTCTCAGCCTGCTGGGAGGATTGCCGATGAGGTGTGCTGAGTGTGGACACACATGCAGCCCTCGCACCCAGCTGTGAGGGCAGGTGGATGGGGCTGGGGGTGAAAGTGAGCAAGGTACTTCATTCATTGTGTGACCTGTTTTTCCTGTCCATCTGTTCAGAAGTGCTTATGTATCCTTAAACTCCTATGACATTTACATTAATATAAATTCTAATAAAATGTGCATGATCTTTCTTTACATAGAGCAGCAGTTTTAAGTATTCTTCACCCAGTGAAATGGATGGAACCCGGCTCCTGGCAGTTTGTGATGTGGCACCTTGGATCCTGCTCAGATTTGTATGAACAAGATTATTCATTAAATAATGCACCATCAGGTTATGACAGTCTGCGTGGAGTCCGTAAAACAGCAGACTTCTCTTCAGGCTTTGAGGTACTGATCCTGCAGTATTGGGCACTTGAAAAGGCAACAAGTTTTTGATTTATTATGCCACTGATAGATAACAGAATGAATGTAACCCGCATTTCAATTCAGACACTAAATCACTAGACAGTAATGTGTAAAATCACTTCTGTCTGTCTCGCAGCCTGTAAAGCACATATAAAACTTCTAAGCCTCTAAGCTGCTATTTGTAAAGAATTCTTGCAAGAAAATAATACTTAAAAGAAAGATGTAAATGTTATATTTGATTATAACTGAAGGTTATACCGTGGAAGGTTCATTGTTTTGTAAATGAATCCAGCTGATAAAAATCCATGTCCTTATAGGTTGGTAGTGTAAGGCAGGGATGATAGCTGTAGTGGCACACTAGCAGATACAGTTGCTGTCTAGATATCCACCAGGTTTTTTTACTTCTTTTGTTCTTAGTTATTTTGAGGAATGATTGTGCTTTACAGAGAAGAGGAAATACAAGGAGTGCGGAGAATACAAAGTGAGAAGAGATACAAGTGGTAATGATACAGAGAGATTAGGGGAGTGAAAATAAAAGCTTTCAGATTCTATTATTTTTCAAAAATCATGTCTCATTTAGGTTCACCTCTTAATCAATTTGCATTTTTTTAGATATTATCTACGGCTTTGTTTTTATTGTAAAATACCTTTCTTTGTTTCTACCAGGGTGATGAATATGTTGTGTATAAAACCTGTCAGGTTAAAATTAGGTATGTTGCTAAGTTTTGCCTTGCTGAAGATCGAAAAAAAACATTTCAGCCTGCAGATGAGGTGTAAGTGGAGCAAGACAGCAATAAGCCAGAGTTGCACTGTCATTTACAGTATGAGAGCAAGAAATGTTTTCTGTTTGTATATTGACTTGCTTCCAGAGTTTTCTAAATACTTATCAGAACCCTTTTTAGAATACTTGTATGAAGTTAACATAATAAAAAATAATTTGTAGTTTATTTGCGGATGTTATCAAATTAGTGATTACCATGTGGCATTTGTGTAGCATCTGTTTAACAGATTTCCTATAGGCATAATTACCAATGGCAGTTGCAACTCCTCCTGTCACAGTGTGTTTCAAGAGAAGCAAAGGAAGCGCTTTTGCATAAATCATCAGATGGCCTTTAAATAATTCAAATGCAAGGTTCTAAACAAAGACCTTGTAAGACCTTAAAGAACTATCATGAAGTCGTGATCCTTAGACAGACAGCCTATAGCTCAGCAGTGCAACACAAGTATTCATAACAGAAACTGAGTGTTAATTTTGTGTTCTGAGTTGCATAAATAAACATGGGCCATTGATATAGGATTAATTTCAATCATCCTTCCCAAATGTATATTTCAAACAATATCTTTTTAATCTTTCATAAACTCTTTGTTTAGGCTATGAATTACCAAATGCAAATCTTTCGTATCTGGTAAAACTCTTCTTCAGGACAGATACAATAAAAAAGATTTGTGTTAAACAAGTAAAACCACAGAAAAAGTAAGTTGGTTTCATTAATATTTTTATTTGCTTTATTTTATCAATGTCTTAAATGATTAAGTTAAAACATTTACATTTAACATTTTTCTATTTATATGGAATACTTGATGGTAAGTTGCATTATCAAGAAACTAGTTTAATTTCGCCTTTCACTCTAATCTGTTACTATCCTTAGATAGGTAATATCATAGGGGAATAACTTAATTATTACACTTGTTTTCTTTACTAAATACTTCCTTTTGTTTCAGAAACGTTTCTGTTATTAAGGATTATAAATAAATTCCCAAGTCACAAAACTTAATGAGACCATGATCTTAATTTTTTTTCAGTATCACTGCACTTAATATATATATGTATACTTATATATATATACTTATAGTATATATATATACTTAATATATATACTAATTAAAAATAAGTAAAATTTTAAACCATTAAATTTGTAGGGCTGTATTTACAACTTACACACAAATATTTATAGACTCTGTCAGTGTTTTTTAAGGCATCTGGCCTTCCTAGAAGATTTTGCATTCTATCGTAGTTATTACTGCTGCAGTAATTATTCTCAAAGACATTTGAATCTTTTCTTTTTCACTAATAAGTGAAAAAGACATAGCTAGCACTTCTAGCACTCTGAATCAGCCAGAAACAGAATCCAGCTGTGGCTATGTCATGAAGAGCTCATTATCACCACTGGAGAACATTAATAAAAGGTTAGCTAGGAAAGGAAAGATCAGTTCAACCCCTTTTACTTTCACCCACAGTAAATCCTTGCCTGAGAAATATATTTAAAACTTAAGAGTGTGTCTTAAAGTATGTGATTCCAAGTTACTAGAAGCTGTTTCATTCTCCCACATTTTTTATGAAGTCCCTGGCACTTTTAGTTATTTTCAGCTCCTTTTTTTTTTTTTTTTCTTAAATAAGATAAAATGCTGCAGAGGTGAAATGTAAAGTCTTGGTGTTACCAATCTGTCAATCCAATACTGAAATTGATTAAAATAAGTGAAATGACAGAAAAGATTGTCGTCTTTCTGACAATGAGGTCTTTTTTTTTTTTTTCTTCCTTTTAATCAGAGTTGCTTAGTTTAAATGTAGTAGTTTAGGGATTTCTTTCTGATTACTGCAATAATACTAATATTCCCCCAAGGAAAGGAAAAAGAAAGAGATTCCTATTTGTGTTTCCAAACTGCAAACCTTTCCTTGCCTATTGGAAACACTTCTTCAAGGATTTCACTGTTCCACTTTTGAGAGCCTTTGTTTTTTACAGCATTTCTGTTCATAGCAAGGATGGTATGCACCTCAGGTTTACATATTTTTTTAATTCTAGTACTTCTCACAAACTGATGGTGGCAGTGATGATTGTAAAAGATGATATCTGTGATTTTTTTTTTAATTTTTTTGTAACTTGTAGACGAGAATCCAGTGCTGTTTGCAGAAGAGCGAATTAGATAAGAACATGAAACCACAAAATTCTTTTTTCAGTTTTTTGTGTGAGACCTGGCATACAGGTAAAGGACAGGGAAGTTGCACTTTTCAGGCATTAAGAGTAAATGACATGTATTTGTTAAAACTTCAAAATATGGCTTCTGCTGTCATTCCATAATAAGAAAAATGAAGGTGCTTGGGTACACTTCTAATGAAATAGTATTTGTCCACTGTGCTGATGATTTTGTTTCTCCCTCTATAAGCTTGTATGCTTGTATTCCAACCAGAGCTTGAAAAAGCGTTTGAAGAAGAGCAGCTGTCCAGTAAAATTATTATTTTATTAGATTGCTTGAATTCTATGGCAGGTTCAGCTCTACACCAAGCAAAGCAGATTGCTTTACGTGTTTTGGAACTATTTTGTTTCAGACAAAGAGTGAATGTGGTCAAATTTGAACTCACAAGTGAGTTTCTCTGTTTCCTTTTTACCTGAGAGCCACCTTTTACCTTCTTGCCATGGCTTAATTTTATGCACATCATTATTATCAAACCAGCATAATACACTGAACTGCAACCAGGAACATGTAGCAGTATGGAATACTTCTACTCCGATATTCCAATCATAAAACTTAAACTTGTTTCCATGTTGTTGCTACATGCTTAATATTTTAATGCTCTTAATATCAATCTTTATTCACAGATTTCACAGAATTTTCTTCTTTTTCAATGAACATCACAAATGATTTGGCATCACTGAAGGAGTTATTACAGTAAGTAAATCAGTTTCGTTGTATTCTAGAGAATACTTCTTTGTGTGGGATGCTTATCATTGCAAAACTATGTTATGCAACTTTTCCTCTTTTATTCTTTTTCTTTAGGCCAGCTTCTAAGATTTTTTCTGTAATTTAGTCTATTTGAAGTGTATTTTCCCTAGTAACAAGCACAGCCACATCTGAATATTAATTCCAGTTTGGTTTTAAGTGATTGCTTAAGTTGGTATTTTGAAGCTGAGTAGCTATCAGTGTTAGGACATTTTTCAGTGTTTCCCCCTAAATTTATCTTTTGGAATTTCATACCTCTCATTGCCTGCTCACAGCAGAAGGAAAGGAAATGATGGACTTCCTTCTGGAAATCTGCAGTAAGGCAGCACCGTAGCCCAACGGACTTCCAGTGAAAAGGAAAATGCTTTTGGCACCAAAAGATCAGATGTAGACTATTTAGTGTCGCGAATGGAGTGGTTTGGACTGCTTAAAGAGTCACCTTCAAGGGTATTAGCAAAAATGATTTAATAGGAATTTATAAAAGTGCAACTTCACAGAATTCGTTGGCAAGGTTCACTCTATTACTTAGTACATGGATAAAATGCACACAGGAAAATGAAATCAGAATCAAACTAAACCTATGTATATAGAGACCAAAAACATAACAGGGTAAAAGAAAATGTGGGAAAGGGTAAGGGAAACCCTCCCGTTGCGTCATGAGGTTCAGAGAAGACCCCCTTGCTTTCTAAGCTCCTGTCCGGAGTCTAGGCACAGCTGGATCAACTCCTAGTCCCAGACTTCGTGAACAGTTTAAAGGGATTATGAGTATAATAGCAGCCTGAGATTCATTCACAGTTGAATAACGTTCATGACAGTGACTTATGTATGGATTTGAAAAGCAATATTTGTAATATACTTGCTACAGAATATTCAAGGTAGTACACACACATGCACAAAGACACTAAGAGATATACATATACACGAATCAAAGCGGTATATCTGTTAATCGAGTTCAGTGAAAATATTCACATCAAATGCTTCAGCATCTTTCTCAATGGGTGAAGGGTCAAGCCTCAAGGATTGAAGAGTATCAGCCCAAGTCTCATTGGCTTTCAGTGACAGACCTCCGATCTTTGCAAACTTAGCTCTGAGAGGTGTCCCACTCAGAGGGAGATGCTGGTCGCAGCCCACTGCAGTTCAGGAGGGCTCAAAGGGTCTCACTTCGTGCAGCTGTTTATAGGTTCACGAGATGATTGGCTTTATTCATCAGCAAATTACTGGGATTCCAGTAGCACTGGTACACTTTCACATGAGTTATCATTCAGATAAGGAAGGTTCCAAGGCTGTCAGAGAATGACTTAAGATTTAGATACAGGATGCTCCAAGGCTGTCAGGAGAGGACTGAGATATGTCCCAAGGTTGTCAAGAAATGACTAATTATCCCTACTCCTGTCCCCAGCCTCCACCAGGCAACAGGAGTCCTTGGTATGGTCAGTGCAGCTCCCTGTCTTAGCCATGAAAGAGTTCCTGGTATGATCAAGGGACGCTTAACTGCCTAACTCATTGTACTTATGCTAAGGCCTAGTGAGACTCCCCGAATTCGCAGATCAGCCCAGAGAGGGGGAAAATGCACCACCGCACTTAGAACAGTAGGTTTTGATTAGTACCATATCTTGTCAGTGCCAGAAGTAGGCTTCTCATCTGTAACTAAAGCTCCTTGATGCTAGCATAATGCATAAGATACTAATGTAATGGATGTCTTGAAAAAGTGATGGTAAGATGCAAATTATGATCAATGCAGAGTAACACAAAGCAGAAGACACTAACTATACCTGTATAATGTTGGGCTTCACCCAGAAAAGAGATGCTGGAGCCAGTGTAAATGGTAGCCCAGTGTTCAGCAGCAGTCAAAAAGGTAAACACTTAGGCAGCTGTATAAATCTGTATTGCTATGGCATCTTGAATACTGTAGGCATTTGTGGTCACTCCATCTTAAAGAGAGGAGCTACAGAGACAGAAAACAAAGATGGCCAGATATATGGAAGACCTGCTGTACAAGGAGAGGACTCGTCCTGATTTTTTTTGCTTCTGTTGAATCCTTACACAGTAATTTCTTTCCCAGGATAAACAGAAGAAAAGGGGAATAGGGATGGTTACTTGCTGTTTCTCACCTCTTAACGATAAAAGGACACCCAGCAAAATGATCAGTCAGCAGATTTAAAACAAAAAGCAAACAGTCAGCAAAGTCTTCCATTCAGTTCTGTAAATAGGAATGAAATTCCTGAGCTCCAAAATCAGGTGCAGTACTGTCGTGGTTTAACCCCAGCCAGCAACTAAGCACCACGCAGCCACTCACTCACTCCCCCACATCCAGTGGGATGGGGGAGAAAATCGGGAAAAGAAGTAAAACTCGTGGTTTGAGATAAGAATGGTTTAATAGAACAGAAAAGAAGAAACTAATAATGATAATGATAACACTAATAAAATGACAACAGTACTAATAAAAGGATTGGAATGTACAACTGATGCGCAGGGCAATTGCTCACCACCCGCTGACCAACACCCAGCTAGTACGCATCCTCTATTCATGCATTACCTAAAAAAAAGATATGAGTAGAAGGAAAAATTATCTTCAGCCCTGCCCTGAGATAAACATTTTGTAAATTATTTTGTTTTCTTTGCTTTATAAACTGATTTTATAAAGAGCATGATGACATCAAACTCATGGTATTTTTTGTTCCTTTCATGGGCAATCTATTATGCTTAAGAAACAGTATAAAATCAGAGCCAACAAGTGGTGATAACATCTCCAGAGTCAAATTTTACTCTGGATTTGCCCAGGGTGAGGTAGAACAGGGCAAGAAATTTTTATTTTAAATAATATATTTTTTTTTTCATTTTGAATGTACAAATGACAGTATAATGATAATGTGCATAATACAAGAAGACATACATTTTTGATTAAAAAGAGAAAAAATGTCTCACTAACTCTGGAATTATTTCATTCCTTGTAATTTTGCTAAACAGGAACTCCAGCTGTAGCTGATGTTTGTGCAAATGCTTTCTTAAGTGGAAGAGAATGAACCTGAACCTTTTCCAACAGAAAAAGGTTTCTTTTTTAAAAAAGAGGAGTGGTTTTTAAACTTTTAAATGCAGTTACTTTGTATCATGATGTAGTGGCTGTATGGGTAATGGTGGTAAGATTCTTAGTAAACATTAAGCTCTCCAGGAACAATCAAGGAGCCTTGTAACAACAAAGAAAGAAAGGATTCAACAGAGAATTGAGTTGACTTCTGTAAACTGGAAAGAAATTTTTGCGCTCCAAAATCAGGTACAGTACCTATAGTCTCTTCATGCATTACTTAAAAACAAAATGTAGGTAGAAGGAAAAAATATTTTTACTTTAATCCTGTCCTGAGATAAAGTAAAATACATTTATAAAATCTCTATAAACAGATTTTACAAGTGTATGATGACATCAGTCATGCTATGTTTTATTGCTTTCACGGGAACTCAGCAATGGATATGTAAGGAACAGCATAAAATCAGGGCCAACATATAGTAATACACCTCCAGAACCTTTTCACAGCCTCCATCAGTTTGCAGCTTGGGGACTTCCTGAGACAAGTATGAAAACATATCAGGGAAGCTGAGTGGAAGAAATATATGCAAATAATGCACATTATGCAAGAAAATAAAAAGTAGTTGGGTCTTAGAGGATTGGACTGAGAGATGTTGCAGCAGGAACTTCCCCTGGACAGTCAGACCAATTGCTAGCGAAACTGGATGAAACCGTACTGTCCCAGAATCCTGCAGGTAAGAGTCAGAGCAGGTAGTGTTTAGCTTTGTTGGTTTTGGTATGTCCCTTGTGGTGGGAGAAGTCCCTGTTACCCATAGCCAGTTTGGTGAGTTTACCAACTTAAGGGGTGAGGTTGTGATCAACAATCAGATTGTGGATCACACAGTCAATATCTGTAAGTAATAAACAGAAGGAGGTTTTCAAGAGTATTACATGATCCAAGTAAAGAAGCCACCGAGGGATGCACTCAGTGGAGACTTCTGTCGTTTATTGGCAGAGATTGACCATTCAGCATGGTGGTATGTTGAACTACCTTTTGCTGGGAGAACACCCTATACACTAGATTAAGTAAGTCTTTCAGGTGCCCCAGCTTCATGTTCCTTTGTGCAGCAGAGTCCACCTAGTATTTGCATCCTCATGACTCTTTCTTGCTATTTTTTTAAATCATTGCTTCATTCTGTGTGTAATTAACTTTATGTATGAAGTTAGTATGTGAAAACAGTGAAGTATAGCAAACCTCAGCATTAAGAAGAGATACGTATTTTTCCTATATTTTTGACAGGACACTTTTATTTCTAAACATTGAACCATTACCATATCCCACACGAATACAGTGGGGATTAGAGTAGTAGACTTGTGATTGACTCTTGTGGGAATTAACTCCTGAACTGCGGTTCAAGTTTTCTTCTTTTTCAGCAGAGTTGCCAATTGTTGAATTTTAAAAAGGAAAGTTTCTCAGTTTTTTACACTAATTAAATTTAATATTCTACAGATTTTCACTTTTTACATAATTTGGATAATTACTATCTAAACATCCATTTAAAATCATATATTATCTTCTAAATTACCTTAAACAAATGGTTATAAATTTGTGTCTACAGTTACAGTTTTCTAAGACATAAAGCTGCAAGGACAGGAAGAGTTTCGGAAGTATTTAATATTGAAGAGTAAGTACTTGAACATCCTGTCGAAAGCCTGTCTTCCATCTGACCTGAGGGTAGCAAACCATTTGGCAGATAATTTTAATCATGAGACTTGTCTAATTTTTGGCAGGGAAGGTCAGATAAAATAGGATTGGTTTTGTTAATACTGCATTTAACAACATATATAGTGAACTTAATAATTTCATAGAGACTTTGCATTCTCAGCAGAAGAGATGGATACTTTATTGTTTCTTTTGAGTAAGAGGAATGCTTATTTTTTAGCACCTTTAAAAATAATTTTCAGAAGGAATTTGAAATAAATTTGAAAAGGCTAGTGTTGTCATTGTGCATACTTAATATGGGAGTGATTTCAAAATGACTTTGTTCTTACTGTTTAAGGGTTTTTTACAAGGTAGGCTAACTACGACATTCCAGGTCAATTACAGACATTTGATGGTGTATCAAAGGTTTCTGAAGTTTAATATTTGAATCACCTAAATTGATTATGTAGATTTCAGGGTTTGTGTTTGTGTAAGCTTTTAAAAAAATATTTAAAGTAATCCTATGTCTATTTTGTTCTTGCCAAATACATTTTCAGTGTCCTGAATCTTTGGCTTATCCATATCCATAGGATGGCTCTTGGAATCTCTAGTCCACAGTTAGGAAAATTCTTGACACTTGATGTTGATCATTTGATTAATAATTTCCTTATTAGAAAAGGCATTCAGTCACTTGGTAAATACTTTTCTGTCATTAAAAAGCAGTACATTGTATTATGTTTCCTATCTGTGTTACTACTCTATATGTCCAGTGGAACTCTCAATAAGATATGCTCAGAATTTAAATGGATCTCTTAACTTAGAGTTTTCAAAAGTGCCTGATTTTAATAATGTATTTTCTTTTCAACTTCTCTCACAATATAGTGTCCTGATTGCTAAGCACATCTCCTGGCAAAATATGTGGAGAATGTGAGACAGTTGGAGTAGCAATACAGGTTCTTTTATCTCAATTATTGTATCTGCTATATTAATATCTACTAAAGAAAAAAGGGGAAGAAAAGTCTCTCATAAGAGAGAGGCAGAGATCACTTCTGCTTTTCACATTTCAAATAATATGAATAATATTTAGGTAACTCTTACACACATACACTGTCTGCAGCATTCAGTATGCACTGCACCTATACACACTTTGCTGTTTGATTCTGTCAATCGGTGCTGTTTGTTGGCAGCAGACCAGAAAACCTGGGGGGAAAAAAAGGCAATTCCTTCTTTCTAAATTATTAGAGGGTGCAATGCTTCATCAAAAGACAAAAATCCTACAAGTTTCCCATTATTACATGTATTAAAATCAAAGTAGATTAGAATCCAAGCAAACACAAACTGCAGAAATCCCAACAAAGCATTACCAATTTAAGTTTGAAAGCCAGGAGCATGTTTGTCAAATCACTAATGTGAATACTCTTGATAGTAGTGATTTTATGGTGAAACAATTAAATGGCATTAGGACAATTGATGATTTAGAGTGATATGGAGTACTTTGCAGAAAGTACCTTTTCTGTTGTCAAGAAATCATTTAAACAGTAATATCGCTTCCCTTTTCTTCTTCCTTAGGCCCAAATGTAAAAGAAAAGCTACTGCAGTTGATTGCTACTCTTCTTGTGCTACAGTCCATATGCTGCACAAAGGAACTGAAAGGGATAGTTTTCAAAACACTGATGAAACTGGATGATTCATCTAATTCAAGGTGTCCTTTTAAATAAAATTTTATAATTTAATGTAGCAATATAAACTTTCTCAAAATACAGAAGATTAAATTCATTATGGAGAGTCAATAACTATACTATGAGATATGGCTGTAGAAAAGGGAATGGAAGGTATTAATCATGTTGTTGGCAACTGGTTTCTTTAAGAGGATGGATGGAGGAAGGAATACTTTGCAAAATATGATACAAAAATTGAGAAGTATAGAAAGTAGTAAAAGATATTTTATACTTCTTATTAGAATCATTGAATAATTCAGGTTGGATATGACCTCTGGAGGTCATCTCTTCCTTAAAGCAAGGCCAACTCAGATGTTGGATAAGTTGTTCAGAATCTTGCCCAGCTGAGTTTTAAATATCTTTAAGGATGGATATTTGCCAACCTCAACTTTTTTAAGGGCAACCTTTTCCAGTGTTTAATATCACTTATTTTAGAAATTAGGAAAAAAATTCTGTTGGACTTTTCCTTCATGTAACTTGTGCCTGTTGGACTGCACCCTTTTTTAGGGTTATATTTATGGCTTGGTGTTCTTCACAGGCATACACCATAAAATATTCTGGACAAGACTTTTGAAATTATTAGAGCAGATGATTCTTCAGAGCACAACTTCCACCCTTTCCTTTAGCTGTGGGGAATGCTGGTGCTGGCTCATTCTGAACCCTGCCCCCCTCACTTCTGTAAGCCCCAGCGCTCTATTATCTTTTGAATATAGGGTCCCTACGTCTGGAAATTCCCTTTCTTTCGGAGTGAAGTTAACAATTATCAGCTGGCAAGTTTTTTGGTATAGAGGAAAGACAAAGGTCTTTAAAAGAAGTATGAAGGAATAGGCCTCCCGTGAATCTGGATTGCCCCAGCCACCAACAGACTCCTCGTGCCAAAATGGGAAGATTTACACACTTCATACTTTACAGGGCATGTAGGAACAGGATAAAGGAACAGTCAGGAGAGCCCTGGAAATCTTCCTCCCTCTTTCGAAACTCCCTGGCAGAGGGAAAAATTGGTTGTATAATTTTGGCTGCTATAGTCAGAAATACAAATAAAATTGCATTGACTACTGGATGAAAGCAATTCTAACATATGTGAGTGTACAAAGGAGTCGTCAAGCTTGCCTTTATGAAATGCATAGTACTTCACTGTGGTGATTGGAATAGTACAAATAAATGCAAGAAATGATTATGAAAGATTCTAAAAAGATAGGGCAGCTCAGATGATGAAGTTTTCTGCATCAGATGATATTTTATACAGGCTGGATCATTGTACCATAGATTATTTCAGAGTACAAGTGCACTCTTTTTTTTATTAACCTTTAGGTTGTTTCACGGTATTACCAAGATCAAGAACTGAGCCATTCTATGCTCAGTATTGTCCACTGTGGAAAAAGATTTCCTTTTCAGTTCTTTGTTCTTCCAAATTTATGTAGCATTCCCTTTTTCTTCTGTTAATACACTGGCACAGCATTTCCTACTTTCTCTCTACCACTAATTGCTACAAATTTATCATTTACTCCCCTTTATTCTTAAGGTGTAGAGTCTTACTTTTCCCAATGTCCTCTTAATCGTTTTCCACAGCACAGTTCTGATTATTGCCTTTCCTGAAATTGTTAGTATTTTAAAGTTCAACATACCAATTTATGATCCAGTACCATTTGACAATGGTAGAATGTTGGCACAAAGCCTTACTAGCCAGATGAAAATATATATCTACAAGTTCAGGCTGTACACAGAGCCATTCATATTAAAAGATCTGCAGTGACAGTAATTCCGGATTGACACATGTTGGACACAGGCCCTTTCTCTGAATAGAAAAAAGCTGCACTAAAGCAGCTGTGAAAAAAAAAAAAACCCAAGCATTATTATTAGCTTCTGCACTTCCTTGTGCTTAAAAAAGGGCAAGGTCTTCATTTTATTCTCAACCTTTTGAAAAGCAGAGGGCAGAAGGTGAAAGTATACTCTCACCTCAGAAGTTAGTCCTACAAGCAGGAATACCAGGTCCGAAAAAAATTTTCAAATAATTATCATTACAACAATTTTTTTTTTCTTGCTCCTTTGGTGGATTCCCAAGATTTTATTATAATAAAACTTCATTTCTACATACAGTGGTGTTCATTGGGCTTTTGAGTTGATCAAGAGAGCAATAGAGTGGGTAAGAAGAGTTGAGAGGCAATTCCCATCTATTTGCTATCGACTTGAACTTGGGAAAGACTACAATTCTGCTACCAGGAAGATACCGGGTATCAAGTTTATCTAACATGAATTCTCTTTCTACTTAAAATATTTAATCACATAATTCTTTCAGTTAATAGCAGAGTTAGCTTTCCTTGCAGTTTTACATAAAATGTTTAAATTGAGGACATTTGATCTCATATTATTACTGAATAATAATTCTTACAGACACAGACTTAAAGGTAGGGAAATAAAGGGTCTTTAAGTTACTAAGTCTTGTTTTTACATATATCTAGTATTTTACTTACCTGTAACTGTTAAAAATACCTTAATATTTCCTTTTTTACATTAATCTCTTTGGTTCATTGCACATTATAAAGGACTTTTATAATATCTTTGTTTTGATTTCTTCTAAAACCTTATATACTTCTTCAATGGCATGGTAAAGAAAGCAAAATGTAGCAATTCAGTTAAATATGGCAGGAGATGTTTTGACAGACACAAGAATGTGACAAACAAAGAACTAATAAATATCTTCATATCAGTGTTTTCAATTGGATAGTTTTGTAATTCCTACAGCGTGCCTTGTAATGCAAACAGCAGAATAGTTATTTTTCTCCTGCACTGCTTTTCTTATCAGTCATACGTCAATTTGTGAATACAGAGGTCAGTGTTCTTAGGAGGAATGAGCTGTCTCTTTTTTTTTTTTCCCTGCTGTTACTCTGTATTCTGATTTTATTCTGATGAAAAACTAACTGATTAGTTTTATTTTAGACCAGACCAAACACTGAAGCCTAATAACAAAACCAGACTAAAAGCGATTTAGTTTAATTTAATGGGCTTTTCACAGGTGTTTGAATGAACACACTACCTCTTCTAAATCAAGGAGCTGCACAGAATCACACTTTGGTACTTTGTGATCTGAGGAAATGTAGTTAAGACACTTTGTACAATTGCTTGCACTGAGGCGGGATCAACTGTGTACAGAACATACTCTACACTTGTTTGTCCAAACATTGGAAATTTTCAGAAGCAGGAGATAGATTCCACAGCCACCACAGGTACTGTATTACACTGCCCTAGCAAATGGAGAATGTTGTAAGAGGTTACTAAGGAAAACTGTGGAATCTCTTTCATAGATGTTTTCATGAGAATTTAAGCAAACATCTGCCAAGGACAGAGAGGATACGCTTGATCTTGTAGAGGAGGCTGCTAAAAGGGATATCCTGAGGTCCTTCTGTTTCTAAGGTGCTCTGAGTCCTTGTTTTCACATGTTTAAGATACTGGCTCTTTTTAGTAAAAATACAAAGGAAGGATTTGTCCTACACTTTCTATTTGAGAAAAGCTAGGATACGGGTTTCTTAATAACTAGAAGAACTGTTTAATGTAGACAATGACAAACTAGCTTCTAAATCTGCTGTTAAGTCTTTGTATGGTACTAGAGTTACCTTAGAAAGTAAGTGCTGGCAAAAATATGAATAAAAGAATTTTTTTTTTTCTTCACCAAATTATTCAAATAGTTGGGTGTTTTCACTGTTGCAACAATACATCCCATATGGGTACGTATGGAAAGCATACACGCAGGCTAAAGCCTGAGTTTCATTTGCATTATGTGTGCTCTTTAAGGAACTGTTCCTGAGATACAATACATTAACACTCCAGCTCTGACAAAGGCAGCTGAATAAGCAAATAGGGTGTGGTTTATTTGCTTTTTCTTAAGAGATTTTTTTTTTCTCCTGCACAGAGCTGTGCTTGCCTATAGGCAATTATATTAACATGCAAAATACTACAAAATTTTAAAAGATTCTTTTTCCTAGTGAAAACCCCCATTCCCCCACAGGACCGCATCCCAAAGGTGTCCGTGTACACCTTTCTTGTGCGTTTCCCCAAAACCTCATCCGGCCGAGGGCAAAGACTAACACCTTTGTACCGGGGCATTCAGCACGCTCTGTGTTTTTACCTGGACAAGCCAGGCCCACCCAGGCACCGCACCTTCCGCGGAAAGATCAACGGCGTCTGAAGGCGCCTTTGGGTGCCCCCGGTCACCGGTCACCACCGCCCTTCTCCGGAGAAGGGCTACTGCGCCAGGCACCGGCACCTTACGCGGGGGGTCGGTCACGCTTTCGAGGAACGGGCCACCGGGCCTGCGTGCAGACCGGCCGCTCCAGCGGTCATCCGGCGCTCGCCCCTCGCCGACGGGACCGGGGCTCCCGGCAGCCCTAGTGCCGACACCCGCGACGGCCAGCGCCGGCGGGCGGCCGCAGCGGGGCGGCGCCCGGGCCCCCCCCTCCCCCCCCCCGGTCATGCGGCGGG
>NW_010972787.1:1428340-1428588 GCF_000737465.1 Haliaeetus leucocephalus
CCCATTGGCTGCCGCGGGCCGCCGCGCGGAGGGGACGAGGGCCTGAGGGCTCGGGGCCCCGCCCCCGTGCGTCATGGGCTGGCGGGGCGCCGATTGGTTGCGGCCGCCGCCTCGCTGCCTCTTCGCCCGGCGGTGCATGTCGCAGCCGCATTTCACCGTTGTCGTTTGAAATTCGGCCCAAAATGGCGGCGGCGGCCGGGAGCGGGGCTGAGGCGGCGGCGGCCAGGCTGGAGGGGGCGGAGGAAGAG
>NW_010972787.1:1428881-1522931 GCF_000737465.1 Haliaeetus leucocephalus
AGCCCGGCCGCCCCCTGACTGGGGCCGGCGGCTGCCCTGGGGTCGGGTTTCGCCTTGCTCCCCGAGGAGGTGCGCGGCAGAACGGGAGTCGGGAGCGGCGGTTAACTGTGCGCCGGCAGCAGGGCGGGCCTGAGAGCGCTGGGTCGCCTCCTGCTCTTCCGTCGCTTTCTGTGCGCGCAGGCTGTGCAGGCTGCACAGGCAGAGGCTGCTGTTGAGGCGGATTTTCCTGCGCGATTCTTTTATACTTGGGCGAGAGGCATGCAAACATAGTAGATCCGTTATAATTGCAATTTAAAACCCGTTGGGCCTAATTTTGCAAGGAAGCTTTTTGTATCTTTCAGCTTTGACTAAAGGGACTAAATCTGGAGTATCTCTACTAACGTTTTTTTTCTGCATTGTTAAACTACTCTGCTCTTATGGCTGGACTGCAGTAGTGTTTTGATGTAAAGTGTTTTGAGTGCAGAAATGGGCAGGATTGAATATAATGGAAAACTTGGAGGTGGTTTCAAGGTATGTTTAGTGAGACTGTTGACTGGCGTATAAAATGTGTGAAGACCCCTTAATGTAAGAGAGACCTCTGCCAATTAAAATAACTAGCTGTAGTGATCTTTGCTTTGTTTAGACAGAAATAGCATACTTTCCCTTCTTTGAAAGCAGTCTAGACTGGTTGATGTTCGAAAATTTCCTAAAACTCAACTACAAAAAATAACTAACACAACTTTTTTTTTTTTTAATTATTTTGCGTCTGAAAATTGTTTATTTTAACCAATTTATGGTTTTTATTTTAGGCTTCAGTCAGGTACAGGATAGTATAGAATTCTGCCTGTTTAGTGTAAAACATCAGGGTTTTCAAACCCTTAGGCTGGAGAACCTTCAGATCAAGAATTTCTTAGATATTTGTGATGCTATCGTGCTTAGGTTGTATTTTGGCTGTAATATCTTGATGGCTTAAGAATGTTTTGCTTTCGAGGTAATACAGTATTTATAGCTTTGCCTGTATTAAGTGTTGGCCAAAATAATAAGTCAGGCTTAAAACCAAGAGGACACACACACACGCACCCCCCCACCAGTGATGGAACCTAAAATCTGTATACTGATGGCAGGGCGGAAGGGGGTCATACCATTGCACATACTTCTAAAGAGTACCAGAATACATCAAGTACCATGTCTTAAAAATGTCATTGGCATGTGCTGGTGTGTTACGCCCCCTCTTTCTATGGTTCTCCTCCTCTGAGCAGCCCATTCTGCAGCAGGTTCTGAGCTATATGCACTTGATGTTTCTAGGCTGGGTCAGTGCAATTAGCTTTACTGTATGTGTTTGCCTTACCCAGTCTGTGTTGGCTGCAGCTTTGTAGCATGGGCTCCAGTTGTGTCAGGTCACCTTTCACCTTTCAAGCTCTTCAACTGGGATTGTGCTCCTGTGCTTCAGAAATACAGGGCAAGACAGATACTTGCACCCAGTCCTAACTTCCAAAATGGCTGGAAAAAGCTGTGTGTTACATTCAGTGGAGTATATTTTATGTAGTCTGCTTTAGACTAGTGGTTCCCAGCTTGCGGATTCCCAAGTCTGATACAAAGTCCAAGCAGATACAGCAAGCCGGCACTGTCCAGCACAGCATAAGGCCAGTCGGTGTGTTCCTGTATCACAGTTGCAGAAGCGGGAGACCTGGAGAGCACCGCACAGAGAAGCTCTTTTCATTCACACTCTTGATGTTGCTGGAGCTGGTAGTAGTGGTAGCATGAGAGGCAGCACTCCTGGGATGGGATTGGGCTGAGGAGTTAGACCTGCTGATAAACAAAACATTAACATGTCCTACTTAAGAGAGCAAGCAATAAAAATTTGGAAATGTTTCCTCTCAATATATCTAGAAAGCCTTTCATACTGCACTACAATTATACTAGAACAAGAGGCTCCAATGCAAATCATGACATTTCCCAGGGGAAATGGGTAACCTTAACTCTGCTCTTTAATGACATGGTGATACCCCTTTCCACAGGAGTTGGTTCTAGCCCATCAGTAGTTCTTGTAGAAGCTACAGCAGTATAAAAATGCTTGGAACTGTTCTATTATTTGTAAGTGATACAGAGGAAAGAAATAACAATGTTGAGTAAAATAATGTCAACAGATGAGTGTGAGGCTGTGTATGTATCTTCAGTATGATGCTCAATCTCCTGTCTTCACTTACACTGCATTTTTTTTATCACTTTCCATGTACTGGATGTAGAGTCATTCAGCAGCCAAATAGTCTTACATATGCATTAGACTTTATTTTATCCAGCTTTTTCAATTAATTAAAAAAGGAATTCTAACTCATTTTGTACCCAAGTTACAAGGCTGTAACTATGCAGCTAGCTGAACTCCTGCATCTGAAATGGCATAACCCTGTACCACCAGACAGGTGAGAGGCCAGCTGGCTAGGAAACAGATTTGTGGGAAAGGAGCTGGGAGTCCCCACAGACAAGGAAGTTGAACATGAGTCAGCAGTTCTTGCAGCAAAGGTGGCCAACAGCATCCAAGAGTGTAGCCAGTAGATCAAGGGAGATGCTTCTTCCTCTCTTCTGAGCACTGCTGAGATGCATCTGGAGTATGGTGTCAAGTTCTGAGCTCCCCAGGACAGAAGACACGTGGACATACTGGAGTGAAGGGTTATGGAAACATTTTAGGGAGCTGGGTTTGCTCTGCCATAAGAAGAGAAGAATCAAATCACAGGGGTATGTATATCTGCTTAATGGGAGGATGTAGAGAGGACAGAGTCAGATCCTTCTCAGAGGCGCACAGTGAAAGGATGAGAGAGGCAGTGAACACAAGCTGGCATGCAGGGAAATCTGAATAGGTACACTTGACTGGGCAGATTTCTGAGCAGCTTGATCTAGTTGGTCCTGCTTTGAGCAGGGCATTTTACTACTTAGTTCTGGAGATCCCTTATGACCTAAATTATTCTGTGACTGTAATAAGAAGTTACTAGTCATTTATTTCATGTGTAACCCCATTAGAAGAAGGAAAGAGACATGTGAACATGATTTTGAAAACTAATTCCTAAATCAAGAGTATATGGTTAAGCTAAATTATAAGAGGAGAAGTATTACACTAATGTATCTGAATATAGGCTATTTATTTATATGTCAATGAAGCAAAATACAGAAGATTGTAAGTAGAGTTGATTGCTGAAGTTTAATGGCATATATATACACTTGGTCAAAGGTTAATGGTACTCAGGCAAAAATGTAAATTTATGGATTTAAATACATTTAATAGTAAGTGTCATATGGCAGTTCTTTTGAAGCTTTCCTTCTCCAGGCTTGTTGAGCAGTGTAGGATCTTTCAGAGCATTATCAATCTATTTTTGAAAGAAAGAGATACTATTATTTCGCTTCTGCAAGGGTGCTTTCCTTCGTACATTTGCTAATAGTTCTTTTTTTTTTTAAGTTCAGGAATGGCTATGCTGCCTCGTATTCATTATTTGCTTTTTTTATATGGACGATGGATTTTCTTAAGTTTGGTGGTACCTTTTGTCATACATCTGTTAAAAGAGACTGCAGGTTTAATCTGTAAGGGTGACTGCATTGATTTCATTGGACATGTCTCTGCTTTTCAGTTAAGCTAGGAGAAGGCGGCCCTGAGTTGCCACTTGCTATATCAGCAACATGCTGATTCCAAGCTAATAAGCCTCGCCTCTCAGCAAGAAAAGGAGTCCATCTTGAGAAACATAGGGATTCAGACTATTTAGGAGAAAGGCAAGAGATCATTTGGTGGAAAGCTTTTGTATTGGTTTGGGTTTTGGGGTTGTTTTTTTGTTGTTGTTTTTTTTTTTTTTAAATTAATGGTAAAAAACTCTCTAATCTAGTGAAAAAAACAAGGTAGAGACTAAAAGGTGCAATTTCATACTACAGTGAAGTTAAATACTGTTGAACCAATTGGTCTAGGGCTTTCGTATGTACTCTTTTAACAAAATCTTTGTAACTAACTCCACTGAGATGCACACACTCAGATTTTGTCTAGGTTTGACTTCATCTCATTCGTGGGTTGTGTGTTTTGGGTTGGGTTTTTTTTCTAATTGTTGGTATTTCAGTTTATCAAAAATGGCATTGATTACAAATCTAACATGAGTTAAATTCCAGTATAAAACTAGGTGAATGGTGTTAATGCATTATAAATCTTATGGTTTTAAATCAACTTCTTCAGCAAAGAGAAGCAATTCAAGCTTGACATTTTTATAGAAGAAATATTACAGATTTTACAGAATAGATATTATAAATATTTTGGAAAAAAACACTCCCAACTACTGAAATATTTTACAACCTACTTAGTTCAGTATGTGATGCAGATGGAAATAATTCTGAGAATTCTTACGTCAACGTTGGGTTGAACTCCCATTATATTCATTTCTATATAAACAAAATGATATATGCACCAAGATCCCCAGCTATTAAGTAGATGATGCAATAGTATGCTGTATTGTATTAAATGTTGGGGTTTTTTTCTTACAGGGTAAAATTCTCTACAAAGTACGGTGGAAAGGATATACCTCTGATGATGATACCTGGGAACCAGAGGTTCATTTGGAAGACTGCAAAGAAGTGCTGCTTGAATTCAGAAAAAAAATTGTGGACAATAAGCCTAAACCTGTTAAAAAAGACATACAGGTGTGTTTCACCTTCCAGTATCTTACACTGATCACATATTCCCTATCTAGGCCCTGCTAATGAGGGGAGGGAGAAGGAAAGACATTTGGGATATGGAATTAAGAAGACATAAAGAATCTCTTCTATCTAAAAGTGTTTTGTTTCATGTGAAACTGACTCTTGTTGCTGCTTTCTGGTTAGGGATTTTTTTTTTTTTGTTAATTGACAAGTTTGCTTGTAGACTCTAAAGCCATCTAAACTATTTCAGTTTTTAATGGGACTATATAAATGATGTATGGTCATTTTAGTTTGCTTTTGACAACATAAACAACGCCCTTTCCCTACCCACATGTATATTGTCTTGTCAGTGATGCTGGGCACTGTTCATTTTACCTTCCTGCTTTCTGTAGCAGGTTGGTATTTTTGCCTGTTAACCATTAAATTTGGTAAGATAGGAATATATAAAAATTAATTGCAAGAAGGCAGCATATGGCTTTTTTTTTTTTAACTGCTCAGTCAGTCTTAAAATGAAGCGTAAGAATCTTTTTTGAAAACTGGTACCCTACTTCTGGGAAACCTATAGGTAAATTGTACAAAATCAGGTTAATTGGTTTTGATGTAAAATAGTTCAGATTTAGTTCTGTTCTGGAATCTGGTTGTTGGATGTCTGATTAGTTTACTTCACTTGTTTATGTACTGATTCTCATCCAAGCAGCTAGTAATGTAATTTAGGTAAGTGAGCTAGAATTGCATTTAGAAATTTTACAATTTGGCAATGAGGAATGATGTTTGCAGTGATAAAAAGATTAAAGTGTTTAAAAATTTACTTCTCCCAAGCACCACCACCACTGCCATTTTTGTATAGTTTACACCAAAGTGATACAGTTTAATGGGGAAAGAAATCTTTTCTTTTTTTCCCTACCTTTTAGAAACTATCTCTAAATGATGATGTATTTGAAGCAGAATCTGACAGTGACTGGCAAAGTGAAACGAAAGATGATGTTTCACCAAAGAAGAAAAAGAAGAAGTCAAAAGATGGAGAGGATAGAAGTCCAGATGATCTGAAGAAGAAGAAGTCTAAGTCTGCAAAACTCAAAGAAAAACCCAGAACAGAATGTGAAAATTCCTCAGATACTTTGGTTTTAGATTCAAAACCAAAAAAAAGGACTTCAGAAACCAAGGAGGATTCAAAGGACCCAAAGAAGCAAAGGAAAGAAGATACTAAAGAAATCAAGAAAAAGAAGGGAGAAGTTAAAGATTTTAAAATAAAATCTAAAGAGGATTCTAAAGAAAATAAAAAGTCACGGAAGGAGAAGCATGGAGATGTTCAGTTTGACTCAGAATCAAGTACTCTAGACGATGTATTTTCTCAAGGAACTGATAATGAAAATTCAGACTTAAATTACGAAAACAAAGATGAGAAGCAAAAGGTAATAAGTGGAGAAGAGATATTGGAACAAGAAATTGCTGAAAAAGATTCCATTGCTGATAGGCATCTTGATGGATCAGCAAGTAATGAAGATGATAGTATTGATGTTAAAGTTAAAAGAAAGAAGAAAAAAACTCAGAAAGCTGAAGATTATAAAGAGGAAGGTAGAAAAGTGGAAACTCAAGACACCTATTTAGAGAAGAAAAGCATGCACAAAAAGCAAAAAGGTCAAGAAAAAATAAAAATGGTACCAGGAGAGTTGGAGAAAGTGTCACCTGCTCCTTTACCAGTGCAGAAGGGTTTGAAATTGAGTGCTGATGAAAGAGGGCTCAAGTCCACTGATTCAACTGGGGAGGTAAGCAATGTTAAGGCATTGGGGTGGGGGCTGGGGATTAAACCAAACATCTTTGAGGTACAGATACCTCAAAAGGCTAGTGTTCATGATGGCAAAGAGAAAAATATAAATTGGAAAGTTCATGAGCTGGATGAAACTAAAGAAAGGCTTATGTTCTGGTTTCGGCTGGGATAGAGTTAGTTTTCTTTCTAGTAGCTGGTACAATGTTGTGTTTTGGATTCAGTATGAGAATAAAGTTGATACAACTGAAAACATCAGTGTGTTTGCTAAGCAGTGTTTATATTAAGTCAAGGATTTTTCAGCTTCTCATGCCCAGCCAGCAAGAAGGCTGGAGGGGCACAAGAAGTTGGGAGGGGACACAGCCAGGACAGCTGACCCAAACTGGCCAAAGGGGTACTCCATACCATGTGACCAGTATATAAACTGGGGGGAGTTGGCCTGGGGGTGTGGATCACTGCTTGGGAACTAGCTGGGCATCGGTCAACGGTGAGCAGTTGCATTGTGCATCACTTGTTTTGTATATTCCAATCGTTTTATTAATATTGTCATTATTGTTATTATTATAATTATTAGTTTCTTCCTTTCTGTTCTATTGAACTGTTCTTATCTCAACCCATGAGTTTTACCTTTTTCCTTCTGATTCTCTCCCCCATCCCCCTGGGTGTGGGGGAAGTGAGTGAGCAGCTGCATGGTGCTTAGTTGCTGGCTGGGGTTAAACCACAATAGCCCACTGCACAATGTGTAGGAGAGACTGAAAAATTTCTCGATTCTGAACACTATAAAGGAGGGAACACTTTAGGAGAGAAGGGTGTCTCTAAATGTGAAAGTATTGAATTTCTCCTGTTTGTTATGTGTACTTACTTAGAATGAAATTTACTGTTCCTCCAAAGCGTGCTGTCATTTTGTGCCAGTTTTGACTGGGATAGAGTTAATTTTCTTCGTAGTAGCTAGTATGGGGCTCTGTTGTGGATTGGTGCTGAAACCAGTGTTGATAACACAGGGATGTTTTGGTTACTGCTGAGCAGTGCTTACACAGAGCCAAGGCCTTTGCTGCTTCTCACCCCACCCCACCAGCGAGCAGGCTGGGGGGGCACAAGGAGATACAGCTGGACAGCTGACCCCAACTGACCAAAGGGATATTCCACACCATATGACGCCATGCTCAGCATATAAAGCTGAGGGAAGGAGTGCTTTACCTGTTAAACTGTCTTCATCTCAACCCATGAGTTTTCTCACTTCTACCCTTCTGATTCTGTCCCCCATCCCACTGTGAGGGAGGTGAGTGAGTGGCTGTGTGGGGCTTAGTTGCTGGCTGGGGTTAAACCACAATACATTTTTAGCTTTGTTCCCTCCAGCTTCAACAGTTGTCTCAGTTTGACTTTTTTCTACTTGTGTGGTAAGACATTCAGTCTTGAGCAACTATCCATCCAACACTGCACAATGAAGTGCACTTTTGAGCTAAACCACACACTTGATCTCTCTCAAAAGCCAGCCACTCTGTTATACCTACATATGCTACCACCTACCTGAGAATTGGAATGCTGAAATGACTTCTAAACCCAAGTCTCCCAGATAATTGTGCAGCTGGCTTGCCTTGTTATATAAGCACCCCAGGAATTCTGAATTGCTTAGTTTCATATTAATTACAAATGCTGTACCTGTTCTAAGAAATGAGCTAAGCAAATACTGGAATATTTATTTTTCCCTATTATTCCAGTAGTATTTTAAGAAAAGCAGGATGATAAAGGTGAAGGAAGAAAAAATGGAAAAAATAAAACAATGTTTCTAAGAATATAATTTCTTGCAGCTGCTTCAGACTGTTCTAATACAGTTTGCAGTTCATAAAACTTTGGCTGCTCAGAGAAATCCCTTTCTGATTTGTAACAGGATTGCAGCCAAAACACCTTGATAATTACTGGATTATGTCCCACTTCTTCTGAGGCCATAATTCCATGGCAGCAAGTTTCTTCTGGAGGTTCAGTGGTGGTCCTCTGCTTAAGATTGTTATATGTATGGAGTAGGCCACCTTAAACATAAGGAAGTTGATTTGGAGGTAGAGAATTACGTGGCATAATCTCAGAGTAGAGCTACACAAAATAGTGTTTTTGCAGGAGCTTAGTGGTGAAAGCTCTTGTAAACAAGGTTAAGCAATAATTATGAGGCATAGCCCAGTTTCAAAAAGTTATTTAATTAACTGAAATGGTATGGCCCTTTATTACTCAAGTATTTTCTTGTAGTTCAAGGCTATAGCATTCATAAGAGACACATCAGTGATGATAATCAGATAAATCTTTGGAATTCTGTTTTATTTACCAGTAGTATAAAAATACTGTCACCTCAAACATGAAGAAATCAACAACAGATGAAAGTTGGTTTGCTTATGGCTCTTCAGCCAGAACTCTCAGTAAGTTGTCTGCATGCATTTCTCATAGTCATGCTCCATGGAAGGTCATGCTCCAAGGTACCAAGGAAGCAAGGCAGGCATTCTGGTCTTTGCTTTTTTTAGTCTAGGAGGCTTAAACAATGTTTTTGGTAACTGGTTAGTTATTCTTTAGAGCAGCTGTGGACTTACTACATGAGTGGGTTTGGTGGAGAGTTCTGGATGTCTTTTGGCTTCACTAAATTGTTGGCCCAAGCAGATTATTCTTTTCAAATAAAATCATAGTGTATGTTTCAGCTACCTGTCTTTCCTTATGTAGCTCTGATTACAGAACACTGTCATGTCAATTTTATAATACAGTATTCTCTGTTTGGAGTCAGTTTGCATGCTGAACCATTCTTTCCATTTGATTTACCTCCAAAAATAAATGTGCAGTGTACATTGTGCATCTGATCAGTATTGGAGATCTGGAATAGAATTCAGGATTACTGATTTTAACAGCCCCTCTGTGTAGCAAATATCTGGTAGTCCCTGTAGTGATTTATGGATCTCCTCCTAAATACTGGGCATCTGCTGGGATTAACAGCTGTCTGTGCTACTAGTTAATCATGTCACTGATCAAAAGCTGAGGTTTTGTTGGGGGGGGGGAAGATGATTAAATATCTCAGCTCTGCTAACACATTATGATACACCAAATTAATCTATTTTAAGTGAAGTTTTCCCTATGCCAAAGAAGTGGTGGCATTTAATGATAAATTCAATCTGTAATTCTTGTGGGGACTTCTTTTGGGGCAGTTTTTTCAGAAAGCCAGTGCTATGCCATGTACCAGGTTAGTGTCAGGGGCTGATAGAAAGCCATGCCAAGGAGTCTTGTCCTCCCTACTCTGCAGTTTGGAATTTTCTGGCTGAATGGAGAGAGAGGGTTACAGGAGGAGAAAGGCAGCCTTTGGTGGAGGCAGTTGAATTCTATTTTGGTGAATTTGATTATATATCTACATCTACCACACGTTTCTTCTGTGATACTGGATATTGCTAAGCTCAGTCTTCTGTGTGGATACGGTGGGTTTGGGTGGATTTTTCTGAGTGTCTGTTTTTCACAAATTACTGTTGCCATAGCATTTCTGTATGTGTAAATTGGAAAACTTGGAACCTTCTGTATACCAATTTCAAGTTTTCTCAGTTAAGGTTCAAGTCAGTGCTATCATAACTGCTTTAAATATGGTGCTGCAAAGGTGGTAAATACTTTGAAATAATTACATTCTGTTCAGGTTTGGTATTTGGAACAAATGAAAAGTTCATAATTTTGAATTTCCTTCAAAATGCTGGTTTTGGCCTATCTGCATCTCATGCCGTAAAGCACCTTGCATGGCTGGAATGCAGTAAAAATCTGAATTGAAGTTGTTTTGGAAATAACACCACTTCTCTTATGGAAGAAGCCTTTACAGACCTAACTCCTGACTTGCCTGTTTAATTCTTTTCTTAGGAATGTCCACAAGTCTGTTATATACAGATTTCAGTAGTAGTCATTTTATTTATCATTGGAGTGGTGAAAGGTTTATTTTCCTTTTTTTCCCTACCACTTTAATTTGACCGTTGTTCTCAATATCAGGAGAAAGAAGTAAAGAAAACTGAAACAAAAGAAAAATCTCAAAAAAAAGAGTCTGAAAAAGAAGAAAAGAGCAGAAAAGAACAAAAGGGCCTAAAAAGTAAGTGCTAACTGCTTAAAAGAGAGAAGGGAAAGACCCTTCAGGACATTCTCCTCTTGTAAAAATAAGAGTGAATATTGTATAGTTTTGTAACACATACCAGAAACAAGAATTTCTGCTTTTGTTCTAGGAAGCAAAAGTCTGCTGTTTAATGGCTTTGTTAATATATGCTTCATGAGAATGCTGTGTGTACTTTCATGTATGAAGCATGGAAGTGTATAGAAATCTCTTAATGTTTTTGTAGACAAGTCAAAATTTTGCCGTTTTTCATTTAATATTGTCAGCTATGCTTCTGTGGCATGTAACAGTCATCTTTTTTTTTTTTTTTTAAAAGGAATTCATCCAACTGTTGGCTATTTCCAGAAGTGTTTTGGTGATACTATGAATACACACTTTGTATGTTTAGAAAAACTAGTAGAGGTTCCCATCAGACAAACTTCTTGCCTCTTGCTTTAGCCACAATGATAAGTTGTATTATACAACCCTTAAAATATCACCAGAACTGGATGATTTGATATATGAAGAAAAATGCCTAGGTTGTATTTCTATTCTTAATAGTATAACAGAGTGTTGATGTTACCACTCTTGATCTCAGTAAAAATTTGGATGATTTTATTCAGGATAAATTCCGTCACTACTATGATGAGGATGAACTGAGGAAAACTAGGTAACTCCACCTTTGATAATCATGAATGGATATAGGAGGAGCTATGATGCCTTGAATAGCTGTTGCTAGAGAAACATCTTTCACTGAAAGTAGCATAGATGTTTGCAATGCTCAAGAAAAATAGTAAGAGAATGATTAATTATTGTTCCTTACATAGTACATGTCCTTTGTCTGTTCATCACAGATACTGAACCATGTTTTCAAAGTAGTAATTTACACATAATTCTAAACTACATTTCTTAAAAAGAAGATGGTATCATGTTGAAAGCAGTCAGAACTCAGACTTGCCAGGGTAGCTGGAGGTGAACTAGCTCGCCGCGATTTTTGGTTTATGTTGTTAAGCTTGCTCCTACGCTTCAGCAGTGATTAACTTACAGAAAGAGAACAGATCTTTTCTAATTGGTCTCTGGTCACTCACTTAAAGTTTGTTATGTAATAGTCTTTAGTGGCTCAAGTAGTCACTCTTGGTAACTGTCTTAATATTCTAGGCTTTAAGGACATCAAAAGTGCATTTGACTTGTTTAATGTAGCTTCAGAAGAAAAAAGTGAATATTCTGAGAATAACTGCAAAAGAGAAGAATCTTCGCTAGAATATAAATTCATAGAAGAATTAAAATCAAAAGACAGCAAGGTATACAAGGAAAGGAGGAACGTAAGAGATGAAACAGACACATGGACTTACATTGCTGCAGAAGGGGATCGAGAAGTAGTGGATGTGTGTCAAATGGAGAACTCTGGTGAGTAGTAGAAACAAATGCAGGGGGAAGTTGAGCACTGGCAGTTAATATTTTCTCCATTCCTGCTTGCATCTTTTAGTGCTCCAATTCTTGTCTCCGCAGGAGGCTGAAATAATGTTTTCTTTTGAAACTCACTGATAACCTTTCCATGTGCTTCTGCTATTACAGTAATGGAGTGTTCACCATCTCTTATCACTTCAGCCTAATTTATTACAACAAATGAACAATTTTTTTCAAGTAAAAGCATTTTATATCCGTTTGTAACATAGCCTTCATTGTTTGGAACCATTCCATGCTGACTTCCAGAGTCTACTTGAATGAGAAGTAGTAGTATGTTAAGCTGCTGATCATTGAAGCAATGGCAAGCAATGAATGGTTTGGAAATTTATAAGTTACTTATTTTACTTATTTGTTTTTTTCTTCCATAAAATCAAACACGTGATAGATGGCAAGCAACAAGTCTTGAGTTTGGGTATGGACATGCAGTTAGAATGGCTGACACTAGAAGACTTTCAGAAGCATCTTGATGGAGAAGATGAGAATCATGTGTCAACAGAACCAATATCAAGTAGTGAGTAGTTGCTGGGAGGAAAGCACATTTCTTAGCTGGCGTTTCAAAGTGAAATATCCTATAACTGCATTGAATTTATTTTCTAGCTCTCCTGAGGGATGCTGTTAAAAGTGGAGATTATATGACAGTAAAGATGGCACTTTCTTCAAACGAGGAATATAATCTGGATCAAGAGGTAATTTTTCTGCAATAGAAGTATTGGAGGGGGGCAGGAGGGAAGAGTACAAATTTGGATTATTGGAAAAGTTTTCCCCTCTTGCTAGTAGATTTCTGTCTCACCTTGGGAAAAAAAGCACAAAGTGAGAAAAGGGAGTACAGAATTTGAGGCTTCAATATTTGTTATCCATTTCTTCCAAAGAAAAAAAAGTTTGATAGAAGTACAGTTTGATGGAAGCATCCCAGTAGCTGGATTTGCAGCAGATTCACCCACTGGATTTAACTGAATATTAAATTTAGACCTTTGCATGGGGTAAGAAATGATGATACCCATCAGGTCAAGTGGCTGAACTATGTAAAACATCTGTACGTGAAAAAAAAAAAGAATGTTCTGTTTGACAGACTGGGAGCACTTCACTCCATGAATAATTAGTTTTCTGCCAGATCTTCATCAGCTGTGTTCTTACTGTTTTTTTCTTTCAAGGATCTATTTTCCTGTTAAATAGTACTACAGTTCCATTTTTGAGGCTTAAAATCTCTGACGTCAGTATTTTCACTGGTGAGCTCTTACTATGTAGCATTTTGAGAACTATACATAATGCTAAGACTTCTGTAGCATAGTAGAAAAGATGCCAAATGAACTACTGAGGCAAGCATGTGTTCTTTGAATTATAGTGTCTGGTGGATAAATGCAAGAATGAGTGAGGAGACTGGCCACTCACAGAACTCTCTTCATACTTATACTCTGATAAAATCCAAAAGCAGCGTTGTGGTAGCAGCTGACTTGAGCAGTTTTGTTTTTCCTCTAGTGGCGGCTGATTTCTGTTTCCACTGTCTTGCTGTCTTCCCCACCCTCTAATACCTTGCTGCCTTTCTTCCTGGCTCATTCTGTTTTACTTCCTTCTTGTTGTGGTCCTTGGAATGTTACGGGTTTTGCAGATTATGGAGCTGGAGTGTGAGGCCTGTGGACAAGAGAAGTAGGAGGTGATAGTTTATCAGTATCTGGCAGCCATGTATGCGTGAATTCTTCTGCCAGGGAGGGGAATCTTTGTGAAACCTCTTGACGCACTTGCAATTTTTGTCTTGCAACTTTGATTTATCTTAAAGTATTTCATTTTTGTGGGTTATTTTGTTGGTTTCGTTTTGGTTTTGGTTTTTTTTAATGGCAATGATTCTTGTTGCAGGACTCAAGTGGAATGACCCTGGTAATGCTTGCTGCTGCTGGTGGGCACGATGACCTTCTCCGGGTCCTAATCAGGAAAGGAGCTAAAGTTAATGGTAGACAGAAAAATGGAACAACTGCATTGATACACGCAGCTGAAAAGGTTGGCTTGGTTATTGTCATATTTGTGGTTATTGGCTCTTTTACTTACGTTTAAAAGTGGTACACAATTTTTTTTCCCTTGGATGATCCCTGAAAAGTAGTTTGCAGGATATAGCAGGGTGGCCTTAACTGCATAATTTCAGCAGCTGTGGTTACTGTAGTGTAAATAAATTATGATCACAAACCTTGCCTTGAACAGAGAATATCATAGGGCTAACTAGAGGGAAAGTGGATGTAAAGGATACCTCTGAATTTCTCTGTCATAGGGACTGAAGTTCTTGTGTTAGAATTGCTAGTTATGATCTCTGGCTACACAGGATCCAAACTTGAGACCAAATCTCTGATTAGGCAGGGTTTACTATTTGAGAGTTGGGAGATGGAGGCAAGCTCTTCTCAAACTAAGACCAACTGGACTAGTAAGTTAGAGGATGTTTCATGGGTGCACTCTTGTTTAAGTTGGTTTATGTGTTTTCCCATGTACGGTAGGTACAAGGCCAAAAGGCAGCTTGATTCCAGTTTGGTGATTAATGCAAACATACTGTTTTCTTCCTGTGCTGTTCACTATTGCAAGATTTTAAAAAAGTAAGAATTGTAAATACTCATGGCTATCTACTTGCCTGAGTCTGAATTGCTCTTTATTAGCCATGGGAGAGAACATTGTTAATTGTATCATGCCTCATGCTTTGGATTTTACTGATGGATTTTAAATAAGTGTCACTTTATATTCTGAAACAAAACCAGACTATTTTCTACTTGCTTGTCTTGTGGTTTTTGTGGTTTTTTCCAGAATTTTCTAACAACAGTAGCTATTCTTCTGGAAGCTGGGGCATATGTGAACATGCAGCAGAGCAGTGGTGAAACTGCTTTAATGAAGGTAAATCCAGTGTTTGTCCTGACATGGTATAATAGTAAATACTTTTGGCAAAGTAATAAAACATAAAAACATATCTGTAGAGTTGATTTAGGGAACATGTACTATATCTGAAATACAAACGCTACTCTTTGTTATTCTAGGCAGTGTTTTAATCCATTTTTTTAATGTACTGTTATATCTAAACAATAAATGCAGATGCCGTCAACATACAGTGCTAAATGTGGCTCATCATCCTCTTCCATTATTTGGCTCAAAGAAATGCAGATGTGGTCTTAAGACTGAGATAATCTGGTTGTCATCAGGAAGAGGAAAATTCCAGAAAGGAGAATCTTGCACTTGAGTGTTGCTGTGATTGACTTCTGTAGTTTCGTTGCAGGCTGGAAATAAAAGAACTGGTTTGCAGTCTCCTTCTCACTGCTTGTTTTGCACCTTTACTCCCCCCCTCCCCCCATCACAAAGGAAATTTTTAATTATTTATTTTTATTCTAAGACCCTTAGAACAGTCTGTGCTCCTCTTAATTTTTTTGTTTGTTTATATCAAATAATTTCACCAAAGCTCCCATTCTTGATAAACTTGCTGTATTTGTATGTAGGCTGTTTAAGGCAGTTTGTTGGCAGAAGAGGTTATGAAAGCTTTTCTGAACAAGACAACATGGTACTGTTTCTCTTCTATCCTCTGCAAGGCTTAACAAGTGTGGGGAGTTCACTTTTTTCTGTAAAGAAAATGGTAACACACTTGTTTCCTTAGCCGCTTAAATTCTCTTCATAATTTGGCTACCTCCATGAACCTCAGTTTTGACCTTTATTGTTTTTAAAGGTTTTATTAGTGTTTGATGCACAGCTGTACATACTTTCTAATAGGTAGCCTACAGTGACTTACTATGGGTATTTGTTTTGCTGTGCAGATACAAAGAATAGGTTCTTAATTTCCAGTAACTTACTGGAACAAGTTTAGCCATGTGTGGATGAACATGTAAATGTGTTTATCAAGTCATTTTTATTTAACCTTAAGAGTTCGATCATACTTTTCAAGAGAAAGGAAGAAAAAAAAAAGGTCTTGGCACTTAGTTCCTTTCTCTGAGGTGGTGTGTGATTTTTTTTGTGGGTTGTTTGTTGCGGGGAGGACAGGTACAGGTAGGTTTAGTTATGGAAGATTGAAAGCACAAATGAAAGTTCAGAGCTGAGACGAGTTTCAGACGGTAACTTCTGAAAGGCCTCATGAAGATAGAAATTTCTATATGTTGTGCCTTTCCCTAATTTGTTGAAGTATTTGAAAACAAGCAACCGAGAGCATGTGTTTGCTTTCTTCAAAGTAAAGCTTTCTTTAGACTTTCCTGTACTTTGGTCAAGTCTTTGGTTGACATGCCCTGAAATTCTTGCTGTTAAGTAACAGTGAACAGCCTTGGATGCTTAGGCAGTTAATAACAGTGACTGTCTAACGTAGCTAAATAACAATTTCGGGCAAATTCTGTTAATTTACTGCACACCTGAACTACCATTTGAACTGAGATTCCTAGAAACAGACACTTTGAAGCATTAATTTAGTCATTCTGAATACTTCTGCAGAAACACATATTCAGGTAAACAATTGCAAGAAAGTTTACAGTTACTGAACTCCAGCAGATTGGATGTTTTCACAGAATTTGGGGGGTTTGTTTTATCTATTTATTTATTTTTTTCTAATTAAGTCCACTTGGTAATCCTGAGTGTTGCTGCTTCTCTGGGATCAGGTGTGTAGTGTTGCCTGGATAAAGATAAAATATTTATGGAGTGTGATCCTGAGTTTCTAGTTGTGTTAGCATTCGCAGAACAAATACCTAAACTTGTTTTCTGAATTGTAACTAATTTTGGATTTTAATTAATTTCTGCAGTTCTGCTTACTCCAATGTTATGCTCTCTTCTAACGGGGTATTTGTCATCATTGTCCATCCTTCCATCTTCTCACTTTCTGCACAGGCTTGTAAAAGAGGGAATTCTGATATAGTGCGGCTTATGATTGAAAGCGGAGCAGACTGTAACATTTTGTCAAAGCATCAGAACAGTGCACTGCATTTTGCTAAACAATGTAATAACGTACTGGTGTATGAGCAGCTCAAGAGTCATTTGGAAACGTGAGTAAACTGTACTTTGAAGTCTGTTCTGGTGATGTTTGCGATACTAGGCATGTCATAATTTTGGTTTAAGTCGGGGGAAGAGGGGGACATTTCAGGAAAGAAAACATCTGATTTGGGCAGAAAGGTAACTAATAAATCATGTGAAATGAAAATGACGTGAGCTAACAGAACTAGCAGACACTTGCTTAAACACTGAGTAAAAAGATGGAAAGGAGGAAGAGGGAATTACTAGAAGTGAAAGATTCCTTAAACTAGAAATACAGCAATTGGGAAAACTAGAAAGTGTGTAAGCACTGGACAGTTGAATGTAAACTCTTGTTAGGGCATGCCAAATAAAATACCTTGCTAAAAAGCATTAAAAAAATAGAAACAAACAAAAGAACACCAAAAAAACCACCATAAATAATCAGTGCAGGTAGTTAGGGTGTTGTTGGACCCTTAACCATCAGCTGTGAGCTGAGAGTGCCAGGGGTAAAGCTTTCATGCCAGTAAATGATGGAAATAAAAATCTTCATTGTGCAACAGAATGACTAAAGAGCAATGCAGCCTATGTAGTATGTGAAGAGTTCATGTCATATGGTCATGTACTGAGCTGATGAATATGGATGCTAAATGGAGACAAAATATAAAGAGAAGGAGCAAAGTCTTTTAAATACTGATTTGGAGGAATACTGACAGTTAGTCTATCAGGGCAGAAAATCATAACCAGCAATCTCTTAAAAAAATCATAATCAGCAACCTCTTAAACTTGGAGAAGTCTCAAGGAGGGTCTCAGACCTTCTACAGCAGGTGAGATTTTGCCATGAATGCATAGCTAGTGCTAGAAGAACACTGTCTCTGTGCAAGGTCCTTTTATTGTTTTATGACGATTTTATCCTAATGATTTATCTATATAATGTATGACCATCTATCAAGTAGTTTGTAGTCCAAGCTCATTCTGTTCTAGTGTTTTAGTGTTTAGAAAGCCGTGGCTGTTTTCTGTCTCTGATCTCTTGTGTTTTCCATCAGCTAACATTGTAAATCTATGTTGATAAAAACTGTCTTGTAATGGTTGCTGATATGTGCTGTAGTACTACCAATATTCTTATTCTATTTTAAATAGTTAGGGGTGCTCTTTCCTTTAGAACATTATTAAATACTAAATTTAAGCATACTAAGTCTAAAAACTAAGACCTATAAGCAAATGCTTCCATATGATCATTGCAGCAGTGGTCACAATGGAGGTTAAGGGAGCCCTTCTGTGAGGCAGAGAAATTTGTGGAACATTTGCAAAGTGAAATGTTGGGTAAAAACTGTTGTAGTGCAAACCAGTAAAACACAAATAAATAACATTTCCAGCGCAAGGTTGTATTTGCCTATGAATTCTAAAGGAACTCAGTTATGAAATTACAGAATCACAGCAACACAGAAGGTTGAGGTTGGAAGGGACCTCTGGAGGTCATCTTGTCCAACCCCCCTACTCAAGCAGGGCCACCTAGAGCCAGTTGCCCAGGACTGTGTCTAGACAGCATCTGAGTATCTCTAAGGATGGAGACCTCTTAACCTCCCTGGGCAACCTGTGCCAGTGCTCCATCCCCTCACAGTAAAAATGCAATTCCTGATGTTCTGAGCGAACCTCCCGTGTTTCAGTTTGTGCCTGTAGCCCCCTGTTCTGTCACTGGGCACCAGTGAAAAGAGCCTGGCTCCGTCTTCTTTGCCCCCTCACTTCAGGTGTTTATTAATATATACACATTGATAAGATTCCCCTAAGCCTTCTCTTCTCCAGGCTGAACTGTCCCAGCTTTCTCAGCCTTTCTTCATATGTCAGATGCTCCAGTCCCTTCATTGTCTTTGTGGCCCTTCCTTGGACTCTCTCCAGTATGTCCGTGTCTCCCTTGTAGCAAGGAACCTGGAACTGGACATAGCACTCCAGGTGTAGTCTCACCAGTGATAAGTAGAGGGGAAGGATCCCTTCCCTTGACCTGCTGGCAATACTTTGCCTAATGCAGCTTAGGATACCATTGGCCGCCTTTGCAGCAAGGGCACATTGCTGGCTCATGTTCAGCCTGCTGTCCACCAGGTCTTTTTCTGCCAAGCTGCTTTGCGGCGGGTGACTCCCAGCATGTTCCTCCCCAGGTGCAGGACTTGGCACTTCTCTTTGTTGAACTTAATGAGGTTTCCTGTTGGCCCATTTCTCCAGCCTGTTGAGGTCCCTCTGGATGCCAGCACCACCCTCTGGTGTATCAGCCATTCCTCCCAGTTCAGTGTCATCTGCAAACTGGCTGAGGGTACGCTGTGCCCCATCATCCAGGTCATTCATGAAGATGTTAAACAGGAATGGACCCAGTATTGACCCCTGGGGATACACCAGTAGTGACTGGCTTCCAACTAGACTGATTTTTGCTGAACTAATGTGTTCTGATCCAGTTTCATACTGGGAGGGAAGTATTGTAATGCCAGTATTCTTAATGCACTGTAAAGCTTGTCTGAGGCAGTGTAGATCACTGAGCAGATAGAAGCTATAAAGAATGTTTTCTTACAGCAGGCTAAATGGAAAAAAAAAAAAAGTGCTAAAAGCACAAAAACTAATAATAATTTTTCAAAGATAGAGAACTTGTTAAAGTGAGCAGGGGCAGTTGAAGTGGATAAATGGAGTATGCTGATTCTTCCCCAGAGAAGGAAATCATGACTTGTGAGTTAAGGTTTTGAAGGCAACAGCAAGCACGCAGATAAAAGTGATCTGGTACCTGCAGTTCAGTGTATTGAAACTTTGTCACTCATTCACTGTTTGATGCCTTTTCCAGTTTGTTTCTTATTTAAAATCTGCCACCTCAGTTTTGGCTAATCTCAGTAATGAGATTTGGAAAATCTCGAACATGTAATTTTGCCAATGAAAGGGCAGTTGAAATTAAATATTGATAAATGCAAAGTGATGTCCATGGGGTGTCACTGTATTAATGTGAATTAATACAGGGAGTAACACAGCTCTTGCCAATTGAGGGAGCTTCTAGACTCATTACCTGAAAATACCAGTTCAGTGCTTCTTGTCAGTCAAAAAGGAAGATAATATAGTAGTAGTGGAGCTGAAAATAAAATGTAAATCCATGGTGTCCGAATGCCTTAAATGGCATCTGCCATTCCAGTTACTTTGTTTCAAAAACAGATGAAGCAAAAAGGGAAAGTAAAGATGATGGTCATCTGGAGTAGCTTCTGTAGGATAGAGGTTCTGTAGGATAGTGATATAAGTGACTTGGGACAGATCAAAAGGTCAAGATTTAAAATAAAATCAGGAAACAACAGAAAATAACCCAAAGTCACGAGACGGGTTCTACAGGCCATCCTGTTAAATGATTTAGTGATAGGTTTGAAATGGAGGAATATTTTTGCACAGGAAAAACTGAATTACAGATCTCGTTGCCGAATGTTGTGGTCACAGATGCATGGGATTTTAGAAGGGATTAAGTACATCTAAGAAGAGGTGTGATTTGGCTGCAGTTTCTAGTTTTGGATGCCTCTAAATGAGATTGCTGGAAACTAGGACAGTCTACCAAAAAAAGACAACTGTTTAATTTCCCATATTTAATATGGCTTTGTCTAGCATCTGGAAGCTAGGTTAGATGGGCTTCCGGGCTTGCTCTGGTATGGCAATTCTTGTGGTTTCTTTCCGATCAAACACTTAAGTTTTAGATTCCGCAGATGGTAGTCTCAGCTAGCACAGAGAGGAATTGTGCTCTGAATAATAGCTGACAAAGCTATAAAGTTGAGAGAGTCAGGACCTTTACCTTGTAAAAGTGTTTAAAACCCATTTGTGTCAAAATGGCTTTCTGAAGAAGATTACTTAGTAACCTGCTTGTAAAGGTGCCAAATATTGTTGGTTAATGTGGTCTCTCTTTGAAGGCTAGGCTGCTTGCTTAAAATAAATGCTTCTTCCACCTCCCCAGCCCAAAAAAACCAAATGAAAAAAAACAATTTGACTGTTTAATGGTAGCGTGGCTACTTTTTCACTGCATTATTAGTAGAGTTTTACTGGGAACTGCATATTTCCAATAGTACTGCCAGTAAAATTATACAGTGACTTATTTGTGTATTTTTACATTGTACTTGCAGTCAGGTTGATAAATCAGCCATGCTGGAGAAGTGGTTGCCTGTTTCTGTTCAGCCACTAGGTTCATATTGATGTTTTGGGGATGTCTTTCTACATAAAGAGCCTTAAAATATGTGGCTAGTTGGAATTTTTTTTTAATCTGCTGCAGTGCATTTGTCTCGGATTTTTATTTTTGTGGACCCTATAGATGAATTTCACAAACAGATTGCTGATAAAATGTTTTATTAACAAAGTATTGGGACCTGGAGTTCATCTGTGCATAAATGCTAGTGATGAAGGCATTCGCTGCTGAAAATTGGGCATCCAAAAAGGTGATCTGGAATCCTTTTTTGCATCAGCCCTCACTAAGTCTGTGTCTCTGGTAAAGTAATTTTACTATGTGAAGCATAAGCCTCACTTGTTTGGTCTTTCAGGCTCTCAAGAGTAGCAGAAGATACCATCAGGGATTATTTTGAAGCTCGTCTTGCTTTACTGGAGCCAGTCTTTCCAATTGCGTGTCATCGTCTCTGTGAAGGGCCAGACTTTTCTACGGATTTTAATTATAAACCCCCACAAAATGTTCCAGAAGGTAGGGGGTTTGCTGTGGTGGTGGATTTTTTATTTCTTAAAAAAAAATACAAAAACCAAAGGTAGAACAGTGCATTGAGAAACTGCCTTTTAAGTATGTCTTGAAGTATCTGCTATGCGAAATTATTTCTGTATTGCTTATTGCAGTACACTACGTTAAGAGTGTGCTGATTATGGAGCATGGGGAGAGCAGCGATATTTTGATGTGTTGTGGGTGAGGTTTGTGTGTATCTTTTTTTTTTTAAAGAGCTTTTTTTATTGCCACATACACAGCTTCTTTCTTCTGTTCACGGGTTACGTTAGCTTTGTGAGGGTTACATTAGCCTAGTGACAGGTGTTACAGAAAAGGAGTGGTTTACCTTAGAATTAATCATTTGGAAAAACCTTAATCTAAGAGCATACTTAGAAAATACCCTATTTTGTCATCTTGTTTTGTAGGCAGTACCTAACGCACTGGAGTCTTGAAGTATAGTCACAGTATAGAAATACTACAAAAAAGGCAGCAGCATCAATCAACTCTGTTTTGCCCACAAACCCTTTGAAAAAGCTGGGAATCAAATTCCCAAGATACTTGGGAATGTTTCTTCATTCTTGCAGGAATCCAGATACTAATCTCTGATGCTTTGAGCCATTTTTATTCATCTTTTGAGTATATCAGGGAAATATCTACTGATACTGATTTTTCTTGAAATAAAACATTAATGTGACTGTGGAATACTACTTAAATTAAGATTGAAAGTGGTTGTGTCTGCCTGGTTTTCTGGTTGTTAAGAGTTGTAATAGAAGTCTTCCAGTTCTTGATTATAGGTATCCTTTATAGAATTAAGAAACCTTATCTAAGTTTCTGTATTAAAATGAGGCATTTGTGGGTATTTGAAGATTATTGCTTATTGAATTCCAGTGCAGTTCATAAAGATCCATAATTGACTGGGCTCAGCTGTCCTTACCAAGAAAACAGACAACCCAAACTAGATTCATTCCACAGATCTCTTTAGGTAAACCTAAACCACAGAGGTGAACCGTACCAAGGATTGCTGTATCCATTTTGCTTTCCTTTTTAATAGCCACATAAAATTATTTCTGCTGCTAAAAGACCTTAGCTTAGTGACCAAGTCAGTTGTGTTCTGTGCTGGAATCCACTGGCTTGGGAGATGGGATTTCTGCATGTTGCTTTGATACTCTATTGGGGTTTAATATATACTATATAATATTTATATTTGTATATATATTTGTACCTAACTGTCTTCAAAGGTTCAGTGTATGTAGTTCTTCTAACTAGTGGATGTAATTTCAAATTCATGTGACTGAATTACTGTCCCTTTCAGGATCTGGAATTCTTCTCTTTGTTTTCCATTCAAATTTCTTTGGTAAAGAAGTTATTGCTCGTCTCTGTGGACCATGCAGTGTACAAGCTGTGGTTTTAAATGACAAATTCCAGCTCCCTGTATTTTTGGTAAATCTTTTCATATTACTGATTGACTGTAAAACTGCTTTATAAAGTCTTTATGGAGCAGCCTGGAAAATCTTAGTGCCTTAATTTGGATTTTAAGTATTGTGATTGAAGCATTTTTTTTTTAAGCACAATAGGGGTTTTTTTAAATGGAACTTAGTTGTTCTTTGTATATGGAGAGAACTACAAACCTTGTGTGTACTAGACTCCATAAAAATTTATGACTTAAAAAGCAAGGACATAGTGCTGGACAACCTGCTTCTAGGTGGCCCTGCTTGAGCAGGGGGTTGGACCAGATGACCCTGAGAGGTCCCCTCCAACCCCAATCCTTCTGTGACTTCAGAACTGAGGGTCTGAGCAGACAGGCAAGAATTCTAAATTTAAAGGTGTTTCACTTCTCAAATTCACCTAGCCTCTCAAATTTTTGACCAAAGTAAGTTCTTAAATACTTGTTTTAACAATCTACCTCGTATTTCTAAGATTAATTTTTTATTTTGTTTTTTAATCTATTAAATGCATCACTTCACACAATTTTCAAGCCCTTTTGTTTTGTGGTTGCACCAAAGGTTCTCTGCAGTACACACAACCTTCTTTCAGAAATGCATAGTGAAAATGTCATGTTTTATTAGTCCAATTGTATAGAATTTCAGCCGTATCCTGCCATTAACTTTGTCCATTTTCTTTTCTCTTTTAGGACAGTCACTTTATTTATTCCTTCAGCCCTACTGCAGGCCTTAACAAGCTTTTTATACGGTTGGCAGAAGCTCCTACTGCCAAGGTACAAAATGTTCTCAAAGTTAAATGTGCATGTTAATTTGTTGTACAATAACTCTTCCATAGTCTAAATGCTCTAGTAGTATGTTGCAAATGTAAAACTAAGAACTTACCACTGTCTCCTCATCCTGGTTCCCATCAGTTACAGTTCCATCCTGTGACATTGCCAGAACTTAGGAACGTTGCCAAAGGCGATAGTTCTGTCACAATTAAATGTTTTTATGCTGCAGTCAGAATAATTCATGCATCAGGATAAAGTAATGTTACAGCTAAAATTTTCCCCATCTGTATTGTGAATTTGATGACTAACAGATACATGGAGTGTCAGTCATTTTTTGCGTACAGATGTTTTTGCATGCATGTTTAGGAGAACTTGGAAGTATTTACTGGGGTATGTAGTCTGCTTTTAAATAGTCTGTGTAGTCTGTTGTATTTTCCAGGTGGTTTGGGCAATAGTCCCACTACATGTTGCAAGATGAATAACAGATCCTGTTCTGGTAGCATTTATTCTATCCTTGGAAGACACACCAGTAAATTTTCTAGATCTTCAGATTTAAAACTTTTTTTATTGTGCACTTTTTTTTGAGGGAAAAAATTGAACTCGTATTCAAATGGAAGTATATGTATCTGTCTAATTCAAATTTGGGGCTTGTTCAAACAACACCTAATGCAGTAGTATTCTACTTGAGTCCTTTTACAAGCCATTTGTATTTCAGTAGGGCTACTGTAAACTGATTTTATTAAACACAGATTGTAAATTCCTTTTTTTTCTTTCTCAGTCACTAGTGATTGTATGCCTTTTCTCATGCTGTTCTTATATTAGAAGTGTTTAATGCAGCAGTTACATGTGAACAATCTTTATCTGAAACATTCGTTTGCTTTTACAGGTAAAGCTGCTAATAGGAGCATACAGAGTGCAGTTGCAGTGACCTCACAGCTGCGAGCATGTTGAGTGGACTGATACTTTTTTGGATATACTTCTGATTCCTCTGTTTAGAGACTGACAAAGCAGTTTGGACCTTTTTGGCACTCTTAAGTTCTCATCTTGTTGTCACTCATTGGCAGTCATGTAGGAAAGTGTGTGTTGGAGAGCAGTTGAATACGCTGTGAGAGGTATATGGTGGGACAGGGTTGTCAGCGCTTTTTTTTTTTTTTTTTACTTTGTACAGATGTAGATGTAAGTATTTGTGCCAATACATACAATTCTTTTTTTCTTTAACTTGTGGAGTCCAGACTGCGTATTTCAGCTTTTCCACAATGTGGAATGGTACATATAAGAACTATTTAAGGTAACTATGTGAAATGTCTTTTTTAATAGAAAGATCTTTTCCATTTGTAAACTAAAATTTTCTACTTACTCTAACTGTAATGTTTCTATGTAAAATGCAGAATTGTCATATTCTTGGAGCTATGGGCAGAAACTACACTTCAAAGTCACTGCATTAGATTTAACTTTGAGTTGCTGAGGGCTGTGTTCTGGTTTGAAACTGTTCCTGCTACTGTCTCCTGATGAGAAATCAGTTGTGCTTAGAATGATTCCCTTTGAAGAAACACAAGTCTGCAGGTGTGAGTAAACACAGACATCTAAATAGGCTCAATTCATAGAGGATCACAGTCAGATTCCTAGTTACATCAGTGTTTTAAAACTACTTTTGTATTAGAGAAGCTACTGATAAGTTTTACAGACATCTTAACTTTTGAGTTCTTAGTCAAGTAAGTAAGTAAGTGACACATGGGAAAACAAATACAAGCTGAAAATAGCAAACCAGAAAACTTATAACTACCTTAAATGTGCAGGCAATGCTTTTTGTAGAGAAAAAGATACATAGAGGATTTCAGATGTTCTCAACCTGAAAGATGAGAGAACATGTATTGTCCTTTAATTCAGAAATTCAGTTCCTCAGTGCAAAGAGCTGCTATTTTTTTCTTTATTTAAATGACCCATCAGATGACAGCAGTTTTGTAATGGTCCTGTGCTATAAAATACAAATGTAATACTTCTGCATGAAGTATAGAATATTTTTCTTTGTGAATTAACCAACATCTTGAAAAGTGGAAAAAAAAAAAATGGAAAAAAAGAAAAAAAAATACCCAGATTGTGCCTTTGCTGTTCTGGTTGCCAGGTGTAGTTTACATGCCACTATGTGCCTATATTATTAGCAAAACTATTGTGGATAAATGCTTGATGTATTTGAGTACTCACCATCAAAATGGTGCAGGTGTATTAAGTATCCTGTTAAGAACTGTGACTTTTTAATATAAAGTTCAATTAACCAGTTTTTAATTTTGGGTTCTTGAAAGTTTAAAACTTTCATATTTAAGAGATGCCAAAAGAGTAAGTAACAAAGCACACTATTTCAATTTTGTGGAATGTCACATTAAGCTATATAAAACTACAACAGCAACACGACATAAAAATACTAATTTCTGTTTTGATTTTGAATAGTTGCCTATCTTTTTGCAAACAGTATTGATGCAATGTTAATAAGTCTGGGTTTTGAACAGACTTGGTACCTCCACCTCTCTGAAATATGTTAGATACCTCATTTTGGTAAGTGTGAACACCTGAAATGCATGAAAAGCACTGGCTGAGAATTGGGTATGTCACTACCAGGCCTTGGGACTTTGTGTAGCTGTATTTCTTTTTAGTCACTGTGCATAATCCCAGAAGATGCATTAGGAAAGGGGACATTCATAAATGTTTCCTTATGTTAGAGTGACAGTTTTCATGTATGTGGCTACCCCTTCCTCAGTTACTCCTGCATTGTACATGTAACAGTATAGTGCATGTGTGATAAGCCCTTTACAGCACATCAGTGATAAATGTTCAAGCTGTTCAAGGTGAGGACAAAAGGTTTTTCAACAAAAGTCCATATAATAGAGATGCTATTTAGGAACTGTTGTACAGTCTAGCCTGAAAGTGTCTAGTAATGCTCCAAGAGTTGACTTAGCAAGTAGTCTGTGAAAGGCTGTTGATTTGGGGGTTTGTTTTGGTTTTTTTCTTCCTTGAGGCATTTGGGAGAGAGGGAGGAGTTCTACAGGACATGGGAATAAAATCTGGGTTCATGATGCTTTTGTGATGGGATGGGTTTTGCAGCCATCTTTCTCTTTTAGTTGGCAATATAAATTCAAATCCCTACTGAAGATGCATAAAAGGCATATGAAAAGATGTTTGAAGCTGGTTTTTGTCTGATTTTATTATATGGTTTTTATCCAATTGCTAAGAAGAAGGTATTGGTGGACTAAGGATGAAGAGAAGGTAGCTACACTAAAAAGCAATTCTTTAGGCACTGTGGAGAAACACCTTTTAAGTACTTGCTGTCAGCAAGGCTAAGCAGCTGCAGTTACTATAACCTGCAGTGGTAGTAACTTCTTCTGAAGGCTTGGATTCATTATCTTCCACTGCTATATCATCAGTACCTGTGTTCCTGGGTTTTCACCAATACTGAAGGTTGGTGGGTGATGCAGCTGACTATCACAGGTCCTGTGTGTTTTCAGCACCCATTTTTCAAAAACAAGATGTATTTTGATCAGTCTGGATGGAAGAAAGCTGTTTGTGCTGTCTCTTCCGTATATTGAAACAGAGTGCAGGTGCCATCTTAGGCAGCTAGGATTCCTCAAAATACTGAGGGCTGTCCTAAAATGTTCTGCTTGTCTGTACCTGCTACAGTTCTGTTCTCACCCTTTGCCTTCACATACAGTACTGGAAAACAGCCAGTGTAAAATCTTTTTCCTTTAGGTCAGTCTTTCAGAGCAGCGGCAGTCCAGTAGTGTGGGAGCATGATGCATTCCTATAGCAGTGCTTAATTCCTCAGCTTTTTTGTGTCCCACATAAATGGGGAAGATACTTTTCAGATTCTGAACCTGTCTTAAAATGTTTGAATGAAAGGCAAAGAGCAGAGTAAGGAAAAAAATACTAAAAGCAGATAAAAGGCAGGACTGAGGCAGCAGTAAAACTTAAGGTTAAAAAAGGGTCTCCTAAAAAAAATAGAATCTCAAACATCTCAACTATCAGGAGGAAGGGACCAGGCCGAAGATAGTTCTTTTTGATTTCAAGTCAACTCTTTCTCCACAGCAGAGTCTCAACTGTCATGCAGGATAGCTACAACTGAATTTTTTTCAAGAATTTCTGTAATACTTCCTACATGATCTGAATTGTAGGGAACTCCTCTGGTTAGTTACTGTTGGCACAGACTGATTTATAGTAGATGGGTCAGACCTTAACATTGCCTAGCTGCTGTCATGTGCATGCCACTCATAGCTCTGCTTTGAAGATAACCAAAACCATGTGTATGGGAACTGAAGCCACCGTCACCATACCCAGGGAGACCGCTGCCTACTCCAAAAGTGGATTCATCCCAACTGTTTGGGCACATGCCAGCAGCAAAAGTGTTTTCAACTGGAGCCGGAGGACAGTATTATCCATGTGGTGACATCTTGATCTGTATCACAAAACCCCACTTTCTGACAAGAAATCTTGTTCCCTGGAGCTGTTACTTGGAGCAGACTCCATAGCCAAGTGGAAAGAATATGAATTTGGGGAAGAAAAAGCTGTGTTAGGCCTGTTAAAGCAGTTGCACATCTTACACTGAACACAGTCATCCATATGATGGGGGAAAAGCTGCTATCCCTGCCCCAAACAGTAACAGCCAGAGCCCCAGCCTGCAAAGGCTATGCTTATATGTGTATTTCTTATTTTTTTTAAAAAGGCTTTACCAAGCTGGTTGAGATACCCTGTCTGGAAAAGTTTGCACAGGAGCTATGCAAGCATTTGAAATTTCCTTTACTTTCCTGGATCTGTCAGCTCTACTGTCTTAATATTGGAACAGTTCTTATTTCTGTAAATGGCAGGATCAAGACCCCTAAAACCACCAGTGAACATCACCCCAAACAACCCCCCAGAGTAGGTTCCCTGCACCCACCCTTCCTGAAACAAAAGGGTTACCAGGAACTCCCAGTGGTTCCACAGTGTGGGGAGACCAATTAAGTACAGCAAGACAGTACTGACTTGCACTATTTTTATTAGTGGTATGATGCAGCACTTACTACACTGAAAATTACACAACACTACCTCACTACTGTGCACCACTAAGATGAGCCTCCAGCCCCTTCCATTACACAGCTGAAGTAGGATTTCCTACCCCTTAACATCCTGTTTTCCAGACTGAACAAACCCCACTGCCTATCCCCATGGCTCCTGTGCTCTAACCTCCTGATCACCATGCTGGCCTCCACTGGACTTGTTCCCATCTTGTCTTCAGGAGCCCCGAAGTGGTCACAGCACTCCAGCTGCAGTCACAGAAGCACTGAGCAGAGAAGAAAGATTGCTTTCCTCGTCCCTGCTCAGCTGTGCTCTTCTAATGGAGCCCAGAATGTGGTTGGACACCTTCATCTTCACTTGTCCTCAGGACTCCCAGATCAGCTTCTGGAAAGCTGCTTCACAACCAGTCTGTGCCCAGGCTGCACAACTGCATCACATTAATTCAGTACCCAGTGTAGGACATTGCATTTGCCTTTTCTGAACTTGGTGAGGTTCCTGTCAGGCCCTCGATTCATGTTCACTGCCTTGTCAATGCAGAAAATAGAACAGAAAATAAACATCCTGTTATTCATTGATTAATCTGAAACAGTTTTATAACAGATATAGAAACCCTACCCAAAAAAAAGGGTGTGGTATGTTACAGTCCAATGTTAAAACTGCATCACATCAAAATTCATTTTTCATTATTAATTTAATTCATGGGTTTTGTTTTTCATCTTTTTATTGGGCTACATTAAGACAGCAGGCATTTTTATCATAAATTCCAACTCAAACTTAACTGCATGGACAGTGAATCTTACTGCAGCTTTAATCTCCCCATTGGTTAACATTTCCTTCCAGTCCTTTTCAGCTGTTGCTGGCTTACACCATTTTCTCTAGGTAACTAATACTTCTGTGCTCTTTTAAACTACTGCAACTTAAACACAATCCACACTATTGTTTTTTCTTTAAATATAAAGCCCACCACTTTCCTATCTTTTGTCACATATTTTAGCGCTTGAAAATACTTCCTTACTCATTTCATTTAACTCTAAAGGCTTTTTTTAGTCCAAACCCAATCATTTTACCACAGAGCAGTCTTTTAATGTATCATGTACTCTTGATTCCTATTTGTAGCATGTACAAACTGTAATCCTTTTATCAACACCATTTCCCAGCACTAGTATCTCTGGAAAGAAAATCTTCTGGTACAGTCTAGATAAAAAGGGAGTCAAGACCTCAGTTACACATCCAAGTTGATGAACGTCAGCCTTACTATGAAACACTTGACTTTGCTTAACACTGGGTACCACCTTCTCTGCCAGAGGCTGAAAATGAAGACAGTAACACCACAAAAGCTGTAACTCATCTCATACCAGAGAAGGCCTCTTGAACCTCGGAAGCAGACAGTGTATTCAGATTCTTCTGATGTGTCTTTTCGAATCCAGGGTGCTGGTGTGGGACACACCACCTCCATGCGGGTCCCCTTCCCATCACTTAAAACAGCCCGATTGCCTCGGGTCTTGCAGGCAGACCTGTCTACAAGCTGAAAGAATACAACCTAAGTGAGAGTGATCAATCCATCCCTCTCCACTGTTAAGCTGGGTGCTACAGATTTAATTACTATTTTATTATATAACAGCATCATTCTTGTGCCCAAGAGCACAGAAAGGAACAAAGAAAAAAAAACCTCGAAAACCACATTAAGCACAAAAATAATACAAAGAGACTGGTAACCGAGCACAAAGGAAACCGATTTCATCACAAAAGTCACAACCACTGTTAAGTGCTCTAATGAGTGACACCATTATTCTATTCTCACCCCTGATGGTCCTTGTCATTCCAACGTGAAGAGCAGCATCTTGCACACATCTTCAGTTTTGAGGGTGTATAGCCACCAGCAGTATTCATTGAAACCGAATACAATGGAGAACGGGTATGACTCGGGCTGAGGAGATACAAGAGACACTATTCGGGCTGAGGAGATACAAGAGACACTATTCGGGCTGAGGAGATACAAGAGACACTTAAGTGATAACTTCCTTGAAAACGCACTTCCGTAATCAAAATACAGCAGACAAGGAGACTCAAATAGCAAACTGCAGAGCAATGCATTAGCAAATACAATTGGATAAAGAGCTGGGAAAGGCTAATGCCTTCCCAGATAGCCCTTCCAACAGGTTACCTGGAATTCTCTACCAGTGTTCAGGAACCCCAGCAGCAGGCAGCCTGACAGAACATTTTGACCTCACTACAAATTAAGTCAGAGCACAGTACATTTTCTGGTATAATAGAACTGTATGCAAATTTATCTCAGAGCTGAAAAAGGGAAGGCAATGACACACCAAGGCCAACGCTCTTCTCTACAAATACTGCTCAGCAACAAGTTAAGGAAAATCAAACTAAGCAGGTGTAACCTTTTTTTTTATGTGACTGATTTGGCTCACTGTCCCAGTCTTTTGCAACTTTCTCCACAGTTTGCTATTGCACATTGTGCCCCGAGTACAATGCAATCCACTCACATTTTTATCTAATCTTCCCTCAATTTTTAATGCAATCTTATTAGGCCATTAGGCTTTGTCAGCCAGGTTCACACTGCAATGTTAAGTGCACACACAAACACAAATAATGGGGAAAGAGAAAGAAAGGATTTTATCACTCCACTGAGACAAGGAGTCATTATTTAGCCAGTCAAAGAAACATTTGTGTCTCCAAGGAACCTTGGCCATCCACTCTTCCCTTCACAGGAAGGAAACTGTAAGTTGAGGACAGAAAAATTCTGAGACGCCTGGGAAACCTGCCAAACGCCAAGGCTCTCAAATGGCTCCTTGCACAGGGGCAGTCTGATAAATAAGGACAAGCAAGACTGAATTCCCAACACCTACGTGGTCAAGGCAAAATGTCAGCTGGATAGAAAAATTTCTTTTGAGTCAAACTTTGAAAAAATTAAGTGTTTTTTCTGTTAGCACTACTTTTCAGATAAAGAGTTTTAACTGTATTGTCTTTTTTATATTTCGTGAGTAAATGCTTGTAGCTTGCTTATTTCCATAGCCTGGTGTGTATTACACATTATTGTGTGATTACATTACGATTTTATTGTGATTTTACTACAACTAGAAAATATCGGGGAACTCCTTAGTAAAGGGCAAGGCAAAGCCACAAAACAAGGTGCCTATCAGTTTTCCCACCTCCTCAGCTCCCCCCGCCCCCCTCCGTGCCCCTTTCAATATCAAACAGGTAACAGGATCCAGGCTAGGGAACACTTAAACTGGACTGAAGTTACATGCGTTGGGCCTGGTGGGAGGCAGCCACGAGTGCTGAGGGAGCTGGCTGCTGGCACTGCGAGGCCACTCTCTTGCTGAAAGAGCATGGCAACTGGGAAATGTGTGCAAGGACTAGGGGAAAGCAAGTGTCACTACAATCTTCAGGAAGGGCGGGAAGGACCCAGGGAACTATAGGCTCTGGGAAAGTGATGGCCCAACTACTCCTGGAAACCATTTCCAGACCAAGAAGGTAACTAGGAGTAGTCAGCATGGATTTACAAAGGGGTTGTTTGCAAATCCTGATGGATCCTAACTGACAGCCTCTATGATGAGGTGAGCAGTTCAGTGGGTATGGGGAGAACAGTGGATATTGTCTACCTTGGCTTCAGGAAGGCTTTTGACACTGTCTGCCACAATATGTCCATTGACCAGCAGATAAAGTACGGCTCGATAAGTGGACAATGAGGTGGATTGAAAACTGGCTCAACAGCTGGGCCCAGAAGGTTGTGATCAATGGCACAAAGTCCAGTTGGAGGCCAGAGTACCCCAGGAATCAGTACTGAGGCCAGTCCTTTTCAACATCTTCATTTATGGCCTGGCTGATGGGACAGAGTGCATCCTCAGCAGGTTTGCAGCTGATACACCAGAGGGTGGTGCTGCCATCCAGAGGGACCCTCAACAGGCTGGAGAAATGGGCCAACAGGATCTTGTGAAGTTCAAGAGAGGGAAATGCCAAATCCTGCACCCAGGGAAGAACAATCCCAGGCACCAGGACAGGCTGGAGGCCAGCTGGCTGGAAGGCAGCTTTGCAGGTAAGGACCTGGGGGTCCTCGTGGACACCAAGTCCAAGAACCACCATGAGGGAAGAATGTGACCTAGCCACAAAAAAGGCCAATGGCATCCTGCACTGCACTACAAAGGAAGTTGCCAGCATATGGAGAGAGATGATCCTTCCCCTCTACTGAGCACTGGTGAGACACCTGGAGTGTTGTGTCCCATGCTGGGCTCCCCAGTACAAGAGACATGGACATACTTGATTGAGTTCAGTGAATGGAAGACAACTGAGGGACTGGAGCATCTTTCGTGTTATAAAAGGCTGAAACAGCTGGGACTGTTCCAGCTGGAGAAGACAGGGCAAAATCATCTATTTATAAACAATGAGAGTGTATAAAGATGACAGACAGAGTGTTCCCAGTGATGCCCAAGGACAGGACCAGAGGCACTGGGCACAAACTGGAACATGGAAGTTCCTTGTGAACATCGGGAAACTTTTACTGTGAGGGTGCCTGAGCACTGGCACAGGTTGCCCGGAGAGGTTGTGGAGTCCCCATTCCTTGGAGACCAAACCTAAATGGACATAGTTCAGGGCAACCTGCTCTACCCGACATCCTGCTTTGAGCAGGGGGTTGGATTCTGTGATCTCCACAGCACTCTTCCAACCTCAGATATTCTGGGATTCTGTGAAAAGTCTGCCCCAATTCCAGCTGCAGAGGTGAGATGGGAGTTAGCGCTGCAGGACTCAGGAGAGAAATTTCCAGTAGCATGGGTAACTACCAGACTGTCTGGCATGCAGCACATTACAGGGGTGACCTGAGCACTGGGGAGGGGAGCAGGGCTCCAACTCTTCATCTGAAGCATGCACAGAGAAAATCTTTTCTTTGGAAAAATCCTTTACAAAGCAGTGCTACCTAAGTGAAAGGTGCATCAAGGCATAGCACGTAGAGAGTAAAAGGTAGGAAAAAAGTGGAGGCAGAGCTTCTGTGGAGAGTATAATAGGATTCTGTCTGTCTTGGGTAGAAATTTTTATTATTTCAGTCTTGGGAATCAAAGTCCACATGGGCCATTTTTCAGTATTAGTTGTAACTCACAGTACAGTTTGAGATGTATTACTGCAGAAAGATTTCTTCTCTCATGTTGCCCTTCCATGCTTTTTACAGAATGACAAAGGACCCCATCTTGTTTATACTTTCCATGCTAAGTAAGTTTTACTACTTACTTCACACAATTAATTTACCAGCTGACTTGGAAATCACTAAAAGGACCCCTCTAATTAGCAATAAATCATATAGTCTACTACTATAGAATCACAGAACGGTTTGGGTTGGAAGGGACCTTTGAAGATCATCTAGTCCAACCCCCCTGCCATGGACAGGGACATCTTTCACATGTCATTAATAAATACCTCAATGTATCTTGTTCTTTATGTGTCTACTTCTCTATTTGCCATTAACACAACTATAGAGACAGCTCTGAGTACATTTACTAGACCAAACAAACACAGAGAAGCACTAACCCTAATTCCTCTTGCTTTATCAGCAGAACTTGCACATCTCAGTCAAATCCCATCAGTGTTTAAAATTATTTTTACATTATAAAAGCAACTGATATTTTGGAATTTCAGAACTATCAGAACTACTGAACCAAACTGCATAAATCTCCCTTTAAAACCTTTTTATCTGTCAGTCCCACAGAGATGCTTCCAACACCCAGGGTAGATGGCACTACAGACCTGCGTGTACGCAAACTGAACTCTACCCCAGGTTTTACAGAGTACAAGGACACAGCCTTCCAGACCAAAGCCTACTGGCTAATCCTGAGGACTGTTCAGAATCAGAAACTACAATATTGATGATACAAACTGGATTCTGAGTGCAATGTACCAACACAAAGTAGCTCAGACATGGCATCATGTTAATGTGGCACTATGGTTTTTGGACGTAAGGCACATTATAGCTAGTTGGATTTTGAGCTGTCTGCAAGACATGTACTTCAGGTCCTTTAAAAACATTAACATATGACAGGAATTATGCAACAAATGACATTGTCTGAAAGCAAGTATTAGCTGAAGTGTAGAAGCAGAATTACTCTGTATCAAACAGCAAATGTGAACAAAAAGAGGGCTCCTAATTTCAGTAATTGCTGAATAAAGCCAAATATCCTAATACATACCTCGTACTAAAACTTGGTTTAGGATTCCCTTTTGTATGCATAAGACAGCAGAAGGATTCTGCACAAGCCAGTCTTCATCTGCATTTTGAGATTTTAATAGTAACCTAAAAAATAAAGAGACAGTAAATAACTGATGCTTCAAACAAACTAGAAAATACAGTAGTTTCTCTTTTCATATACCCATAATTACAATATGGAGAAATAAATCATAGTAAAACTTCACATTACCAGGAAAAAACCCCTCATTTAGTCTCTACCCATTCTTACCCCTTGTTATTACTACACAGATTTCTCTAAAGATTTTAAATTTAGTTTTACTACCTCTGCAGTTTAAAAGCAGCTGTTCCAAGAACATTAACAAGTTCCTAGATTTTCATGCTTCTGCTTGGAGTAGATTAAGTGCAGTTCTGCTCCAAAGAGCCCCAGGTCATTTCTCACTGGAGGACTTTTAAAAAAACACATATCAAACACAACACTGTCTTCTTCTAGGCCTGCCAATGCATGTGGCCAAAGTGACATTTCATCCTTCTCATATGATTGCCACTACATTAGGATTCCTGCACACAACACAGTTATTAATGAAACTTGAGAACTAACTGCTCTCACTGTAGTTGTACTGAGGGTATAGAAGCACAAATACAGTCTCCTCCCTGTTCCACAGCCTGCTGTGGTACAGACATTTAATAGATAATTAAAAGGGGCAAAGCTGTATATGAAAATAATACAACTGAAGTAAAATGTTGTCCTACTTTATAATAACATCTCAGAACAGAACTACATACAAGTCTCATTAAAATACATTTTAATACCAAAAGCATTAGAAATTGATGCAAAAGTTTAAGACTTTTGTAATTTTAAAACTTCTGCAATAGATCTGCTTGCATTTGCAATAAGTGCACTTGGAAGAACAAATAGCAAGTCAGAGTATAATTTTATTCCTATTACATTTATTACTTCATAATTATTGTAATTATATTCAAAAAGGCCTAACAATAACTGAAAATGTTAATAAGGGTATCCATCTTGAACTCTGTGTGTCTTCTTCCAAAGTCCACACGCAAACTAATTATCCAAAGTGTTTAAAATTCAGCAGCTCCCTGCCCCAGCCATTCAGGCTTCAAAACAGCTCTCACCCATCCACACACATTCCCTCCTTCCCCATCCCCAATTAAAGTCACCTCTTCTTTACAAATACTTCCAATTTAAAATAATATGCGAGTACTTCAGTGTTTGATAGGTTTAACATAATCCATTACTCCGGCTGGGGAAGCAGACACAGAACCATGTTCCAGAGCCAAGGAACCCTAAAGAAATGTCTGTAGAGAGGAAGACTGCCTGGAAAGCCCCAGATTACAGCAGCCCAATGAAATGAAGAACTCTGTATGCTCTCAGATAAAGACTTCTTAAAACAATTTACCAGTACCTTGAGGTCCTGTTTGATGATCAGAAAACTTAGCACACCCTGCAAAGTATTTGTTACAGAATTACTTTGAAAAGCCACACACAGGTTGCACCTTCCAGGCTAGCTTCACTTCAGGAACAGCCCCAAAAAGCAACTCAGAAGTGACATTCATGCAAATCACAACACAAAACCACAAACATTTACAATAAAGTTTAACCTTTATCTTATCAGATACACCGAAAAAAAGGCTGAGGCTAGCAGCTCAGAGTAAACACAATTTCAAAGTTGGCACAATTAAATGTCTGAATCCTATTAAAAGTGCTGCTAATTCATCAATTCTCCCATTTGCCGCCCTTTCATCTCCCTCTGCCCCATGATGCAGCTTGCTATATATCAAATTTCAAAAGTTCTGTTATCTATTCCGTAACACAGACCTTCAGCAGGATGGATACTTTCTTCCTAAAGCATATATAACAGAGCACAAGCCCACTAACCCTTTATAACCAGAGCTATAATTTTGCAAGTGCTAGTATTAAAATCATTTAGCAGGTCAAATGCAATAATGGCCATAGTGGTGACTCTCAGCCACAGAGACCAGGCTGGAATTGTCATCTGGACAAGTATTAGTGTCCTGGACATTACCTCCACATGGTGAAACTAACCCAGCTATTAGTAAGTATGTACCCATCTTAAAGGGAAGCTACAATTACAAACTGCACATCTTTCAGTCTGTATTTTAATATTATTTAAAAAACATAATAATTAGGCTTTTCTTCCTTTTTTTCCCCTATCTACAAACAGCAAGGCTAAGACCTCCAAAGGCCTAACACAGCCTCTCCAGTTTCTGCAACAGCCAGTGTATATTACATTCTCTTTCTTGGCCACCCAGATTTACTGAAGAGAAAGCGGTGACCCAGATTCTTGGCAACTAGTAGATACTAGTGACAAAAGTGTGGCCAAAACCAGCTGGTATGTTTTTGAAGATAACCCCTAACACCAGCCAGTATGACCATATGGTAGTGTTACAAATTAATCATAATCAAATACTTACAAAGTGATTATAGTGTGTGTGGGTTTTTTTGTTGGTTTTTTTTTTTTAAACAGTATGTCTCTGCCTCTGCACTAATTTCTTCAGCATTCTCTCTCTACAAGAAATTAAGATCATTACAACCTCTCTACCTTACATAAACCCTACTGTTTATGATTAACACTAATTACTTTGTTAGACCGGCACGGATTTGTAAGAGTGAGCAGGAACACAGCAAAGAGTTATTTTCAAAGTAACAGACTCCGAATCATCTTCATTCATATGATAAAGCTTTTCTTTAAATTAAAGCTCAAAGTGGGTATGGTGCCAAGCAAGATGAATCTGAAATATTCTAAAAGGCTAACAGCATGGTAAACATGCCTATTCTGAAGAGAACAGATGCATCACACACAAACTGAGTGATACTGTGTGTATATTGTGCCATTATCAAGGAAAACTGAAAACCAGCTCCTCAGCACAACCTATCTCAAGTAACACATATTCAGCATAACAGAGTACTCTCCACTACAGAATTGCTATGCGAGACAAGCTCCAAGCTGCCACAGCAGCATACCAAGCAGAAACAGCCATGACAATCTACAACACTGAAGGATGTTTTACATTTACCTTGCACATGGAAGCTATACAGGTTCACTGGCTTGACTAACAAAACAGGTTGCCTTTTTTTTTTTTTTAAATCAACAGGATTTTTGGTGGCTATTGTAACAAAGAGCTTCCCCCCTGTATTTCCCTCCATTACCCCCTTTATTTTATGTCTACTTTATAAATTACCTAGCAACACAGAACAGCAGCATGGGTAAATTTTGACTTCCACTGAAGTGGACCATACGACATTTTGCACCAGCAGGCATAGGTATCATTTTGAGAGTAGCAGAGCCACTATCCATCACACAGAAAGGAAGAACTCCAATGCCGAGCTGTTCTCAGGAAAACACACAATCCCTTGTGGCCATTTATTTGGGGTTTCCAAAGGGAACCCGAGATGATCCACGGAGCTGTGTTCATGTTTGCATTTGTTCAGGTTTACCTATCAAAAGGTAACAGATAACAATGTTGGCTGCTAACAGAAGACACAGTGCTAGACATTTTTAAATGGTCAAGCAATCTTTTCCTCCCCATTCTTCCCTTAGTTTTTACTCATCTGGCCAAACCTCCTCACCTTAAACATGAGGAGCCCCTGTCGAGGACAAAAGCGCACATTTGTAACAATAAAACCATCGGAGAGTCAATCATCACCTGGGTGTCACTGCATGGTTGCCAGTGATTACAGCAAACTACAACATAACCTTTCCCAGTCTTGTGTTACCCAAATTCTCTCCTTAAGAGCATATACTTGCAGACAGCTACAAGCAAGTATTTAAGGGAAAAAATGGACACTACCAAATGAAGGCTCAAAAGGAAACTTAAGTTCCTAGAAACAAAAGGGCAAATACTACTTGAACTGAGCCAGCAAGGCATTCAATTTCCTTGACATGACTATTAAAAGCATTTTACGTCTATTTCACAACATTCAATTTATAAGGTAAAGGGTATCTGAAGTTAGCATCTTGGACAGAATGCGGAATGTGAATGTAGTAATATTCTTCTTCTGGAATCAGATTTCAAAAACCAAAAAACACCGGCAGTTACTAGCGGCTAGGTAATAAACCCGTACCAGTGACAATACTACAATCAAGGGACATTTATTTTTCTGTTTTGCCTGGATTGCAAAACTTCACTCATATAGAAGTATTTCTTCTATATTTGGGGAATAATGAGCATGTCTGAAAATATTTAAACAGAAATTACAAAGATTTCATCTGTGCAGCTTAAGCAAGGTCTGAATTTGATGGCACTGAAATTTATAAGTACTTTGTAAATTTAGTAAAAATTGTTCATTTGCGAGTCATTATGTTCCTAGATGTAAGACTGTGCATTTAATACAAAAGAAGGATCCATTTTTTTTGTAAAAAAGATTCCCTATAATTTCGAAGTTTGGATTTGATCAGCAGAAGGGAAGGAAGCCTTTAACTTCTTAACATCACTCAGGCTTCTGTCACACAGTACAACTAAAGTGTTATATTTTTATATATAAATAATATACATTATATTTTTGCCAAATTTTGTGAACTGTGAGGCCATAGTCATACAAAGTCATTAAATTAACCCTATATGAAACAGCAACTCAATCCCATATTTTTTAATACGCCCCACCCTACATTGCTCATTAACATTCCCATGTCAAGTTGAGCAATCTGCAGCACCAGAATAGCTGGCTTATCAGACAGTGATTTTCTAATTATGCATTCTATATATGTTGTCATTAATGCAGCAGAAATGGCTTCAGATGTTCAGATTTCTACTTTTAATGATTGTGTTCATGCCAAGCAGCCTGGAAAAGCATCCAAGCAACAGTATCATCTTCTCCGTTCAGAACTCACATGCCCTTTTACAGGGATGCAAAGTTCCTAAGCATTTTGTGATACTTTACCTTATCATGAACAGCTAAGTACAAAACTGTTGAAGGAGCAAGGGAATAACCTTTGACTCTCATGATCTCTTTCACCTAGAAATAATGATGTATAGATGTGACTTTACCAATTAACAAAGAAAACTTAAGAAACCTGACAGAACAAAAGCATCTGAAACAATTGCATCACTCAGCACTGGAAGTTAGTTAAAATTTCATGAGCTTGTTTTATGTCAGGTTCTAGAAATTCTCAGTGAGTTCACGGATCACAGAAATTTATGGCTTGTTTATGTACAGAGTTTGAAACAAGTTTAGAAAAGTCAGTTGTAAACAAGATACAGTTAAACCAGCACAGCTAGTATTAAGTACCATCAGTATTGCTCTACTACTTTTAACAGAAGTCAGGATACCATTTCACTATACACTGTGCAACAAGTTTACAACTATGCAATCTGAGATGGGAGAACCACTAAGAAAATTTTAGACATTTAAATAGGCATAGTTTCATTTAGTTTTATTTCAAAATAATTTTTTAAAATTTAAGGTAGCAAAAATGTGTACAGGCAAAGCCTAAGAGACAGTTTTCTCCGATTTTACAGTTTTAAGACTAGAGAAAAATCAGCATAAACTGTGTATTATAGAAAAATACTTATATATAGTTGAGACATGATGACCTCACTAGTTTGAGGATATTCTGGATCTTCCAAAAACTAGGGGGGATCTAGTTTCATGGGAAACTTCCTGGATTGTGCATAATCCAACTTTCTCCAATTTTTTAAAAAAGGCATTCCTAAGGAATTGTGAAATTTGCTGATACACAGCACATTTACTTCTGAAGTGTTAGCAATGCTGCTTTACACAACTTCACACAATGCTCCCCATTCCCTCCTGTAGGATTCCTTACCTGTCATTTTTGCAGCAGGTGCCAAGTTAGGCCAGTGTCCTAACCTCCTCTTCCAAAATAATGACAGCAGAATTTATTATCATTGTGGGGCTAAAATCTCTGAAGCCATAACACTGTGCTGGGGGAAAGGGCAGGGCAAGCTGTGGTCGCACGGTCCTTATAAGGAGCAACAGCTCAAGATTCAAAGAGCTTTCATCTCTGAAGTGCTTCATATGAAAATGTAAAATTAAACAATACTAAACAATATGTACATCTATATTGAAATGAAACCTAGTAAGGAAGCATTCAAATACCTAAGCATGTAATAATGTTTTAACGTTACTTCATATGAAGTTCAATAAAGTCAAAGCTTTATTTAGATGACAGAATTGCAGAAGGGTTAATGTTGGAAGGGACCTCTATAGATCATTTGGTCCAAGCCCCTGCTCAAGCAGGGCCACCCAGAGCCGATGCCCAGGACCCTGTCCAGACAGCTTCTGACATCTCCAAGGATGGAGAGTCCACAACCTCCCTGGGCAACCTGTGCCAGTGCTCGGTCACCCCTCACATTAAAAATGTGTTTCCTGATGTTCAGACAGAGCCTCCTGTGTTTCAGTTTGTGCTCACTGCCTCTGGTCCTGTCAAAAGATTCAGTAATTCATTATGCAGTTAAGTAATTTCCTTCCTGTGCTAACTCTGCTGGGTAACAATTTTTATCTCCAATTACTTTATGAAAAATACAGAACACCAATTTCTAGCTTCCACCATAATAAAGCCACATTTGGTAGAAAAAAGAAAAATCTTACATTAGATTTGAAATACACAGAAAATGGAATCTGTATTTCAAGACAAAGACAACAGAACAGCATTAATAAACTGCAGGGTATCCTGCAAAGACTATCACATAGTGGTCCACTGACATGAAGACTTACCTGTTTATGAAAAAAAGCCACAAAGCAATGTTGAATAAAAGTACCATTTCTCATGAAAACTTGGGTTTTGCAGAGATGAAGGCATTTACATATCTGTTTCAATAAGGCGTAACTAGTCCTTGCAACAAACCAAGCCTGCACTTGCCCAGTCTAAGCAGATTACTATTCAGATCTGGGCTAAAAGTTGTGCATAACACCACCAAGGAACCTGTGAAACTTTTTAAGGCAGAACATGTGGTGAACTCAACTGCATAAAACTGAACAGCAGAGATTCTCTACTTGCTACTGTTATAGAAGCTTCATCATGTGGCAAGCTGGGACTCCAACTCGGCTTTTTGTACTTCACTTGTACATTTGGACGTAATCCTGATGCTGCACTAAGTAAGATTTATCTCAACTTTCTAGTACCATTTTACTTTCCTTATTTTAGTAGAAGTGGCTACTACCTGTAGGATAAAGTTATTGTTCCTACCCAAAGTGAAAAAGCTTTCTAAGTGAGTATCAAACATTAGAAAAAGCATTAAGCCTCAGCTCTCATATACATAGAGCTAAGGAAGTACCTGCTAACGTGTAATGAAGAGGACTAAAAAGCATTGTATTAGGAATAATTACAAGTTTGAATAACAGATTTAACTATTAGGCATCTCAAGTGTGTGTTAGGAATACTATTAAAATTAACCCTTCCACCATCTACCTCCCCTTAAAAGACACTCCAGTTGGCTACAACTTTCTTCACTCGAGAACAACGAAGGCCTTAATGATGAAACCACATTTGCACAGGACTAAGCAAAGACCACATGGTAAGAAACAGGGAACTTCCTTTTGTTATCATCTCACGTACAAAGGCAGTCAGTTGGCATCGTGTTCAAGACTAAAATATTTCAAATCAAAGAGACTGACTGTTGGCACTATTTTTCATCACGGTTCAATGAGATTTCAAGATGCAAGCTTATACTATAATTCTCACATTAAAAATACGCATTTAAAAATAAGTTTTCAAAATCATGCCAGGTGACAAATCTGTAAATATCAATACATTAATGAGAAAATGGTTATGAACACAGACTAGAACATAAAAGTTGTTACTTCAGTTACCTGTTTGTGACTTCAGATGTACACAAGGAAAAAACATCCATTCTAACACACTACAAGCATTATTTGCTATGTCTTGAAACTCCACATAAGCAAGTAACAGCTTCTCCAGCGAAGTCCGCATTTCAAACCGAAGTTCTGCATACTGATGCATCCATTTCTTTGAAAGGTTAACAGAACATTTACCTGTCATCAAATTCTTCCACTACTTTTTACAGACCATCTCCAAAGAGCTCACAGTTTGCTCTCCTATTATGCTCAACCTTGTTCTTGACTTCTCGTAACTTTATTTCCATCTTAAATTTAACATCCTATTTCTGTCAACTTACTTTCATTCTGAGCTCTGCAAAATCTCACAACTGATCAGCATCTGATTGCGGAGTATGCTCTGACAGGGTATACTTATACATTAATTCTGAGTCATTCTGGTTTACACCACACTGTGTAAACTAAAATAAATGCAGATACCCAAGTAGTTTAAAGATGAACCTTCAGCACCTGGAGATAGAACCAGGGCTTCGCATCTTTATTACGAAACTAGGGAATCATCCAAAAGATTCATTTTCTGTAACACACCTTGAATTATCAGAGGATTTGTGTCATTGACAGTTAACAGTGTAACCAGTTTGTATTTTTTGAAAATTTGTATATAATAGTTGTTAAGTTTCTACTCACGCTTGCTCACGTCAATACCTCATTGAGAATACCACATTTATAATGCAGGAAAGTGCACTGCAATGACTGAAAAGGTGGTAAGCTAAAGACAACTGTAGCTGGCAAGAGCAAATGTAGATTTAAGTGCTCCATGACTATACCACCCTCAACGCCCAACTGCAGTAGCTGCCACCATGTGAATGAAATTTGCTAAGCAGGAGACGAAGACTTTGAAAAGCATCCTTGTAGCCATAAAGGAACTTCATTAACTGAGGCAGGTGAAGCAACTGCTGAAACAACCGAAGGCACTACCACATTCAAAATCCTGGGAAGGCTATGACAGTCGTGTAGCTGTACACAATCAGCAGCTGGCCGTTCAACTACTCAGATTTATCACTGTGGCAAGATCATTATGTTCTTCATAAACTTAAATCCTGATAGTCCTGTTCTCGTTTTGTCACAATCAAGGCAATGATGACATTTTCCTGCAAATAAGAGCAGGACCAGATTTGGCCAGCATTTGTTTTTAAGCAGGAGCTCTCTAAACTCATGACAGAAGTCCTCTATTGGAAGGATCGGTAAAGTAAAAGTGTAAAGTTATACCTATTTGAACTTCAGTCCTTTCCCCGCACAATTTTGTCTTGTATATTTAGCCTTTCCCTGCATGTCATTAAAGTTCCACCTCTGTTCCTTTAACGTAGACAAAGCCTAAAAATATGAGAAAATACAGCCAACTCCCCAATAACATTACTCTTCTCCATATCTTAATGAAACTCAGACTTATTTTGTCCATTAAAGCATGTATTTTATTTGCATGTTTACATTGAACTAGTTTCATTTATAGCAGAACTCTGAAACAACATGTAAGAATTTTAGATGAAGTTTATCAAGAGTCATATTTGGGTTTTTTGGTAGCTATAGTAGCTTCCAAATTCTTAGAAGAAAAACTGAAAGATGAGGTCAAACCCCATCTTCCATGCTTTTCCACATTACTATCTCCCCTGTCTGTAAATCCATGAAGAGTACTTATCTACTTTTACTTTTCCATATTAGTATTTCCACACACCTATGAGTCAAGAAAGGGTACCTTTTTTTTTAAGTTCTTACGTATTCTGTCAATTATTGTGTATTGATTTACACAAAAGAGAAACTTTAAAATTAAATTAATCCAGAACAAAGTCTTTCTTTTCCCTCTTAGGAAAAGCCATAAATTCAAAGACACGACAGGTTAAGAATACATACATGATATTCATATACTAAAAAAACCACATACGGGGAGGTATGTAATGACTTGCCAAATCATATAAGGGACTGTTTTTACTGTGCATCTGACACCTGATTCTTTCCTTTAACCCACTTCCATCAAGTTTAGTATTACAACCCCCAAATAAAGTTTTATACAGCTCTTATCTTGCACATCATCAGGGAAAGTTAAAGCCTTTTACAATAAAAGAAAACCCGGAATACAGAATAGGAAACAAAGTCCTAAATGGAATGGATAGGGATACCCAGAGCAGGCCAGTGACAATCTTCAAAGATGAATGATTTGGCCCAATCCTATAGTTAGTATCTCACATTACGTCCTCACATCACTTCTAAAGCTTTGCAGAAGGTTGCAGAATTTTCACCATAATACTAAGTGAAGGTTAGGGTTGAGTCACAATGTCCTCAGTGTCAGATCAGTGAAAGATTTAGAGCTCAAATACTTGATAAATACATAAGACCTCTAGTAAAATAAAGTTTTCCCACCTTCTTTAAAGATACACCATTCAGCTTCCTCAACACAGGGCAGTTTTGAAGATACCAGATTTTTAAACAATTTTGATTATTTTTTAATTTTTTTTAAAACAATAATATTAAGAAGATTCTACATTACCAGTTTTCCCACCTAAGGCCTCAAGAATTAAGCAACATACAATAATCAATCCCTTACCCTCCCCCAAAAGCTAGATGAACACTTTCAAACCTGTGAGTACTTCTGTGACTACTACAGCAATAAAGCAGAAATTCAAATACAGTATCGAGGTTCTGGGCACACAGTTTTAAAACCAGTATTTATTTCCCAAAAATATCAGTCACCTGGGAAATTCAGGTTTAGGGTTAACTGGAATAAGAAAAAGATATATGAAAGAATTTATTTCAAAGGTAGTAAGAATAATGCTCAAGATCAGCTTTTATCCAACTAGGCTTAAAGGCACAATATATCAGTCTTCGGTAACGACCATCACTTGAATTATCCTATTTCTGATATTCATACTAACACGCCACCATCTCCAGTAAAGTACATGTGCCTAATCTAACCAATTCTATTTTTAAGATGCTAACAATGAATTAATGCTTGTAACTGGGTAAAATAAGACAAATTATATTTCTCACTAAGTCTTTATAACAAACAGTTTTGCACAATGGTCCCAATTTAAAGAGTAAAATATGCATACCCAGTAACATAATACAACTCAAAACAAGAGCATCATTTCTCCACAGATTTGTACTTTCCCCCACCCCCAGTGGACTGGCTTACTCTCACTCAATACAATTTTTAAAGTTTCACTTTAAAAATGATGAAACTCAAACTATTTTTTTTTTAGGTTTAATACAACTTCGGGAGTTACAGCACTATTCAGAGCAAACATCAAGTCATTTGCGATTAATTTACTGTCTTGTACACATGCTTGTGATTAAAACCAGATTACCTATGGAATCTAAACTCAGAATTTTTTTTTATCTTGAACATTAATACTAAAGTGGGCCATAAGCAGGGAAAAAAAACCTAGATGTAATCATGCATGAAAGTATACCAAGTGATTTTATTCTCCTGAGCCAGCTGTCATTTTAGAAACAGTAAGAGGCATCCAGGACTTCAATTTACCTTCCTAATAAACACATTTTCATGACTTACTACTTTTTCCCCATATGCAATAGAAAAAAGTGTTTTTTGCACAAAACATGCAGAGTGAACACAAAACAGAAAGCAAGCTTAGCAATGAAAATCCCTCTTGAACAAGTTACATAATACTAAACAAATGCTCTAGTACCCCCGTTCTACAGACATTTGCATTCAGCAGTGTGAAAAAATATGAAACTGTACACAACTGTGATGCAAGAATGATGCTGAACATGCATTAAGTGATATTACAAAAACTACACAAAGCATAACATGGCAACAATAAACTGGCACATATACCAAAATGGTTCTAAAAGCATAACCATCCCATCTGCCAAGATGACATAATTTTCACTTTTAAACCAGTAATTCAATATATGACAATTATTTCATACATTTTCTTTCAAAACTCTGAATATTCAATTTTTTAAATGTAATAATTGCATTCTTCACACACTAAGGCAGAAACTTTATTTGTCTTATTTGGCACAGCTCTGGTTCTGAAAATGTCAGATGTGGAACTGCTACTGATACAATGCTGGAAGTTCTAGAAGCACAATGTTCCACACTGGAAGAAAACTGAAGATGAACTACTCTTTCATTATTAAAGTTTTCCTTTTGTGCCTTCTGGAAAAGGCTTTTGATTTGAAGTTGATTAAAACTGGAGCTGCAGCTTACCTTTCACATGCTCTGTCCCTTAAAGTGGAACATAATATATGGAACAAGGCAGTGCTATTTTATCAAAGAATGAAGAACGTTAGCATTTTAAAAGACAGTATTTCCCATCTTTGTAATTGCAGTTTACATATTTTCTTCCAAGAAAAAGTACATGTGAATAGTCTTGCTTCTCTAAAGCAACTGTGTATATCATCTTTCCTGGAGAAATCATGAAGAACACTATTTTCCATATTTTACTGGCTTGCATGTAACCTTCTTGGCAACTGCAGAAAGTGAACAGACAGATCAAGCTCACATATAATTTGTCTCGACATTTTAGTGTACTTTTTTTTTCATTACTTCAAATACTTCCCCTCTTGGGCCAACTATCACTAAGAATGTAAAACATAACCGTGCTATTCAGACATCTAAAGCCCTCAACATATTTTTTACCTATTTGTTCTAAGCTATATATTTCTTAGAAGTACTTAAAAGTCATCCAAACTCACTTAATAAGAACATACATAAAAAACTACATTCTCCATGTGGCATATAGATACAGCACAAACTAACCTATGCCCACACAGTTATTAAGAATCTTGCTCTACTGCCCGCTCCTTGCTGTTCTTTCCTTCCACACTGAAATGAGCAGAATCAAAAATTTTCACCAGATTTCTTTTACCCTGCTCACTGTATGGGCACAGAGGTGCAAGGGTGGCACAAAGCCAGCAGGAAGCAGGACCAAGCAGTAAGGAGGGCAAAGGGCTATTCATATCTGCAGCAATGCATGTAATGAATTATTATTTTAAATACACACACAAAGGCTTCAAACTTCCCATTAGCATACAAATATTTAAAACATTTGTAAGCAGCTTGAAAGACCACTTCCAGCTGGCACTTCAAAGACTGCATTCAACTGCAATAGGTTTATGCAGGGTTTTTTCCTGCAATTTTACACTAGATAAAAATATTTAAGCTTAGTAACAGCGCTGCAGAATAAATCGTTTTACAGCAAATAATGAACAGTAATGGAACTTTTAAAAAAAGAAACACATTAAAATGCCCAAAACACCAAGAGCAAACAGCTGCAAAAAGAATTACAATAAAGCCTTGTGGTTTTTACATGGTTTTAGATTTATTACATTTCCTCTTCCAACTTGCTTAAGTATATGTGGTTATTTAAAGAGGGAAAACCTGTTTTGCTTGAGGGGGGTTAGGAACTAGGTTTTTTTGTTTTGTTTCCTTGGCAGGGGTGTTTTGTTTTTTTCTTTCAAATATTCAGTGAGAATAAAATTACTTTCCCTTCCACATAAATAAGAAATTTATTACAGTGAAATTAAGGCAAAAAACTAATGAAAATACCTTAATCCTATCCCATAATTACTAATAAATATTCACGATTTTATTTTCCTTTACACCATCTTCTGTCTGGCACTTCTCTGGCTATGACATAAAAGTGTAAGACCGGATTCTCACTGGTTTGATAAGAGGCTAACAATCTTAAGATCAGCTGTTTCATACTTACGACATGAAGTGTGTACGCTGTATACAGTTGCTGTATTCAGCCACAAAAATCAAGTCCTACAGAACAATTTCATAACAACAACATAGAAGAAACATAGCCAACTGCAGTGACCCCACCCTACATCCCATGAATATTAAATTTTTTTTGAACATTAATTCATTTCAGTTTTTCTGATATTCCTTGGCCATCTGCACAATACTGAACTCAAAAGTTTAAAAAAATCCAAGACATTAATGTAACTGGTATTTCCATCTTTCGCATTAAAAATTAGTTTGTGGTTTTCATGTATAACAAGCTCTAAAGTTACTTTTGTGAGTCTGCTGTAGATAGAAAATTAAGCCACATTTCTCCAATTTTTATTGTGTTACTTTATCCCCCCTCCCCCATCTTTTTTTCATTTATATACAGGACCCTTCACACTTACTCCTGTTCAAGGTTCTATGCAATTTTTTTTACTGCAAAATTAAAGGCAAGAACAGTATCTTTATTCTCACTGGACTTCTTTCAAGTCAAGCACTTAACGTCCCGCATACAGTTAGCATGTAACTTCAATCAAATTAAACAGCTATGCTTTACTCTACAGAAATTAAGATATACAAGAACACTAGTAAAACTAGGAACAACAGAAGCTCTAGACAAACCATTTACCAAAACAAACAGAAAAAAACCTTATCAACACATGTATGCAGTAACACCATTAAGTTCCTTTTGAATCTCATACCTCTTATTATGAGCATTTTGCCCTCTCTTTCAGGGACTACACACAAATCAGTAAGCTTTTACCCACAAAGATTTTTTTTTCCTTCTAATGTGATTTGGGTACAAAATAATCATTATATAAAAGCAGTTTTTTAAAACAGTTTTAGCTTTAAGTATGCTATGCTTAACTCTGAACTTAAACTTTTCTGAATAGTTCCTTCAATTAGGAAAAAATAGTTGCTGTTCTAAAGTGCTTTTCTGAAGAAACCCATCTCTTACTGCTTTTAGAAGTCAGGCAGAGATCATCAATAGGAATACCTCCAAATTTAAATTACATTAATTTTCACAGTAGCTTAAGGAAGTTCAAGATGGAAAAGACCTATTAAATCTATCCCACTGAAAACAAACACATTGAGGGCTTGTTTCCATGCATTTAAAATCAAAAGTATTGTTTTCATGAAAATTTCATGTTCAGTTTATCTATTCTACAACTTACATTTTAGACATAGACAACTTAATTTTGATAAATTTCAATGTTTCATGGATTACTGTGAAAACAACCCTGAAATGCCTACAGCTATGATTTTTAGAATATTTTATGGGGAAAACCCCAAAACTAATAACAAAACAGATTTCTTCCTAGCAGCGAAGCAACCAAATTGGTGAGACCACCTACAAAGACTAAGAATATTTTATGGTGTGTCCCGAAAGGCAAGAAAAAGCCAATCCAATGGGAAAAATTATACCCGACATTAAGTATTTCAAGTTTTTAGTCAATCTTTCTATTAAGTTCTCACACTTCATTGAATGGATTCTTAAGAAAGCAAATACTTTTGGGATGATACAGTCCAACGTTTGCCAGCAAACTAGCACTGAACAGCCAATAACCTAAAGGATTAATGTCCAACCTCTGTATTTTCCATAGGCCACGCTCACTCACTATTCAAGAATCCAGGAAGTTTGGACTGATACAAGCTAACAAGAGATGCTGGATGCATACTCTGTAAAACCACCTATGGATATGCACCACTTGAAGTTTCAGGAATGGGTCTGAGAACCAATTCACATTTGCGGTCCAATGTAAAATGACCCCATCAGTTGCTACCCAGCCTTCCCTGCCATTTCAATAATTCAATTACAGTTTATTTTGACTTGTCTTCACTGAAAAGAGAAGAATTACAATCCAACTCCTTATACAAAAGTTTATATATAAAGTATGCCAAAAAATTCGTTTCCACAACATGCTTAAGCAAAATGAGCTTCATGCCAGAGCACACCGCTCAATTGCTGAACATCTCACCTCAAAGTTTATTCTCCATTCAAAAGGCCTAAGGAGTTATGTTTTTCACTTGAGAATCTTCCTTTAGATTGGTTATTTCAGCATTTTTGAGCCAAGTTATGTGAAGGCAGATTGTGACCATTTAACAATCAGTACTTCATAAAAGTTAATGCATTTGTATTTACTACCTTTCAAAAGAATTTGTAATTACAGATTGTTCTATTTTTCAAGTTAAAAAAATCTGAAATCAAAAGTGGAAAAGGGGAAAAAATAAGTTTGGTATAACATTTTAAAATATGACAGTGTACTTTAGATCAGAATGCTCCTCAAAGAATGCATACTATAAAATCTTACTGGATTATGGCTAAAATTAATGTAACATTTAGTTCGTATTATCTTCTTGCCATCTATTTTAACCTTTTGTTCTAATAGGAGTCTCCAGTTTATCGTACCTTTATGACCAACTGGATAAAATATACCTGGAGAATAAATAAAGCAACTTAAGGTCAGGAATTTTCTTTCTAGGTAGTCCATAATAATTTGTATTTATCTTCGGAAATAAATACAGTTAAGTATATTTGAATCACCACCAAGTTTCCCAAGATATCAATGTGCTTTATCTAATGAGCACACTGGACAGAACTACAAAGAAATTAACTCACAAACAAAATGAATTATTTTAAGTGCCCAATGGCTCCCCTTCAAATGACTGAGGTGATAAATGCAAATGCAGTTAGACAAGCTGAATTCTAATGGTGTTTTGTGGTGTGTGGAATAGTAAAGCTTTGCTATCTTTAAGTATTAAAATTGTATCTCGTGAAAATTAAGCCATTTAGACTGAAATTTCAGGAATAATGTAAAAACTCAGTAAGTACAACCAAAAGTAAGTGCATTGTAGTTGTCAATTTCATATCTTTTCCAAGCTTATTTGTTTTACCACAGCATATAGCAGAAAGAGTCAGGACTTCACTGTGCTTTCTAGTCAGACAGACCAAAGACGGTTAAAAACTTAAGTACAAGCGTACACAGAAAAAATGATAAACTGATTAGCCAAATGAGGAACAAAAAAAATTAATCACTTCCAGCACATGGGCAGTACCTTCAAGCAGAAAAAACTGCTTGGCTGCATCTACATACCACTTTCAGGAAACAAATTGGGACCATTCCTTTTCTAACAAAATAATGTATTTATTGTATAGCTAGAGTCAGTTACTACCACATATGGCAAACTGAAAATCACTGTCTTTACAGTTGAGCTGTATACAATCAACACACCCAGGCAGCCCTAAGAAAGCTTTTATTAAGAGCAGAATTTGGCAGTCTGTCATAAGCTACAAAAGGAATTCTTCATGAAATCTTTAAAGTGTGCCCAAATTCAACATTTCAGTATTTATTTTTTAGGACTTAAAGGCTTGGTTCATGGGTATTTAAAAAGAGATTAGATGATTTCCTGCAATAAGGACAGCAGATAAATCCACTGCTACCATGCAGCAGAGCTATCCAAGTCTGAGTTTTACAGGAAGGGTAGATCACAACTGTATAATGAAAATCACTAATATTAATTAAAAACTACAGTAACTTTCAAATACATACACACCTCTGCTTGCTAGCAAAAATGCAGTGCAACAAACACGCACTTAAAACAGCATGAGGCTGGCAAGGAAAGAATGAAGTACTTTTTGCAGATTTGGTGTATTTAATGTACTTCTGAAACATTCTCAAGATACTACAAGGATGAGGGTGTACATATCTAAACAAATATACAGCAGTTAGCCAAGAGGCCTGAATGACACTGCCTTTTCCTCTGAAAAACTGAAAAGACCTCTTGAATCTAGTTCAAGTTATATTTACAACATGTTCCCCTTACAGCTTTACAGTTTAGAATTACCAACTCACACTAGTACTTTCTCAATCCCCATAAAAACCACCATGGACAAGGGCAGAAAAGATGAGACAAAAGTAATCTAATATTTAGACACCTTACTAGACACCAATGTAAACTGCTTTTTCAACTGAATGCAGTACACCAAAGCAGAGAGGTTAAGTAGTTGCTATATGCAAACACTATTTCACACCTAGTGAAAAAACAGCAATTTTCCCAAATGTTGAGTTTTAGGAATAGTGTGCTAAGTAAAACCAGCTGCAGAGGTTTGTTGTTTTGGTTTTTTTTGAAGAATGAGTGCTCTAACATGATACATATATCAAGTAAGGGAAAGAGTATTTTAGACTTTAAACGTAACTCACTATTGCATTACAAACTATAAAGTGTGGCATGTATCAAGTCAAGCAAAAAAGGGCAACATTAAAGACAGTCTAGAGGAAAATGCTTAGCAGTTACAGATGTCACAAGTGAGGACCTACACGTGTGATAGCTCCTGAATTACATGAAAACGATCTCTATCTTAAGCCATAACATTGGCAATTTAAATAACTGTACTTCCAAAACGCCAGCACTGCCACAAATGTTACCCATTTGCTCACAATTCAATTCACCAAGACCATCACTACTATATTAAGAAGTAACACATACATGCTCTCTCTGCTGCTTGCATCCCATGCTTTGAGCTATGTACATACCATTTCGATATAATTAGGGCACCATGTTATCTCAAAGCAGTCTTTAATCAATTTAGTATCACTATTCATGCACATAAATTCTAGTAATTTCTATTTCTGAAAACGTGAGTGAACTAATAAAAACATAACAGTAATATTTTACAAGTATTTTGCACAGGAAAAAAGCAACAGTAACCAAAAATATACCTACTTTCTTGCCATTACAGGAATAGAACCAATAGGTCTTTTCCATCATCTTCCATGATTGACAAAATCTGAATCATAATAACCTTCCTAATAGCTTTATCATCAGTTTTATCTTAAGACTCAATCAGCAAATCTAGCCCAAGTTGTGTTGGAAATGGGTATTTTTCAAATTCATCATTCTGTAAAACATTTATCAAGAATACTCATGTGCAATCCTTCTAAATGCATATTACTCTACTACGTGAACAATTATTTTAACTGGAAAACACGTATTTGCCTCCTAATTAAACAGTTAATCAATGATAACAGACTTGTTTCCATTCAAACCAACCATTGGGTGAAATGTATACTTATAAAGATGTATTACACAGTGGAAGGCTTTAAACCAACTTGCACAAATGTCTCCTTCCTTGCAATGGCAAGATACTTTAACGATCAGTAGAACACACATGTCACAACAATTTTTCTTCTGTTGAAGTACAGTTTAAATGAATTCATTCATACTGTTATGAATAAAGCGTACATACAGATTCTTTTTCCAAACTTGTTGTTCACCCCCCCACCCCCAAGTTAAATTTTCCTATAATTTGAATAACGGATATACTCTGTTGATAAGCCTATTGTGACTAAGTTTGCAAAGGGAGACTGAGATGCAAGGACACAGTATCCTTGAGAACACTTCATATAAAATTTGATGCTCTTCAAAAGTCGAAACAAAAGCAGTTGTGTTATAAATTGTTCATAGTATGTACTGCAACATGCAGTTTAGCTAAACAGGTTCACTGTTAAGAATGGAACTTTCTTGACACATAGTAGAAGCTACATAAGAATGAAAATGATGCCACTTATAATTAAGCATAAAATTATTCTCACCCAGTATTAGTAATAACATTCCCAAAATCCTTTCAAGTGATTTTTGTATTTTATTGTAATCAGGTAACTGCACGTTTTACAGCATAGTCACACATTATATTTTGCTAGAGTCACAAACACATTGCCTTACATAATGATCCACATCATTTCTGCTCTATACTACAAAGCCTATGACTGAATACAAAAAAAGTTTTACAAAAGAAACTGTTTTAAAGACTACAATAACAATAAAACCGTTTCCAGATAACAGCTAAAATTATAAAGGCATATCACTGTATAGTTTTACTGGAATTTCTAAACAGTAAGGAATGAAATAAGTTTTAGTATCTGCGACGCTTGTTAGGTCCTTCAAAGTTGCCCCCTGGGTTTCCTCTACCAAAGCCACCAGGTCCACCACTCACGGCACCTACACCACTCATTGGCGGCTGAGGAGTTTCAGAGCCCGTTCTACTAACCAGAGGTGAACCCATCTGTGATGGACCTCCTTGAGGGAATCTCTCATTATGCTAATACAAGTCCATTTGGAACATGCCAAATGCGAGTTACAACAAAAACCACAAGTGATGTTGTGATGAAGTTCAGCAGATAGTCCAGCAGAATCAGGATCACACATAGAGGGAAGAAAGGAGCAATTCAATTAGTTATTATGGAAAAAGAGCTGGAAATTAAAGAGTGCTAATGTTACGCTCCAACTTTGTAAAGTAAATTAAAAATTAAAAACTTAAGTATTAAGACCAACTCTGGTGCTGAATGTAACTGCATCCTTTTGAGCACATCTGAAGCAATACATATTCTCTATGTAACAGAAGAGACAGCAAACAATTTTATGCCTGAGCCATATTCTGCTTTACGTACCAACTACAATGCTTCTCCCTTAAATAATGACACAGAAACATTGTCAAACTGGGGTGGGGGGAAGGTGCTTTTGTATTTCTAGAGACTGCAGGCTTATTCTTTTAATAGCAATATAACCTGAAGACTTACACACCCACATATCTGTGGATATTTCAGTCCATACTACCTGGAGTCAGCCTTTTGTATGGCACTTTAGGAATCTTTAGTTAGTCTTTTAAAACCCAGTCCAAATAAACTGACATAACTAGTGACAAAATGCATAACTGGACTATGCTTAGTTTAAAAAAACTTGATATATATCTAAAGCTTAATCTAAAATATCAATTGAAGATGAAAATCCAGTTAATGTTCTACATTTATTTTCTTTAGTTCTGTGCCTAATATTAATAAAGGTATATGTGCTTACACAGATTTATTTGGTTATAGCAATTAAGACCTAAAACAGAAAACATGCATCTGAGCACTTATAGGTCAGTATTTATGCAAGCATTTAAAAATAGAACCCCACATGGTGAAATTTAAAGCATTAACTCAACATAACATAAACCATTAAAAGCATAGATATATGGTACATTCAGAGCTTGAAATAACTCATCATTCATCTGTTGAGGACAGTTATGCTTTCAGAAGAAATTTCTTCCATACAGAGATCTACATTAACTGGCCAGGTATTCAGAGTTCAACAAGAACATTCAATACTAGCACTTTATTTATATGCCCAAATCAGAGAAGAATTCTTCTGAAAGTCTAACTCCAGTAACAGTAGTAGAGCTCAACAGTTCTAAAGTCTGCTAATTCCTATATCTATTATTTAAAAACAGCATTATATCTATATAGATAAAAATATATGCAACTTAGATCATGGTTGTATATAAGTGCATTGTTTAAAACTTGACACTGAATAAGAGAAAAGTTACTTCAACAGTTGCATAAGGATCTGCTACTGCCCCAAAGTACCTTAAAATCTGCAGCACTGCTTAAAAATTGTTAAACATTATCTTTAACTCATGCCAGCTTGTTAGCAATGGATATGAATTTCAACAAATAGCTTATCACATACTTCTGATAATTTTTACCATTTGACTTTTGGTCAAAAAGTCAGGTCCCCTTTCCAACAAGGACCCCTCCCCTCCAGCTAACAAGAAAACTGCAGTAATTAACTAATTACAATAAAGTATGAGAGGGAAAAAGCTATTTTAAAAATGTTATGTTCAAAGCTAATCTATGTTTCAAAAGACTGCAATGGAACAAAAAGAAGATTGCTCCAACTTTCCCTTAAAAGACTTCAGAAAAACATCCAAGTTAAAAAATGAAAACTGTATTTCTGGTCTATAAAGCATATTCTCCATTTGCCTCAGTGGAAACTGAAATTAACTCTTACAGTGTTTTAGTAGACAGCCCTCACAGCATCTTTAAAGTGTCTTTCCAATGACAGGAAAAATACAATAAGGCTACACGTTTCTGTAGGGGCCTGACACCCAAATCAAAAACCCTGAAAGTCCAAAATGAAGGGGGGGGGAGAAAAAAAATCTAATTTGTCCTTCAGTAGCATGCAGAAAAAAATTGAAGAAAAAGAAATTTTTTAAAACATGTATTTTGCAGTGTCATTATATTCCCTAAATGTCCATACCTGGAATGACTTTTTGTAGAAAAACAACAGTTTGAGATAGATACCATGATTTATGATACCACGTTCTTTTCCTTATACCTCTTTTTTAGTGTCTATATAATCACAAGACAATTTTCCAGAGGTGACCAATAACAAAGTGGTCTCCAGCAAAAGCAACTCTGAAAACAGTATTTTGTGAAAAGCATCCCCCCTGCTTTGTGAGAAATGATACAACTGATAAAATGAGCTAGCTCCTATGATGTGAAGTGAGATCCTCTCCTCTAACTGGTGAAGACCAGACTCATCATGTACTTTGTGCTCAAGCAAAATCTCATTCTCCTCTAAGGAACAAAGGATTTTGTCCAAACTTCATTATATAGATTGCTCAATCACATATGGATACCATTGAGAAGACATATATAAAACAATACAGCTACAAAATGCTTCTGTGTTCCAGTAAAACTAAAATGGAATTGCTGTTTATACTATATACTCCTTTTTATCACACCTCCACCAGAACACCCCAAATATCTATTTACAGAATAATAGTGAAAAATATGTAAAAATCAGATTAAAAATTATATAGTTGTTTCTCTACATAAGACATTACAGCTAGGAAAAGTGACTGGCTATGAGAACAGAGAGAAAGTGGCTAGTGTTTTAACTGCATCCCAATGGCATATCTGCTCTTGACAAAAAATTCCAGATGTATACCAGACATTCCCTACCACCCTTGGGAACTGGGCAATATTATTTTTCCTGTATTGATATGACAGTTATCCCTAACAGCTATTGGCATACTTATTTTATAAGTGGAGTAATTACTGTCATAATCTCATGCTTTCAACAGTGTTAGAAAGTAAATACAAAAAACACTAAAGTTGCTTTTAAAAATTAAATAGTTTACACAAAGATATCTTCACACTACATAGCTTCCAACATTTAACTGTTCATCAAAAACCCCAACAAGCTAAAACATAGAATTTAGTTTCACAAAAGAAAAACTAGCAAATGCCTAAATCTACACATTACTCTGGTATGTTGTTCCTTCGTCACTTCACAGAAGTGATTTCCTTCTATCAGTGAGTTTTTTGTGACAGGTCATACATGCAAAGTTTTGCCACAAGTGCTGTACATTCTAACCTCAATTTAAAGTCTGGTTACCGCTCAAAGAATTCACCCCATTACTAAGGGAAGTAGAATTTTCATAGTAATATCAAATAAAGATTTCCCTTCTGTGTTGTAAATTATTTGCATGAACAAGTTTTATCAATTATTTTTAACAGATTCAAAACATGTAACATGTTCTTACTCAGTGTGAAAATATCTTTGGTAACAAAAATGGGCCATGAGGCATGACAGCTATTCAAAGTAATTAAATTTGTGATACGTTACCACTGTTCCATTATCTGGCATCATTGGTGTTCCCATATTTGCAGCTCCTTCTGGTCCCATGGAAGGACCAGGACCCATTGCAGGGCCAGGTAAAGTTCCTCTGTTGTTCATATTCATACCCATCATTGGAGGAGGGCCTTGGTTACCAGCAGGTGCTGGGCTAAACGCATCTACGCAAAACAATCTATACTTAGAGCTGTCCTATCTGAATTTTACAAGAATAAACAAACAGTTTACAATATTTAAAAAGCCAAATGTACAAGACTTCCAATACTTGAAATAAATAAAAAATATTCTTTGAGACTGTACATTTATCTCAATCATCTGCTTTTAAACAGATTTTCATTAATTCCTATTATTTTGCATTACATAATCTGCCTCAGGTATTTCAAAGTCCTGAAATTTACAGCTAAAGATAGCTGTACGGTCTCTGTGCAGGAACTGAAGTGTTCAGATAGCATATATATGCAGTATACACACCACAATTTAGCAAAAATCTCAAGTGATTTTGCAGTAACTGGCAACTATAAGGCAACTTGGCTCTTTAGGGATCATAACATATTAAATATACATTTGCAAGAACTGTTCTACCAGTATTATGTTAAATGTACATAATGTTACAGTATATTAGTCTAACATCTAAATACAATACCAAAGATGGTGCTCAACTTTACAATAAATTATTTGTAATATGGCATAAATAAATCTTGCATTTCATGTAATTTATTATAGTAAAAGTACTAGAAAACTGAGTGAAGTTTTGTTAGAATTGAAAGTGACAGAAGTCTCCTCCAAAATTCTGACTCACAGTAGGAGGTAGAAGAAAAGCTTAAAAACTTCTTTTGAGGAGATCATTTAGCTATAATATTGTGCTAAGAAACACCACTCTTCCAGTACCCACTAACATACTCAACAGGTAGGTAAAATTGCCTTCTTAACATTTTCTCATGTTATAAGAAAAAAGTCTAGTTATATTTATCATTTACATCTGCTATTATGAAATATCATCAACTTTAAGACTGGTGGTGATGCGCTCCCCCTCGCCAACAATAATCCACCCTTTTCAGCCAAAAGTGTGCATCCAAACTTTGATAATGGAAGATGACATACCTTTGGAATCTAGCCTACATTTTAAGTCATGACAACATACAAGAATATCAAGAAATATGACGTGTTGCTAGACTGATAAACTTGTTATTTTTATTTCAAAAATCAACCTCTCACCTCTCATCACAACTGTAACTTCTTTAGTAATGAATATATAAATGTACATCATTTTAAGCAGGCCATTTAGCACAGATACAGTAATATGACTATCTGCAGGTATGCAAAATTGCATCTTCATTACCTGCCCTGAGTACATATATCACAGCAGTCAGTGAAACCACTGCATCCAAGATACTCTGCTGAAATTGCAGACCTGGGCTTGATCATACACATTATGTCAACCGCAAGCTGCTTCGCAATAACAATCCATGCAACACAGTAGCACATGTAAAGTGCTAAACAAGTTTCTTAGAAGCAATAGAGAAAAATCCTGTAATTTTGAAAAGCAGAACTCATTTGAGCTTATTAATGAGAAACTCCAAGACCTCTCCCTATGACACTAAGCCAAAACAAAGGTATGCGCAAGTCGGATGCTTCTTACCGACCCACAAGCATGATCAGTTCACATAGCAGGTAGGATATGGTGCTACAATTCAAGAGGATTACAGTTGAATATGCCCTAAAACTGTTTTTTTAGTCATCCATTCAGTGACTAAATATAGAATGAAAAGGGGAAGCCTGAACTGCCAATATAAGGAGAAACCTTTATCTTCAGTACTCTGCAGGACTATCATGATGGCAGCGCTTACTGCTGGTAGTAGTGCCATTAACTAAAAGCAATCAATGCTCTATTATCCATTACCAGCTTGCTTACCAGCCCAATTAAATTTAGCCAGCTGGCCACACGCAGGTAGTGTTCACTTATCTTTCAACTGCAACAAAGTTCCTATCCTCTGTATCACACAAATGCACCCATATTGCTTCCAGGGTGATGTATAGTGACCTATACTACCAAACCTCTATATCACTAAGCCAGTTTCAGGCAGAGTCAGCTCTGACAGGAGGACAGCTAGGGAGTGTAATGCAAGGGGAGAGTGGGGCCCTGCACAGTTTCAGCAACAGGCCACTACAGCATTTTAGCTGTACCTGAGAGGTTCTCCTAGCTCCAAAGCAGACCCTAAAACTAACCACTTGATTGCCTGTTCTTTTTTGTGGGACACTGACGTTAGCAGTTAATTCACTGGACCAGGTTCAGTAACAGATGGAAAGCAGTCATCAGTGTTCATGCCACAATGCACAGACACTAAAAAAAGGTCTTTTTCTGCAATCCAGAGGGCTGAAAAAGTATCCAAGTATCTCCAAGTATCTGAACTGCACACGTCAAGGTCTGGTACAGCTGGCAACAAGCTATAGTCAATAATCCCCATCAATGCAGAGATAGTTCCCAAAAAAGTCTTTTCTTTTTCTATATTAAAAAGCTTATCAGCTGCACTTAGTATTACAGATCCAGTCATGCGCTGTGATGAGGCACATAGATTCTCTCAGAACTTGTTTGCTGCAGAAAATGGAAAAATGAGTGGTTCTGCACAAGTTAGCCCAACACTAATTAAATCCATCACAAAAGTACCTTGCTTTCTAGTAAGGCTATCATACGGGTATTCCCATTACTGAAGATACTCCAGCTTCCCATTGTCCCACATGATGAAAAGTCGCAAATGGCACAGGCGAAGGCCAGTTAAAGTTACAATTCCAACAGAAAAGTTGAGAAAGAATGGTAAGATCAACAATTAAAGGTTTACTACTAAAAGGTCTACTGCAGGTTTTGAGGGATGGGTTTTTTTGGTTGTAGGGGTGGGGTTGTTAATGGGCTGGAGAAAAAAAAAAGTCTCTATAGTGAGCTAACCTAAAATCCAGATACTGTGAAAACAAACACTATCTTACCTATTCACTATAGATTTTTTCCATTTTTACAATGTTAGTTTTCTGTTACTGTACCTTCTTTTGCAACTACACATTTATTTCTAAAAGCATTTGTATCAAGTTTAAAATCAAGTCACAGCACAAAGCTTACAAAGCAAGCCTACGATGAACATCACTGTTAAGTGTTAAAACCTGACAAGAAAAGGGCTGTGAACTGACTGCTATAAATACACATTTAAAGTCTGTACATAAAAAGTGTATCTTGTGGATACGGACAACTGGCACAGTATCAATATTTACAAAGTCTCCTAATTAAAAGAAATTTTCAAGTAGACTGCAATAATATGCAAAAGTAAAACTGTAAGATAAAAAAATTCAGTCACAATTTATGCTTCAGCTTCTTATTTGTAGGTAACTTCACAATGTCTTCCTTTAGAATTATTTTTAAAGCTCTTCCTCTTCACTGAAAGAAAAAGCCTATTTCTATTTTGCAACTATAAGTGTGTCTCAATGAATGAATGCAAGGAAATGGTGAATAATGTATTTTAAAATCTGGACCAAGCAGATTCATGCATCTATAAATTCACATTACTCAAAAGGTCAAGTGACAAAGTTTACTTAAGTTTTTTATGTACTTTCAAATTTAAAATACAAAAAAATAGTATTAACTTTTCTTTAAATTATCTTCTTAATTCATTTTAAATGAACATCAGGAAGCTTCCAAGAGATACATATTGGCATTTAATACAGTTCAGTAAGTTTTGTTTTTTTAAAGAAATACCCTAAGTTTCAGTCTTGTTTAAAAGCAGATATTCTAGATAAGTAAGATTCCAAACTGTTTCAAGTCTGAATATACGAAGCAAGCACTAATTATTAAGAACATACTTTTCTAGACTTCACAGTAACAGCTTTTAGCAGTGACAATATTTTAAGTCACAAAAGTGAACTGAGAATATCTGCAATTACAGACTTACAATAAATTAGTAAACACCAACCACATTAGTGATTTATCTTTTGTCAGATACATCAACAAGAACTTACCAATTTTAAGCTCTACATCATTTCACTGCACACAATTATAGTCCCAACTTCCAACAAAAGAACGGCAAATACTTTCTGAATAGAAAATTCCTCTTTTGTATCAGATAATTTCTAGAGCATTACTTTTCCCTGCCTTTTTGTTTCTCTTAACTTGCACATCATGTTTTTCTCCCACAGGTAGTCAAAACAATAAAATCAAGATACACCTTGGGAAAAAAACCCCAGCTGTTTGGAAGCAGAATACGTGACTTTTTTTACTTCCTAATACTGTTTACTCATTTTTACCAGTAGTTGTCACTAATCAGTAGTGCTTGAGTAATATGTACAGTCCCAAAGAAAAAGAAATTTTACATTACAGAAGCCTTTTTCCTTCAGATCCCTACCTCCCATGTTTATTGCTCCACGAGGACCCATATCACCCATTCTCATTTCCTGTTCTCTCTGAAAGTAAACATAGTTTTCATGGTCAACCTATCATTCTTAGAACTTGCAACATTCCCATTTACTCCATGAAAATAAAAATTTTCAAGTTTCAAAAGTTTCCATTGATTACAAAAATGTAGAAGGAATAAAGTTAACTATACTCCCCTGTTTTTGTAAAATCAAATTGGAATAAGTTCAATATAGCAATGCTGTACATTTTTTGCATAATGCTAAAGGTTAAATATCACAAGTTTCATTTATCAGATGAAGCAGTCTAAAGCTCCCAAATAGTTATGCGATCAACTGCAAATTAATCCATCTTCACGCAGTGTTTTTCATTAATAAGAAGTATATTTACAGTTAAAATGTAAATAAAGAGGTCTTATTACAGTATTGCCTAAAGGCCGTGGTTCAGTAATAGTCAATCTGGCTTCACAACTCTAAAATGCTTGTGTTGACTGGAAACCAAGCTCTGATGTGTTATATTACGGTATATAAACTCAATCTGCCAGTTCATCTTTGTTCAAATAGTTTTAACTTGGTGGTGGTACATGTTTTGATAAATTATATCACACTACTGATATGTTAGTTCAGATACTGACCATCCATTTGAAACCAGCATAAAAATCTGATATTAACATAAGCTATATAACATGCATTTATACTAAACAAACAAATAACATGCCAAATTGATCCAGATTCAACTGATGCTCAGTCATCCCACAGCAATAGAGTTCTGACATTACTGATCATGAACCACGGCCTGCTGTGAAACAATACTCAAAAGATAGTACCCAGAGTGGCAAAAATCATCGCTTACAGGAAAACAAAGTACACCTATCACAGATAATTCCAAGGGACTTCAGTATTAGTTTACATCAAAAGGATGAAATAGAAACAAATTCACAGTTCAAAATGAAAACTAATGAAACATACCAAAAATTCTCATGCATTTTCTGCAAGAATGTTAATGTATATTCCACTCTCAAGTGAACACATATGTACTGAGAATAAGCATATACAAAAAAAATTTACCTGATTCTGAAAATCATCCCACTTATGATTTAAGAGTATAAGTTCAGATGCACTTTGAAAACAATTCCATATACTAGGCAACTGAATCAGTCTTGCTATAAGCAACCTTTAAATGGAAATATTAATCAAATGAAAATACATTCATAGTATTTTTAGTTTCACATAACTCCTTTTCCTTCAGTCATGTTTGTGATGCCAAACATAAGTCTTCTATCTTCACACACCTAAAGCAGCAGACAGCAATATCTGACAGAACAGAGTAAATAGTTTTGTAAAAATATCCTGGTATGGGAAATTGTCATAAGATACATGACAAAAGGCTCTCTGGTCAATAACTTTGTTTTTACTAATATTAACCTAGAAAATGTACTTAACATAAGATTATACACTATTTTCAAAAGAAAATGGCTTAGTCTGGAGAAGAAAGGTAAGGCCTCATAACTAAAAGACACAGGCAGGTTTTAAGGTCCAGCTATGAAAGGCCATTGATGAACACTAAGAAAGACCTCTTCTTCTGACCCTAGAACCCATGTTAAAACTGCATAACAAAACATGCAACTACTTTGTCAGATCTTTCACAGTAATGTCAGCTGACATTTTAAGCAAAATCAGCAGCCCTATTAGGATCAAACATACCAACAAACTGATACAAACAACTTAGTCACAAAATCGGCATACAACCTTGTTGATATCAGTCTGCTTTTACACCGCAACCCTGACATGAAGAAGCAGAAGGAAAAGTGGTATATTATCCCTAATGTCAATCCCTAGCCCAACATGGTAGAAAAACACCATGGCTATCAGTTTACATTAATAAGACTGTGCGTACACGCATGCGTGCATATATGCATGTGTGAAAGCAGGACATGCCACAAACAGCTGTGAGAGACTCTTTAGCTACAAGGGAAAGTACCAGATTTTTAATTACTGCACATAACTTACTTGGTGCATCTCAGGTTCAACTCCAAGTTGGTGTTGGTTTTTTTTAAATGTGAAATGTGCCATATAAGGCAGGGCCAAATACAATACCAGCTAGATAAGGATGTTAAGTACAGAGCTATAAAGCTGTACGAGTTACTAGAACTTAACTCGTTTTCTTTGCAAAGGATAGAAGCATTGGCAAGCTATAACATACACTTTTTTTAAAAAGCACACTACACTTCCTCCTAGCAATAAAGCAGTTTTTTCTCAGCTTGAAATGCTACCAGTCTTCAGTTAACAGTAAGTACAACAAAAGAAGGGGTAGAACCCATAATTTTTACTTGGTTTTAGTCTAGTCTAACCTTTATAACAAAAACTATGAAGTAATTATTTGCCATTTTGTAGCTTTAACTTTGGTATTGAATTATTACCATATAAAAAACCATTTTCAGCGCGGGGCAATTCTTCTATACCGTTAACACGGAATTTGCAAATTTAAGATAAAACCCCTGTCAGAGAAAATACTCAATTTCAAATGTTAACTGACAGCATATATCATTAATGTAATTAAATGCTTGACATACTAACTATAAAAACATGTACTTAGATAATTTGCCAAAGCCTGTATTTGCAAGAGTCCAGATGATAACAACAATTCAGACCTATCCCACACAAATCACATCCTAGACAGCTATTTACTATGTGAGCATAAACAAGTTACTGCAGGTTAAATTAGGTCAGCTATTCCACAGGTTTTGCCCAAAATATGACAGAGAAAGGAATACCAACAGGCAGTTATGACAGAGTAGCCGAACCAGTGCTGGTTGATATTCCAGCCCACCTGAGAGCTTCATTCTTGGATACTCAAGCTCTTTGCAGAACATAACAATGATTACGTTATCTTCTCAGAGCTTCTTTTCCTCACTATGCAACTGCCATTCTTCTGCTGAGTAGCAGCCTGCTTCAGCCCCTTCCCTGAAGCCACCCATAACTACCCATAAGAGGGAGTTAAAATTGAGCAGCAAGAGAGGAGGGCTAAACTTTTACTACAGAAATATGTAGGGAAGTGATTAAGAACCTCTGAAGTCACCCGGGTACCTGGGAAAACAACTTAAACTGGAAGAGAACAAGAAAAATGGATGATATGCAATTATAGGGGGAAAAGGAAGCCTTAAGACAAAGAACATGTAATTTAATCTTTAGGAAGATTAAAAAAAAACAAAACAAAGGAAAGCAAACAAAGAATGATATCTTATTGTAAAAAGATAATTGTTTACACAACTCAGAAGAAAGATTTCCAAATTACTTCTGTTGCAGGATTCTTACAAAATACTTCAGAACTCACTAATGCAAACAGACCTCAAGAAGGTCTGATTCATCCAAGTAATTTGCTTTTAGAAAAACTGCTACGATGCAACTATAGCATTATATTTGCTAGTTACTTTAGATACAAGCATTAAAAATTTTATTTCCTCAGAATTCCAACTCATTTTAATGTCAACTGTAAAAAGTAGATCTACAAAAAATATTGAATACACTCAGTTTTCAGATTACATATATACTGTATATTTAATATAGTATAGATTCTCCTCTTTTTACAAGTATTAGAAATGATTTCTTGAGCATTTGAGGTATATCATGCACAACATTCTTACATCTCAATCACCACTGATACCAGGAGTCTAACTATACAGAGAACTGCCAAGATGATTCTTCTGTTTTTAAAATGATTAGGGTATTTTTAAATTCACTCTATAAAACCATGAAACTAACTTTTGAAAAGACACCCAAGAACTGATACAGGAGAAACGTATCAGATGGAATTCCCTTCTCACACTGAAAACAAAAATACTAGTAGTAATAAAACTGTTTGGTTTTTTTAAATGACAAACCAACACTATTTTTTTCCCCTGGAAACAGGCCTTGCAATTGCAGCAGCCCAAAGACAATTAAAAATCCTGTCTCCAACTGACGCAACATTCATGGTAGCAAAACTGCCAAAAAAATTATGGTATGGAAAAAATACAGCATGGAATATTTTGGAACAAAAACCAAGATATCAACAGAAATATTACAATAAGAGATCATACAGTTTTCTTCAAGTGTTTGTGGCCAGGAGATGCACTTCCTAATTAACACAGGACTATTCACTCACCTCTCAGCTAAGGAATGGTGACCACAGTAACACTAAGACACAGCACCAAAAAAATGCTTTATCACAAAAAGAACACCCCATAAATTTGCACATTAAAATCAGTAACTTAATTAGCACTTTAAGTTGTGTGTGTAGAGCAAAATGTAATTCACAGTGCTGTTGATTCTCACCTGTTTTCATTAACATGCAAACTGAATTCTATTGTCTAGCAGACTTCATATTTGTCAAAATAGGTATGACGTTTCTTTACCTCTTATTAGAATTCATTACTCTAGAGCAGTTTATGTCATTGAGTTCTTTCTAGAGAAGAAAAATTATTTCCAAACGTCTCTCCAGGAGGCATAAGACCCTTAAACATTACACAAAATTGCAATTTACTGAAAGATGCCTATATTTTAAAGACATATCATACAAGTGGTTAAAATTGCTAGTTTGGCAGTCAAAACTAGAATTTGGGGGATACTTTCGATTGTGCAATATTTGTCTTTTCCTCAGAATATTCTACTATTTCACTCCAGTGACTATCACTGGAAGTTAAGCTGCCAGCAAGAAGTTAAAGTAATAAAAGCCTTCTCTTCCACCCATCCCTCTTGTCACCTTTCCGTCTTTGGTTTATCCATCAATTAAGATCCAAAAGTTACAATATGTCAAAATAGTTCATTTTATTCCATCACATGCAGTAATAGTAAATAACTTTAAATGAAAAATACTGATTGTTTTTCAAAATCCAAGATTTCTGTGCGTTCCTGAGCACTGGAACCTAAATCCAGAGCTAATCCCCTCCTCTGAGCTGGGCGTCATACTAGATGATTCCAGAGATCTCTTCCAGCCTAAACTACTCAAGAATTCTATGAATTGAATGATAGCTCCCACCCAGGAGTCTGGGAAAAAAAGTAAGCTCTCTTACCACACACAAAATTACACGAGCGAATACATTAAACTAGGTAACAATTAAAGTAAATGTAGCTATAAAACATGTAGCATACAGAAAACTACACAGCCCTATTTTTAAAGAGGAAGTCTAATGAAAAGAATTTTTATTAAGTTTAATAGGTGTCAACAGGACACGGTCTCTGAGAAAAAGATTCTAACAGGGCTAGAGCAGATAGTTAAAGCCAATCTCCTCTCCGGTGACTCAAGTCATTAAGAGAGTTGATGGAGATGACTCACTAACTTACACCATTAAAAAAACCCAAACATTAAAAAAACTTATCACATCAGTAAAAACAGGAATACAGACTGCATGAAATATATGCAGATACATATATTCCAGTAAATGCTACAAGTTGGAAAAACATTCCTAATGGTAGTAACTGGTAATTATAGCTGTTGAAAAAAAAAAATTCTGATTTCCCTTATGGAAAAAAAGATTTATTGTTAGTCCAGTGTATTTCTTCAGTACTTCCATCATTTCAATAAGATTGTAAAGGAAGTATCAAAGTTATTAAAAAAGGGGAATTCCACTTAATACTAATTAACAGCAGAAGTATAGGAATGTATTTGGGAAAAACCTCCATGCACTACATCTTTGCTCTGCTTTTTGTTTTGGGAAAAAACAAGAAAGGTCTTCAACTTCTGTGGGGCCTTCCCTCATTTTCCTTCTACATCTTTTGGAGAGCACTCAGTTGCTAAGGGTAGTCCTCAGCATCTAAGCCCCACAGAAAAAAAACCCAAACATAGTTAAAACAAGCCAAAAATATTTACTAGTCTAAGCTGAAGTTATTCTTTAAAAATACAAACAAGTACTTTACTTCAAACAATGTTTTAAAATCACAGATGTATTGTCATTAAAAAAATACTAAATTTAACATGCAGGACAGCTACCACAGCATATTAAAAACATCAGTCTTAACATACCTTGCAACATATACCAGTATATTTTACACAAAATTAATAAATAATTGGGTAGGATAGTATTCTGTTATACAACTTCATTAACTAAGTATTGAAAAGCCTCCCAATGCATCACCTAACACACATTAACCCTGGAAAAGATAGAAATGGATTGCAGTTTTGTGTGTGAGAGAGAACACATACACACACACCACTTCTATCTTACAGACTTAGAAGAAACTGTTTTCAAAAAGAAAGTTACATATTCTCTCAAATTCACCTTTATTTTAATACCAGCCATTTCTGATCTTTACAAGATGGAAGACAGTTTAAGATCTTCCTTTCTTTAGGTAAAACCAGCTTCTAATTTCCAAAACAAGCAAGTTGGGTTTTTTGGGGGAGAGTACAGTGTTAAATAACTGTGATCCTCCCAGTATGCTTTGTTTTTTAAGTCATCCTCCTACAGCTGGATGCAAAAACCAATCTGAAGAAAAGTTTACTTCCTTTTAACACATTAATCCCCACATGACGTTTAAGTCAGGTCTACACTGACAGTTTTGGAAAAGAAAGCAGTTTAATTGCACTAATATTACTCACGTTACAAAGGTATTTAGGGGACACCTCACTAACCAGCAACATTTAATGATCCCCTGAAAGAAAATATTAATACAGAAGAGACAGCCACTAGGCTAAAGGAGGTTAAGCCCACAGACCATCTGGAGGCCCCTTGATTGTGAGCATCAAGGAGACTGAAAGATCCCAGAAATTGCAACACATTTTTACTAAACACTACAATGTAAATCTCATTGTACATGTTAGCACTCAAAAAGACTGTCATCTATAGCAGGTGCAAAGTCTTATTAATGCAATCTGATTACAAGTATTGAAAACATTCAAGAATGAACAACCATTACGTTATTCTCAAAAGATATTGCTGCAAGTAATCTTTTTTCTTAAGACTAGTTTCAACGTGAGTTGTAAGATTTTAAGTTTTCCTCAAAATCTAAGTCAAAGCACAGCTGAGTATTTTAATATACTTGCTGTTCTCACATCTTGGCCAGGAAAAATTGTATTTCATACTTTCCAAATATGACTGCTGTTTATAAGACATAGCAGTCCACATGTCCTTTCCTTCATAGTGCAGAAGAACCATTAAGTTAGGTACCAGATTTTACTTACATTTCAGGTGTTCTTTTCTCTTATTTGATTTTTTTAAAATCCAAAATGTTCTAGTTAATTCCACCTCTAAGAAAGCAAACCTGTGACATCCTGTAGAAGATGAGCATGTACTTACAAAATCAAAAAGTAAAACTGGATCAAAAAAATGTATTTTCTTTTTAGAAAATGTGGACGAAAACACCACCACTGAAAGAGGAAAGAAAATTTACTTTTCACCACACGAAAGACTCCCAAACACTCCTGCTATTCATCAACCTCCATATGGCACACTGGGATTGTTTCAGCCTGGAAATATGTTTCAGCTACTACTTCAAAATTAGCAAAGGGAAAACTAAAAAAATCTGGTAGAAAAATACTGATGCAAGAAGGCAAGCTAAGAGCTGGCTGAAGTTCTTTCAAAGAAAAAGTCAACTGAAAATGGCTAATACCTTAGAGTAAAACCTGTCTGCAGTGAAGAGTCACTCCCAGTAAACTGTTAAAATACTGTCAAAAATTTATTTTTGTCAAAATTTAAGTTTGGGGTAGAAAGTAAACTAGATTAAGAAAACAGTCCAAAATACTTGCAACTGTTACACAATGGAGACATCTTCTCACTCCTATGTCATCAGAAGCAGAAAATAACCACTGCTCTGAACTACAGGAATAACACAACAAATGAGAAAAGACAAATGAAATTCAAAATTATGTGGGGAAAAAATGTGAATAGTCATTACTGGTTTTCATCTCAGAATGACTGAACAAAAGAATACTTACTGTCTGAGCCAGAAAAGGTAGCATTGTATGAATAGACAGTTTATCAGTCACTGATTTGGATGCAAAGATATTCACCCATCTTCGATATTAAAACCTGGCTATCACTACTACAGTAGTCTACATGCCTATAAAGATTTTTCTGAAGGTCTTTATCTGGTGACCTTAGAGGCTAAACTTGAAAATTGCACTCTTTTACAGAAAATATCCAAAGTCAGTAACTTGAACAAAAGCACGAATAAATATTTCTTTAAAAAGCTTATGTGCTTTTTAAAGACCTTTTTTCACATAAGCTACTGCAGCTTCGTTTTACACAGAACTCATACTTTCAGAATGCTGTATTACAGGCCAAAAATTCAGATAACAATCTAACTTGTTAACATAAAAAGAGAGTCTAAAATAAGCCAAGATTTACTGTGGAACCTACTCTGTTGATTATAGAACTTTGCTATGTATCAAGATTTATGTCTTTTCTGCTTCATTATTTTGTCTTTTAGTTACTTGCTGCTTCTCGGAATTTTAATACTGCATTTAAAACACTGCATTAATATATAATTTCTGATGTTTCTTCCCACCTCTCCCACTTCCATTTGTTGTAATACAGTAAAATATTGTATATACACAAGATCTACAGAATAAAACTGACTAAAAAAGTTCCTTATTTTCTCACAATGTGGGAAATGTTATTCACCAGCCAAAAAATTAATGTATACATAAGGCAAAAATCTGTCCCCAAATAAATTACAATGAACAGTAGCTAGGAATAAAATCCAAATATTTTAATTCCATGCCTCTAATTCAATCACCTGTTCAGGTAAAGGAAAATCCTACCATGTCCCTTCACTGTCTATGTACAGATGAAGCACTTTCTGAGGGTCTAACTGCAAAGACAGATTTTTTTTTTTTCAATCACCATCACTGTTGACCATTTGAAAGCAAACAGGAACAGAGGTTTCTGTCAAAATTTCCCCTTGATCTAACAACTAATACTCACAAGGAAAGTAAAATTCTGCTTCTCAACTATTTTAAGGCAAAATTCAGAAATAAATAATTTTTCACAAGACAAAGGTGCTAAAAGAAGGTAACCACTTCAACGGATTCAGACACCCTTCGGGGAAAGAGAAAAAAAAAAGAAGATATCTATATATGAACTCACTTAATAGCAACTTCCTCATTACGACATTCTGTCAATTAATCTGGTTCCACCAGAGTTAAGAGCCACTTTAGATACATGGAACCAATATATAAAAAGCAATTCTTCCATTTCTATTAACTTCATTTTTTTGAATTACAGTAATAAAAATCAAAACATAGATTAAATACAGTTCAACAGCTGAGCATAATGCAAATGTTTTTCATTTGTAATCAGTTTAAGGCACTTCACTGTTTACTTACCTGCAAACTAGTGTCTGAAAGCAGTATCTACCATATCACCAAGTTCACAGTTGATACACGTAATATAATTCCATTACATTCACAATATATTCACATCTTCAGAGGCATATTAGAGAACTTTATGCTGCAGCTTAGAATTACTCTGGTTTTATTTTAGCTAAAGAAATGTCATGAGAGTAGGTAAGTATCAAAACAGACATCCATGGGAGCATGGAGGATACCTTACTTTTACAGAACAAGTTGCAAATGATTTAATTTAAGATTCACTCCACAAGTCATCCTGGTGAGTGTGGAGTTGAAGGGCTGTTTAACTGGTAACAAAGTCTGGACTAACTGTACCATCATGCAGAAGTATACTAAAATATTTAACTGAAAATTGGGTGTTATAAAGCAATGCTGCATTTTAGATTTCCCAAATGTTAAGTTTTCCTTGCACAGGAAACAATTCTAGGCAAATATTAAAACTGAGTAAACATTGGACTGATCCAAAACAACAATTTTCTCCAATTGCAAGATCAAGGATGAGATGAAGTGCAAGTCATCGCTGTTTACTTAGAAGAAAAACTAACCTGCCAAGAATAACCTTTATCATGAAATGTTTATGTAAAAATCTAACTACTTCTTAATTGGAATGTCAAATATAACATTGCAAAATAAACTTAAAACACTTTAAAAGCAGCACTAGTTGTAGCAACAGTACACTAAATATGACTCTTTGCCAGACTTTTGTATTAACAATTTTTCCTCACCGAGAAGATATTACATTTGCTAAATTGTAACAAAACAAAAGAGAGTCCAATTGTAGTTGCTATCCCATAATTGATCTGAGTTACCAAGCAATTAAAATATGCAAGTATTTGCCAAAAGGAAGCTGAAAGCCAAAGTTTTTCATTGCTACAAATAAGTCCTGTAGGAGAAACTTCTAACAAACATCTGCAGTCTGTTATACATGTTATGAATGTTGCTTACAATCAAAATAGTTCAATGTTTAAGATTTGCCCAACAAAGTTCTGGCCTGTCCACACATCCAGCACTTAAAAATATAAAACATGAACAAAGAAGCATCAATGAAACTCCCTGACATGAAACCAGGCTCCAGTTGTTTTCCAGCTCTCCATAGTTTTCCAGCTAGTACTTTTATACAACCTGGAGGCCATTTACTGTAAAACAGGAGCAAGATGAGGTAGACCTGATTGAAGACAGACACTTATCATTTGAATAAACAGAGTTCTGACTGAGGAAAACAGTATATATTGTACCAGCCAAGTCTAGTATTTTGATCAAAAGTTTAAGCAACTGGTCATCTGAACAAATCCAAATGGATTAAGAAAAATTGCTTTCTAGTTAAATTCCCTGACCCAAGTCCACACGCAGTAACTCTTAAGCTACAGTGACTGCTTTCATCAAAAGATATCTAACAAAAACTACTATTTTATTTATGTACTATAGACCCAAAGGTCAAAATCATGTTAGAGACACAATGGTCATCTCAATGAACAGGGACAAACAAGAATAGCTGGTTCTTACCTAAAGATATGCAAGTTCCCCTACAGATAAACACATGTTTAATAATTCAGAAAGGACAGGGGGGGAACAAACACAAAGACTCATAAGAAAATAAAATTTTAAAAGGATTATAAAAAACAGCACTATGTAGAGAAGAGAAACAAAGCCTTCAGAACCTAATTTTGACATTATATTGTCATTTTCAGATCTTTTGCATTAATACATTTAGAAGAGACACTTACCAGCTAACCTGTCACAAGTACATCAACAAAACTGCTTTCAGCCCCACTAGTAAAAGCAGTGTGCTTCATGTCGTGTAAAAAACAAAACTAATACAAATGCTCTTTCATCCTACACAATGCTAAGTCTAAATTAGTGAGCCATTAGCCACTGTAGGAAATCATAATGGGGACAGACTTTTTAGTAGGACCTGCAGCGACAGGACAAGGGGTAATGGTTTTAAACTAAAAGAGGGTAGATTCAGGCTAGATATAAGGAAGAAGTTTTTTACAATGAGGGTGGTGAAACACTGGAACAGGTTGCCCAGAGAGGTGGTAGATGCCCCATCTCTGAAAACATTCAAGGTCAGGTTGGACGGGGCTCTGAGCAACCTGAACTAGTGGAAGATATCCCTGGTCATTGCAGGGGGGTTGGACTAGATGACCTTTAGAGGTCCCTTCCAACCCAAACTATTCTATGATTCTATGATAACATTCAGGAAAAACATCTTTAAATGTTAAACCTTAAATATATTTGACTCTTTAAATGTTAGCTTCTATTAACCAAGATATTAAACTCCCCATCTGAACAGTTATAAAATGGCTCTACAGAAGCTCATCTCACCTTTTATTCCAAAACCCACTACTTATTAAAAATGCTAATTCACCTAACAATAACACCTAATCTCTGGAAAATTGAAATGGAACCTAAAGAAAGACTTGATGGAAGACAGAAATATCAGAATTAAATTCCATATTCCTCATGGAAGATTTAATAACCCAGAACAAGCATTAGCTCTGATAATGAGATAAAGCTACTTGATGCCTACACTACAGAAAGGAGGCTTATGAAATAATCATGAGAAAAAAACTAAATATTTTAATTAAAAAATAGCATTTAGACTGGTATCAGAAGACAGGCAACCTCACTAAGGCAAGTTAATTTCTATGTCTTGGGTTACTGCATTACCACTACTAAAATTTTCCACTTCATGAGAGCTACTGAAGCAAAACGTTAAGAGACTAAGCGAAAGGTCAGAGGCTTATTGCTCACACTTGAAGAAAAAAACTGCTCAGAAGGCATTGCCTCTTGAGAGAGAAACCAGATCTATCAATAAGCCTTCCTTACACTAAGCAACAAATCCATTAACAGGTTTCCTCACATCAAAAAATACTATTTCTACAGAAATTTCACTTATTGCTTCTTGGATATTTTACTCTTCCTTTAAAGACAGACCCTTTGAATAAAGACAAACTTTTCTAAGCAGGGGAACTTATTTTGGCTGCAAGTCTCAATGCCACCAAGTAAGATCTCAGCATTTAGACAGGTGGATGAGTCCAAAACAGGTACCAAGTAGACAACTGAAACTTAGTTAGTTTCTTCTTAGTCTGGGTAAATACGTGTACAAACTCCAAGTCAAATTTAACTCCAGTAGCTGAGGAAGAAAAAATGAAAATTATTAAGGCAAACATTAATTTTAGTTTCTTCAAAATATGTAGGGCATTTACCAAACACTTAACATTAACAACGGCTTTCACTAAATTATTTATAAAAGCTTCGTTCTTACTTGTCAGAAGATGAAAAACTGAAGAACTCAGTATTTGAGGAACTTAACTTAGGTAAGCAGATTTTTTTTTTAAACTTGTGAGCAGTAACAATTTTCAGAAATTATATTAAAAATATTGAATATAGACTTATTAAATCTGCTCTTTAATAATTTTTTTCATTTTCATCTGTAAACCCCAGGAAATAGAAGCTAAGTATGCAAATGGAGTATTCTATAAACAAACACACCAGATGCATTTGCAGTCTTTTCATTAATGATTAAACAAAAATGGCATCTGCTAAAACTGATGCCTCATGAAGACTGACAAAGACTGATGTCATTCTGCCACTGCATATGAAGCATCTGAAAAGTGTTCTTTTAGTTTCTTGATCAATCAGTCTTACTGAAAGAAAATTAAGTTACAAACAAAAACAGATAAACTAAAGAACACAGACAAAATAATTCCTTGTCAATTACTCTAGAAGAGAACATACCTGGGAATGGTTACAAGCAGTACCGCAACACCTAAATTCATACTGGAGATTTATGCACATTTGACATCACATTAAGGGACAAAAATTACTTATGAACAGTCACTTGTTTGCAAGTTCACAAGAAGTAAATATTAGTATGTTCTCAAGTACTTTGTGCATAGAAGATGATGGCAACAGAGTAAAAGATTTTAGTCTCCTAAATATCTATAACATAACTTAACACAAGGAAAACTTAGCACATTACCCTAGATATTCACAGTTCACACACACTAAAATACAAAGTTATAAATTAAACGTAACATTGTAATGATTATTTGCTCCATTACTGAAAAATTACCTTAAGTAGCATCCTTGATACACATAAAAACATAATCTAGAAAGTCAATTACGAGCCATCCTAAAATGGTCATGAAATAAATACTTGCAAACAAAAAAATATTATTCCACAAATAGCTTCAGTTTACATCTACAAACCCATAATATGCTACAAAAAGATGGCTGAAGTTCTGCATTGATTTTTATGCAATGTCTTTTCATACTAAAAGCAGATATGACTGTTAAAATAGTTTTTTTATCTGGCAATGTAATTAAAGGCTGAAATAATACAATGTGAATATTTTAAGGCCTGTTAAGGAATTATTATTCTTACCTAAAGCACCAAATTTAGTATCTAAAACACTGAGGAACAGAAGAAATGCAAGATTTAAGTATCTGTCTACTGATACATATCACTGCAATCCTGCAAAAATAAAAAAAATTTAGTGCTACTGCCAAAACTAAGACCACCCACAAAAACACAAACTGCATATTTATACACTGCTTGCTCAAAGGCCTAGCCTATGTTGCTTTATGCATAGGAAGGAACTTGATCACTGAAGTAAAACCACTGCCAAGAAAGCAAGAATGTTTTGTCAGGTTGGGGGTTTTTTTTAGTTCTACATTTAATAATCTGCCTTTCTTCAAGCTAGTTTTACCTTAAAAGGCTTTTAAGGTGTCAAACATGAACTACTTCTTCCACAAGTATGTATGCTGGATTGCAATAAGGAGGCAATTCATCTCTCCCAACCAAGCTCTACAAAAGAGCTTTTATAAAGCAGCTTAGCTTTATAGCAGTTTAAGAAACAGAGACTTTATTCATATAACCTCACAAAACGTCACCGCCATCAGCTTCATTAAGTACACTAGGCTGTCAAGATAAAATAATAAAATTTTAGTAGTAGTAGAAAACAGATCAAATTTTAAAAGATCCTTGGAATTTTTTATTAATTTATTTATTATTGGAAATGTGCCTTAGTTTAGTTTTGAATAAGGCAGGAAACAATTCTGCATTCAGTGAAAATTTAAACTTCTTGCATAACTGGGGCTTTTGAGTGTAATGGAATCAGAAGACAGAAAAAAAAAATGCAGTTCTATTCACTTAAGAGCCAGGAAGTGCAAAAAACTATTCCTGAATTATTATTCCTGAAAATTATTCCTGAATTCCAAGGAAATCTAACCGATAGCCTCATTTCAAAAATGTCTACTACTTAACCTGCAAGTGAATGTACAAGTGAGGGATAAGATAGACCTCAGTAGCCTCAAAATAATAAAGAAATGGGAAGCTACATTTATGAACTGCTCCAAAGAAGGACAAAACTCTTAGAACAAAAGCTAAATATGTGAGTTTTTTTCAATCAAGTTTCTGGCATTCCTGAACCTATGAACTTTGTCATTGTTTGGGGATGTACTTTTTTACTCCCTTGCTTTCATTTGTCTTACAGCTTTTGATCTAAGTCCACTACAATCTCTGCTGTTGAGGCAATCTCCACTGCATCAGCGAGTGTCACTTTATGCTGATACTTACACAAGATACTTGAGCAGGAAAGCTTCTGTGTAAGAAAAATTAAAGGAGTGCAAAAAAAAATCTAGAAATAATTCCTGAAAAGACTAGGAGATTTAAAAAAAGTCAAGTAATATACAAAGTCTTACATGAAAAAACAGTAAGCATTCAGAAGTTGAAACTGATTAACTCACAAGAAACAGTTCCTTACAAATGCAAGTTACACTTGAAAAAGGAGGAGCTTCCTTAAAGGGGAGAGGACAACAACATCCAAAAATCTCAACTCCCTCTTTAAACCATCAGTAAGAAGATGTGTAAGCTGCAGGCCAGTATCACAGCTATTGATTCATTAAGTACAATACCAACCTGACACTATTTTGCAGTGTTACTACAGAATTAAACCTGTGCACCATAAAACTACAACTCCTACATATTTTGTTCTCTTTTGTAGACACAGGAAAACTATTTTAATACACTAAATTCAAATCACTCTCTTTTCACTCTTCTAAGCTGGTGACGTGAATAGAAGTAGTTCCTGGAACTTGAATTATTTGGCTTTGAGCTTTAACAATGTAAATCTATGTAAGTCATTCACAATTGGATAGTAACCATTGCACAGTTTGAATAATTAATGTATTACCAGCATTAGAAGTACTATATTTTATTTTTAAATATTTGTGCTGCTGAAAAATAAAATATTGCTTCCAATCACCATCGGCAAGCTCCTCTTTCAGCAAGAAATGCGTATGCAAAATAAAAATTAATTAGCCAAATACTACAGGAAAGCAAGTTTCCTGATTAAGCTACTGTGAAATTAGAATGCATATATATTGAGCTAGAACACCAGATTTCAACTAACCGACTTTTACAAAGCAAGTGAACACCCCTAACCAATATGAAAGTGTTGATCAATAACTTATCTACTAGAGATCACATAACTAGATTAATAAATTGTTTAGGCATCACTAGGCTGCCCATTAGATTAACAATCAATGCAACCAAATCTTTAATGTACAACATGACCATGAATAAGAATGCCTCAGGAAGAGAAATCCCCTCACAGAAAATATTTTTATCATCTGCAACTAAACCAAGTAACTGGTAACTGCATTAAACTTGATTACAAGACATTTTTCAAAAGTAGTCATACTGAAAAATCAAAGTTTAACAAGTCAGGGAAAAGATACAGAAAGAAATTTTAAACAGGAAAGCCTAATGCTGCAACCTTATATGAGAGGTTCCAATTCTGGTTGTCATTGCACTTACCATTATGTCCTTCTTTTATACTGAACAGTAAAAAGGGATAGGATATAAGTGAAGGAAGCTTACTTTTCAAAGCTTTTAAGAAACAAAAACAAGGATTAGAAACAATTATTATTTTCTTTCTAAATACATGGTTGGCAGAAGACTTCAATATGTTATAAGGATTATGCCAGAAGAGTTTATCAAGACCTGATATGGTAAAAACTATCCACCAGTATCATAAATTGCAATTTTTACCAAGAAGCAACTTTTAAACTCTTAAAACAGGGAGTAACTTTTTTCAGTGTATGTACAATGGTAATCTGAGACTAGAAGTAGATGGGGTCTGTTCACCGTAAACAAGTATTAGTAAGAATAACTAAAAAAAATTAGTTGTATAAGAAATTCTACTAAATTGAGAAAAGATTTGATGTATCATTTTGCAATCTCCTGAAATGGTCTACAATTCTTCTCTGCTGCAAAATGCAAAGGCTTTTTCAATTCCCGTTCACACTATACAACTTAAGTACCATTATCTAAAGACATGTTATAATGAACACCTATAAAATGATAGGCCATGCTTAGGGTTACAGAGCTGCCCTTATTAGAAACAGTTGCTAAAGAAAGTAAATAAATACATCGCTTCCAATTTTGTTTCAATTCTTCCTCTTTTAAAGTTCAAAGGACACAGAAGTAAAACTTAAGTCAACACATGACCAGAACACTAAAGACTAGTCTGAATACTACAGGAAACAATTTTTTTTTTTTTAATTATTGTATATGCCACTTCAACTTCACATGACATTAAGAAAATAACACCTGTACTATATATTCCTTTATATAACTTATAAGACTTTTGGTAGGGTTGTCACTGCACAGCTACATCTATACATTCTTGCAGTGTATTAATTAGTTCCAGATGAACACAAAATTCCAGCAATGCAGCTCAGTGGGAAAGCTACACTCTTCCACTTTTACCTTTCCCCCCCAAAAAATTTCATTGTATAAAAGTCACAAAAATCACATATAGTGATTGAAGTGCTTTCCATTTGAACCACTCCTCTTCCCTTCTTACACTACATTTTTGCCATGTCCAGCACACTAACTTGAACAATTCCTATTCACACAGAGTTAGGAATTTAAAGATGCAGATAAGCACGAGGATGGCCAAACTGTGGCAAGCAATTCAAGCACAGAGGCTAACTAATAACATCTCAAGACAGCTCCAAGAAGAAAATCAGTAGAGGTTGCTGTGGCCAGCATTACCTAGTGTTCCCCAGCACCCCAAGCTGTAGGATATAGGTCACAATCTCCTAACAGCAATGGAAACAGAGAGCTACTGCCATCTCAAGCCTGTGGGTTGGCTCCCCAGCTTCCCCTTCCTGCAGCTCTCTGCAGCAAGTAGCATGGGTCTCACATATCAGCCACAGGAGGATTTTGACACGTAGCTTATAGGGTCAGAAAATCAGGCTACCCCAAGAGATGCTATGTGAAGGTATCATGGTAAAATGAAATTTCATATTTGGCACTACAGAAGTCACAATCAATAAGTGCTATTTCTAAATTACATCAGACAATTGTTATATGCTATTTCACAAAGTATGTTTAATGATATGTGGGAACACACTGAAGGACATTATGAGTTTTGAATTCTTCATCTTCATCACCCCAAAGAAAAGACATACTGAAAGCAGTTTTCTTTTACAGTGTGAGCACATATGGAAATAAATGATTGACTGTTTTCTGCTGCAAAGTTTCTCAAAACACAATCAGCAAAATCAACTGATAGCTGTTAGTAACATCAAAGGAACAATTTTGCTTCCTCCCCATCTTTATTAAAAACACTAAGGGGCAGAGGATAGGGAAAAAATGTCCTGCTGAGAACAGGAAATCTTTTCTTTTCTAACTTCCCCTAGCATGTCTCAGAATATACATAATATATTCTTCTCGGCCCTACAGAAAACGTTATGGTATAGAATTTAAGATCGGTATTTCTTTCACAAAACAAAATCAGAAAGCAGCTGAGAAACCAGCAGTTTATTTTTGATTTATGTATCAAGCGGTACCTGTGAAGGGGAGCAAAATTCCCTCCTGCAGATTACAGTTGTTATAATAATGTAAGAGAGCACTGTGTGGATCACTTATTCATTGCTTCCTCACTAAGAATAGCTGTAACAGTAAAAGGTATCCTTCTCACATGAAACTAAAGCATTCACAATACAGGTTGCGTTCATTTAACTGCTTTGGTTGGTACAAAAAAAAAAATCATACCCTCGACCAAAACAGATCATCATGAAAATTTAGAAGCTGACTCCTCTGATACCAATGTTTTGCTAGTCCTGCAGGATGAGTCTTCAGAGGCAGAGCACACCTAAATTACTAATATAAATAATGTAGAAATTATTGCAGAGGACAATTTTCTTTTCCACCTTTATAATCTTTCGGTCGCCTTTAGTAAAGATTTTGAGGTTTTCCTCATCTACTTTTACAGTAGGGTCAAAGGGGAGAGTGATTTTAGGCTCCATATGAAGTTAACACTGCCCATTTTGTTTCTGAAGTGTATTATTTCCTAGTAAGTTAAGCATAAATCAAAACAAGAAATTCAAATAAGCTTAACAGCCTAAACTGGTTTAAAATTTAAACCTTCAGTCAAACTAGGGCACCTCCTCAGGGAAACATAATTTATTCCCTTGGCCTCCCACTCCAAAAAATTCTCTTATTTTATTGGAAAAATTCATTTCCCAAATAAAAAAGGCAAATTATTATCTGAACACCTTCACTTCACTGAAGTGTTACACCACCAGCTTGTAGGAAAAATAAGAGTAATGCCATCATACAAGAGAATAACTACACTATTAAATTTCTACCACTCCATTCATGAGAATGATGGAATACTGAAGGAAAACCAGGAAACAAGGCGACAGCAGCTTAATAGCTAGTATGTAAAAATATTATAATAAAAAAGAATTCTTTTACAATTTGGACTTTCTTCACAGAATTTTACTTACATTGTCCATGAAATTTGGCTTAAATCCTCCCTCCTGCTGTCGTCGTAATTCCTCCTGTTCCCTCTGGCGTAGCATCTCTTCTTCACGACGCCGATGTTCTTCTTCGTGTCTAGAATATTTTTTAAAAACTATGTCAACTTAGACTCTTGACCTGTTCAGGCTTGTACTCAGTCTCAGGAGATAGGATCAAATATATAAAAAAACTGGTCATTATTTATTTATTTTTATATATGGTGTAAGGCACTAATCTACTCCACCTGATGGGTTTGAATATTATTGAAATTTGTGTTTTGTTTTTTTAAACTGGAATACAGGTAATTACAATACCAGTCCATTCTATAACTGTTCTTCTGGCTACATATTGGTAAGCAGGTTAAAATACTCCACTTCTTAACAAGTTACTATGTATTAAAACATTTCAATACTGCCAAAAGACTCATTTTTTTAACTCTGCAAAATGTTTGTGTTTTGTTCTTGTTTCTCATCTATATTTCTTGTGATATTTAACATAAAAGTATAAACTCCATCAACATGATACTATCTCTTATTTTCTTGTTTTAGCAGATGCATGGAAACAAGTATTTGTATGAATCAGATCTTGAACTAAAAACTGTTTGCAACATACCAGAATGTCAAGTGAAAATATCCCCCAAAATCTCATGTCAGACTATACATTTGCAATGCTACTATTCCACATGCAGATCACCTGCCCATAAATCTCAGAAGCATGTTCATATCTATTACAGCTGTGCTTCTGTCACAAGGTTAAAATAAATTATATGAAACAAACAAAAAAACTGTTATGACACTTCTACGCTATTTAGAAAGCTCAGAACTTTACAACAGAACTAGTAGAGCTGAAATAAATGAAAAAATTCAAGAAATACCTGAAACCATTCTCTTATATAAGCATAAGCCATCGCTTTTCTGTTCAAGAACATTAACAGAAACATCACACATTATGCTTTTGAAAATCAACTTTTTAGCAGCAGAAACGTTTTTATTTGGTATCAAAAGCAAGCTCTACAAGCTAGAGTATCTAAATTCATGCAGGCCTACAGCAGCTGCATGCCACACCTTTGCACAGTAGAAGACAAAATACCTCAATTGTATCTGCTTGCGTTTTTGAAGTTCTTGATTTCTAAGTTCTTCCAAACGCCTCAATTCTTCTTGACGGCGCATGAGATCTAACAGGATTAAAAATGTAATAAAGATAAAAGTCACCAATCAACAATGTGGCAACAGAAAAAAAATGCTATTACTGTCAGATTACAGTTCTAACATTCAATTTTTAAAGAAATTTCTCAACGCATTGAACTAGTTTCTTCCCATAAAGCTAGGTCTAATATATGAAAAAAACACATTTGATCCATGTCTCACAGAAACATGGAAAGGTACAGGACTGGCAAAGCCTCTGAAGCAGGTTATGGAAACAGAAATCTAAATTCCTCAAACAAAGAAAAGGAGAAAAAACTCTAAAGCTCTTAAATCGTATCCTGGTTTTACATCTAGGGCAAGGTATCAATTTTCTACTGCTAAAGTCACACTAGCAAGAAAACTGGTACAATATATATGGGCTTATACTATGCACTACTCATTGCAGACCACTGCATGGCATACATCAGAAAAAAGTGTGTAATCTGAGCCGCCACAGAGATTTATTATGACCTAGCTTATAGCAATTTACAAATGACTTATCTTTTAACACTACCAGAAAGGAACAGATGGATCCTCTTAAAAAGCATTTAAAATGCTCTTAAAATGCAGGGCGCAACTATTAGTAATTACTTTTGCTGTACTGGTTTCTGACTAGTCACATTATTGATTGCTGCCTGGAAATTTATGTTTTCTTCAATGAATATTAATTCTATCTTTTGTTAGAAAGCAGTTGTTTGCCTTTTCTATCTTTGCAGGATATTGGCCACATGACATTATAGACACCATGAGGAACATTCCACTATACCACCTATTATATGCCTTTTAGGCTTTAGTTCAACTACTCCACACATTTCTCTATGCATTTCTGCACTATACTAATTAAAGCATCTTTTTAGCTATGCAAATCACTTTCCTCAAACTTGCATCAGCATGTATTACAACTTAACCTTTTAATGTCCAAAGCCAACTACAATGACCAGTACATTTCAGCAAAATATTATGTATTTGTTTTCTTTTCTAACAAAGCAGATTATCATTTTCTTATTCTCACAGCATCCTTACTGACATTAGAACTCCTTTCTCAAGCACATTTTGCAGGCTTGCTTTTCCAATCTCTTCTGCGAAATTAACACATTCCACACTTCAAGAGAATATGATTACATTGAAGATTCATTCAAATCACAAAGTCTGAGGGCTGCTTCTTTCCAGCTGTGCTTACCATAGAAGACCTGGCCACTGTTATCCTGATACTCAGGGAGCACCACAAGCATACTTTTTTTTTTAAAGAGCTTTTAGATTATTTCAGAGTACAAGTGCACTTTTTTTTTTTTTTTAATTAACCTTTAGGTTGTTTCAGGGTATTACCAAGATCAAGAACTGAGCCATTCTATGCTCAGTATTGTCCACTGTGGAAAAAGATTTCCTTTTCAGTTCTTTGTTCTTCCAAATTTATGTAGCATTCCCTTTTTCTTCTGTTAATACACTGGCACAGCATTTCCTACTTTCTCTCTACCACTAATTGCTACAAATTTATCATTTACTCCCCTTTATTCTTAAGGTGTAGAGTCTTACTTTTCCCAATGTCCTCTTAATCGTTTTCCACAGCACAGTTCTGATTATTGCCTTTCCTGAAATTGTTAGTATTTTAAAGTTCAACATACCCATTTATGATCCAGTACCATTTGACAATGGCAGAATCTTGGCACAAAGCCTTATTAGCCAGATGAAAATATATATCTACAAGTTCAGGCTGTACACAGAGCCATTCATATTAAAAGATCTGCAGTGATAGTAATTCCGGACTGACACATGTTGGACACAGGCCCTTTCTCTGAATAGAAAAAAGCTGCACTAAAGCAGCTGTGAAAAAAAAAAAACCCCCAAGCATTATTATTAGCTTCTGCACTTCCTTGTGCTTAAAAAAGGGCAAGGTCTTCATTTTATTCTCAACCTTTTGAAAAGCAGAGGGCAGAAGGTGAAAGTACACTCTCACCTCAGAAGTTAATCCTACAAGCAGGAATACCAAGTCTGAAAAGATTTTGAAGTTGTTTTAGCTGCTGATTTTTCAGGTTCTAAATATGGAAAACAAATGCCCAGCTTCCATGTAACTGATAAAGAATGAAGCTTTCAGTTAAATTCAGTCACGTTTTCCAGGATTTTCATAAACTATTTAACCACCATTATGAGAGAATATTTACAAAAATCTGAAACATACCACCAAATACACAGATCAGAAACATCGCGGCAATTTACTTACACATGGAAACCCATATTCTGCTTTACAAATTACTTCTGACTCAATCTGTCAAAACATGACACTTACAAGTGAAAAATTACAGATATCAAAAGAATGAAGTCTACCTTCAGTATTAATACCACACCACAAAAACCTGAGTACTTAAGCCAACATGTTTTAGTTCAAGTCATACTAGCTCTCATAAAGCAAATTCTATAAAACCTTCACCTGCAGGAGTATATGGACTCTAGTTAGCTCAGCCTTCCCATCTTCTTTTTAGCTCCTGAAAATTAATATATTGCATTTCATATTTCAGAAAAACTACTTCAATACACCTTTAAATCTGTGTTTTGTGCATCAGGTGTACAAAAATATTAATTCTAGGTTCTGATGCGTCAAAAGTTTCACTGCATCTTTCTTAAAAACCCTGTGATGCACTCTCATTAACATAATTAATATTCTTGGCATGGTCTGAACTTATACCCAGAGACACTATTCAGACCAGCAAGATTTACAAGCAGCTAATGTCTGAAAAGAAATACAAGAGAAAAAAACACCTTATTTTCATACACACTGAAGCTGCAGAGTTGACAAAATTAAAACAGAAGGAATGTTTACTAACCCCTAGAGCTTGACAAATTAAACATCTGCAGGTGAATAAGCAGAAATCTAATTAGCTGAACAAAATTCCAAGTTATTTGGTACCAAAGAGAAGTACTCTGTTAACCAGACAGGGAAGGAAAAAACCCTCCTCTCACTCTAACAAAAAGCATGTTTCCTCACTGGAATATTAGCACCAAAAGCATTCATATTCTAGTAGCTCTTTAATGGAAGGAATAATTCTCTTCCTTTTCCATATAAAAGCAGAGCTTAATAGACACTCAAAAAAAAAAAGGAATATTTTTCCTTCACAATGTCCTTAAAAGAAACTCTAATATCCATAAAACATACCTAAACCATTCTCCCGCATGGTACCATCAAGACCTTTGTTATCTTAATAAACAGGCCACTGTCACCTTGTCGCAGTTTCAAACACTATTAAGGGATGCTAATTTAAAGAAAAAGTAATCCCTAGCCTTGCCTTCAAGTACAGGCAACAGATGGATAAATTCTAAAAAAAGTAAAGAGTAGAAGTTCTAGAACTGGATCATTAGGACTGTCAAATATTAACAATTAGTTAAGTGAATGGTAAATTTAGCCAACCTGTATTTTCAGCACTGAACCATCTTTACCAATATCAGTCACACATATACACAAAATTTAAAATGTGCGTCTAATTGAAAAAGAGGGGTTGTACTGTGTATTATAGGCATTGTTGTTAATCACATTAACATTCACATTCCTCACGTGTAAGATATACCTATGCTTACATGCAAACCAAATGGTTTAACATTTTTTGCTTGGAAAATAAACCAAGAACCAACTTGACAGTTGTCATTTCAGGTGCTGCAATAACTATCTGGCATTTCAAAACAGTTTTTTATTTTATTATGCTCTGTATTTCAGTACAAGACCTTATATAAACAGTATGGTTTCACACTAAAAGCAAGCATGCCTATTTAGAAAAAACAGGCTAAATAAACTTTTTCCTAATGACAACTTTCAGTTGCAGTAAATTTAAGAATACTATGTAAAAAATGAAATATGCTCCTTTTAATCTCTTTTCCAGTTATGAAAATGTTTTAAAACAAATTTTAAAGGACTACGATACCCAAGCATTTAGGTGTTTTAATTCCACCAGCCTAGTGAATAGTCTAATCCAGCTAATATAAATATTTTCAACATGTCATTCAAGTCAGCAGAAAAAATTAAGATAAACCAGTCTCACACAGGGAAGTTGTACTACCAACAAAAATGTCCTTTCTTAAGAGTGAGCATTAAATAAAGCCAAATAATTGCAGCAGACAGCTTGTATGAGTTACCTAGGTTTAAGTTTTGAAATGCATCTACTACTTGGAATCTCAAGAAGTTCAAATCCCTTTAAAATGACAAGGAACTCTTATTTAGCCAATCAAGCTAGTTATTGCACTGTCTTATGATCTAACACTCTTAGGGATAAGAATTGTTTTAGCTAGCCATTATCTCCCTTTAATTAAGATTTAAAAAAAAAAACAAAACAACCTTTGGTGTTTCATTCATGCAACAAACCTTGAGATCCTTTCCGTCAGATCTGCAATATATTTAAACTTTATCCGCTCAAGTCTTGCAATTTAGCAGTCATACAGAGGGAACTAAAATCAAGTAATAGTTCAATAGTTCTGAACTAGAAAGCAGTGATTGCATGCCCACAGCATTGTGGGAAAACCATGTTTTGGGGAGAAGACTAACAAGCAGAAAGTACCAGATACTTGCCCTGCTACTGTCCTCTCTGCTCATGAAACACTCCAGCTCTATTCTTAAAGATAGAGCTTGAAAGCAATTGCTAGAGGACTTCCCCATCCCCCCAACACTAGCAAAAGACAAGATGTCCAAACAATTACAAAAGAGGGATACATGATCTTAAAATTTCAAGAATGACTGAAATTCATGGCAACTGTGAGTTATTTTGAGTTGTTACATACATACAATACTATGCACACATCAGACTTCTCAGCTGGGCTTCAAAGGGTAAAAAAAGTAACATTAGCTACCGGAACATTTAAAATCATACCAGAGGTGCACAGAACAGCCAAAAGAAGTACAAGCTATCTATCATTTTTTATTTTTTCCTGCACATGGCCCACAAACAGTACTTAGTCCTATCTAGTACCATAAGCAACACCAAAAATGGAAAATAATTTTACTGATGACTGTGAAGCTACCATTCAATTTCTTTACATAACCTGCTTACACTAGACAAATTTAAGAAGTGAAGAAAACAGACCTAGACAATGACTGCTTTCTCAGTTTCTTAATTCATCTCTGCAAATCATCAAGTAATATGTGTAAGGAGTAATATTACTTCCTTTTTCTCAGTTCAATGCATTTAATTAAATAGCATCTGCAAATTCTCTATGTTTAGCATACAGCTCAATATGCTACACAAAGAAAATCTGTGACAAAACAAATTTAATACTAGTAGATTATCTGATTTTACCTTGCCTCATCAGCATTAGCTGATGCTCATGTCTAGCTGCTTCCATTTCTGCCTCTAGTTTCTCTTTGGCTTCTCTAATGTTCCTGTCAACCTGTTCACGCTGTTGCTTTTCCATCTCATCAAGAGCCTTCCACCGTGAAGCATACTCAAACTCAAATGTTCCAGGTTGAGCAAAGCGTGGTGGCTGTTCTCTTTCCCTAATAAAAATTTTGCAGTTAAAATGTACAGAAAAAGACATTTAGATCAACAGCTGTAACTGCCAAAGAATTTATAAATAATCACTTCAAAGGTAGATCAGACTTTAAATCAACCTGTCAGATGACTACATTCTAAACCAGTCAAAGCTTAATTCAGCTGTTAAGAGTGATCAGAAAAAATTGTGCAAATAAGGATCTGTTCAATTCATATAATTTTAAGATAAAAATTCATGTTTACATTGGTACAAAATACTAAGCCGCAACACTAGATTAACTGTGTTCAGCCTTCTAAAGCAAGCAGTCAATTCATAAAACCACTTATTTAAATAAATATCAAAGCTTAGACAGCTCAGAATATTAGCCACGATCTCTAAACATTAAAAGGTGCCAACATTGTATTTCACGTTCTGACACTAATATTGTAAATAACAGTGACACATTTTTAAAAAGAGGTATTCTACAGCCTTACCAGAATGAGCATTGTAGCTTCAAACAGTGTGATTTCTAAATGGCAATCGAATTTCAATATTAATAATTAATATTATCAGATTAGGTGACTTCTCTTCCACCTCATGATCAAGACCCACTTTCTCACGTTATGTGCAAAGTTTTATCTGAACCATGGAAGCTGCAAAGATTTACACTCCACTGACTTTACAATCAATTAAGGGTCTATTCAGAGAACAAAAAATCTGTGGGTATACAAATCTCTGCAGGATTAGACCACACCCCTAAATCCATAAAAAGACTATAGCTTGGCTGGCAACAAGTTTTAACTGATTTCAGTGCAGGCCAGGAAATCTACCTACTTTAGTAAATGCACAGAATGTTAAACCAACAAGTCAAGTCTGAATTTTACTATGATTAAGAAATCTTGGCAAGGTCCTACTCAATCCTTTGACACAAAACAGCACAACATACAAAACACTACTTCAGGTTATACAAACTCAAAAAAAAAAAAATTAGCATATATTTACCAAGCTAACTAAGGACATAAATCATGTTTTATAAAATAAAGCTGAACATGACTTACTTGTGATACTGTTGTGTTTTTTGCATTAGCTTCTCTGGGAGCCCATCTTCATCATCAAATTGCTCCATTGGTTCTACAACAACAGGTCGAGGTGTTCTGGAAGACAGTTTCAATTTAATAATTAAATCATAAATGAAGTAGTTAAAGTTATTTTAGTATTTTGAGGAAACACTCCAGAAAGCTAACATATGTTATCTATAATGCCTGTCTTGCAAATTCTTCTTAAATCATAGAATTCCAGTGAATCCCAATTTGAAGAATTACCTTTGAAAATAATTGTTTCTATACACGAAACCAACTATTCTGCCTAGAAACCACAACATACTTCATGTAGTTCTGTTTCCTATGAAGTATTTAAAGATTTAAAAAAAAAATCTCAAAACCATCTACAAACAATTACAAAATAGGAAAGAACTACCTTTTTGTTTTCGTCAGTGAGGTAAGACAGGGGCCATGATTATATTGGGAAAGCATCAAACCCAAAAGAGAACAACACAGCCTATTTATATTTCCACAGAATATTAAAAGTTACTTTTGAAAGTTACTCTGCAATTGAAAACAGCTTGACAATTTGGCATTAATATTCCAGTGATAATTAGAAAAACGTTTCTGCTTAAGTTATTTAAAACCCTTTCTTTGAACAACCATACTCTCACAAATCAGAATCCTAATTCATCTTTGAAAATACCTTCCTTGAATTCTCATTATCTGTAGTAATCAGAGACGACTATTAGCTAGTACTGCCAAGGATAGCAGTATAAGGATCCTGAATTGTGTAAAAAGCTCTCTGCATCAGTCTTGGGAGCATAGCCTATAATACACACCTTAAAGTGGTAAGAAAAGAGCTAGAGACACTACTTGTAAAATGCCAGCGCTTATTTATTGTGTTCCACACCTTTATGTCACTTCACAGATCTTTTCACAGAAAAAAAATCAATATATTTTAACAACATCGACAGCTGAAAAAGAAAACTTTGGGCATCGAGTGCAGATGAAAAAGATGAAGTCTGGAATCACAGAGCACGCAACTAACTCAGCAACTGTTTCTCCTGATGTTCTCCGCATGGCAACTGCTGGCAGCTCTGTTATTTAAATGCAACTGAACTGTGGTGTTAACAAGTTATTATTTAAAACAACAATTTTAAATCTCTAAATTAGTATTTAAAATGCCTGGTTTTGATATATTTAGCCCATGAATTTAAAGATTTGTCTTCTGATGAGGCAAAGAGTTTTCAGCTAAAAACATAAAATTTTAGATTCTGAAGCAAAACATCAAAGTATCATGGCAGCAGATTCATGCTAATTATCTTTGCAACTGTGCGTTAGGGAACATGTCAGCCACCTAAGCAAGACAAAGATCAAGTGCTATTTATTCACTCAGGCCATGGTTAGCTGGTCATTTCAATCCAGCTAATCTATCCAGAATACCCTCCCTCATACCCCAGCTTTTTTCCCTGCCACATCTCTCATGCCAAGAATAGCATTCATGTAACACTGAACTAGATTAGTTCCCTTGTTTGGTTGACCATGCTTACATTCAAATACTAATGCCAAGAAAACCCAGGGAGCAAGAACAAATTGCTGGCACCGATAACAGTAAAGGCATAGTCACATTGAATTTACTACGTAGCTACCAGGTCAGTTCAGTGGCACACAAAATTTATGAGATTATCACAAGAAAATGGAGTTCCAGACCCTTTCCCCAATCTCCTCCTTGCAACATTTTCTCCTGCTTTATCCCTCTGCTGGACCTGATGTTCATAACACCCACATCAGCAAGCACCTTCACATGCTTAAACAGCCAAAAATGAACCCAACAAAAACAGATTAATACTTTTCTGTTGTTTCAACGATCAAAAGTGGCTTATGGAAGTATCAAAAAGTTCTCAAGCGGATAAAAGATCAACAGCACAGCCAGGGCAGAAAGAGAAAAAAACCTGCAAGTTCCCCAATTTGATGACAGCAAGCTTTCATGCTGTGGAACCACAGCCTTATTTTCCCAAATGAGAATCAAAAAAAATAAAAATAAATCCTGAATATCTATTATTTTACACAGTCCTTAAGAAAGCATTTGAAAATGTCACTAGTGAATGTGTTCGAGCACAGCAGTTAACAACTTCCTTCAGCAAGAACAGAAATGTAAGATGCAAGAGAGAAGTGCTGTAATTTGCAAGCTTGCTTGCCCTTGAAATAGAAAGTTTTCCAGAGATTGTTGCCACAAACTCCTGCAGAATCTAAGTCTTCATTTAAAAAAAAAAAGTACTTCTGGCCTTTCAAGCCACAAATAAAACTTCTGAGAGAGAAATAAACATAGGAACACTTCCCTGAGTTTACAGAAGTATCAGCAATGTAGTACACTGTTATGCTAAGAAACAGAGGTATATTATTTTGTCACATTGTTACCAGGATCAGAAAGAGTGCAATCAATAAAAATAAAGTCTCACTAGAAAAAGCCCTACTATATAGAGAAGGAAAAGTAATATTACATATTGACAAGGAGAAGCAAAATGTTGGTATCAGACTCTCATATGGTAATTACAAGTCTTATAAACAGTATGCAGAAGATGATGGGTTTCCTCACAAAAAAAAAAATCAGGAGTATTTGGGGTATTCATGTAAAACAGCTTAACTTCTTGCCTCATGGCTTTCATAATTTGAAAATAAAATAAGAACAAGGGAATACCCATGAATGCAGTTTTCTTTCACATCAGAAACATATACTCGCACAAATTCAAACAAAAGCCTGTGAACTTACGTTGTTAGCAAGAATGCCCCATCACTGCATCTTTCTAGAGCTTTCCGTGCTGGAGGTTTTGCTGCAAACTCTACGAAACCTTTTCCTGTAGCTCTGCCACGATCATCTACTACAACAACAGCTCTTTCCACTGGCCCAAACTGAGAGAATGCTTGTTCCAGCAGCTCATTAGAAACCACAGGTGAAAGATTCTTGACAGTTAGGGCAGCTCCATGTGTAGCAAATCGAATTCGAAGTGGTCTGCTCTTCAAAATAGTACCATCAAGTTCTGCCTTTGCTATTTCAGCCAGTGTCCTAGATTCCTTTGTCAAGATATAAAATATTTTATATTTTTTATTTTCAAAAACAGGTATCACTTTTGTGTTCCTCCCCCCCCTTCACCCCTCCACCAAAAAGTAGCAAAGTTTTTTTCCTTAACTTGAGCACGTTAGCATCAGGGTCATTCAACTTCCCTCCCCACCCTCCCACCCCAAAAAAGGCCACCAAAGTTCCTGTCTGCTGACTGAAAAAAAAATACACATTTGTCATCCCTTATGATTTATTCTAAAAAACAACACAGGTGCAAATTTTTGTTGCACATTAGAGGACTTAAATTCTCATTATGACGGATACATTTGTGCTGCTCTGTAAAGGCTTTCAGTAGAGTTGAAAACTTGATGCTTTTTTATATTTACCTAGTCAAATGTTTATATTCTGCATCCCTAGCTCCATATAGTAGTAAACAGTATTTTCAAAGATTACACTACAGTATCTAAGGTGTTTTGGATTTTGGTTTGGGTTTTTGTTTTGGTTTTAAGTGAAAATATCACACTTGCTCCTTACCACTGTTGAACTCTTAATGGATGTCCAATTAGAATTTCATCAACAAATGATGAAATTACCTTCTTTGCTCATGTATACGTTCTTCTCACATTTATGGGCTTTCTGCACCCACATCCATGAAACAGTCTGCACCAATAACTACCCTTTTTCCTCATTTCAGAGATTTTCACCGAGTTTGATACCTGCAATCCCTTACATTCAAAGAAATTATTCTTTAGATCATAGCCATTTTTTCCACAGTTCAACTGACTAGGTGAATTGTTAAAAAATAACATACTCCCTAAACATAATGGAAGAAGGAAGGTCAGATAAAACCTGTATCTAATCTATATTACATACGAAACTGAGTAATGACATGTAAATATATTGCACTTCCTCCAGAAAAATTCTATTTCAGGCTGGGGGATTCCCAGGGTACAAGATGTATGGCAGAATGCCACAAGCACTTATCTTTAAGATGACAACCAAAAAGAAAAAAAATCCTAACCAGTAAAATATATGGAAAAATCATAACTAGAGACACCCAAAGCACTCTAAAGCTATTCCCAGAATGATATAAATCAGTGCATTCTAAATATGGCTGTCACGAAAACTAATCCTGCACATTAAATTGACATTTAAATACAGTATCATAACCTTTTCAGAGGATTCCTTTTTTGCATGCTCAACTCCAGCATACTTGATCGAATATTGTGTTATCCCTAAAAATCTAGTCTTATCTGGACGCAAGTAATTTAAACTACCCAGGGTCCCATTTCTTTGCAATGTGGAGATTACATGTTCTTTTTCACAATGTGTGAGCAGTGGTATTTCGAAACAATCCCGTCCAATCTTTAAAATTAACTGTGTTTTCATAGACGAAACTTATAATGAACTGTACAGGCTCAAATTCGCTTCTGCATAAAAAAAGGATTTTTTCTAGTCCTAAAGCACGATAAATTCTCCCAGTTAAATAAGTAAAGTCTTTATACAGGTATGACACGAACAAAGCAGATCGCGTACCCACATCTTCCATTCACTGAAAATAACAGGCTGCAGGAATACCCGTGGTAGCAGCACAGAAACGGTAACTGATGGAGGGGCCCTGAAACCAGCGGAGTACCGCGTAGTGAGGCGGGAACCTAGACGCGAGGGGCTGGGAAGGCTGCTCACAAAGCAGGCCTCTGGCTTGGAGGTATGGAGGTAAATGGCGGGGGGG